>NC_057811.1:426189953-426548704 GCF_018294505.1 Triticum aestivum | reverse complement strand
ATCGGTCATGCCCCAAAGAGTGGAAGAGATAAAGCGATCATCCGCCAGAGCTGGTGTCATCAACGCTCTGAGCCAGGCCAAACATGGCAAGCAGAGCTAGACCCGGAGGAGATGGCCACTGCCTGTCCGAGTCTCAAAGAAGACGGGTCTCCCTTCGAGGAAAAAGACTTTGCCAATTGTGTGAAGGAGATGCGTCCCATGGCAAGCAAGCTGTCTGAGGATACCGATCTATCCAGATATCAGGCGGCTTACATGATGGAAAATGCAAAAGTGAAAGCACTGGCTTATGAAGTTGTTGATCTCATCCCTCCAACGCGTAAGCACACTTTTGCTCCTGATGTTGATCTGTCCATGCTTATAGATGATAAAGTTGTGTTCAAGGCCTTAACTGGCATCGACTGGACGTCACCTGACTTCCAGATGATAGACGGAGAAGAAGAACCAGCGCAGGATAACCCAGAGTCTTCAACTCGCCAGGGCCAAAGCAACTGAACCTGGGGACGGCTCTCAGACCACGGTGCGGAGCTTCTATTGAAAAACACTCAATTCTTTTGGGTTAAAGAGAGACTTGTAATAGGCTAGTTGGAACAATGATCTATCATGCCATCGTGCATGTTTATCCTTTGCATGTTTAAACCGCTGAACTAATATTTATGAACCGCCACTTGTGCGTATAATATTATCAATTATGTGGATCAGGTCAAATATTGTCATACTTCCTGCACACAAGGAAATAGCATAAGCCCTGGCAGTTTAGGCCAGGACGGGTCACAAATATCTTTGAAAAAACTCTGATAAAAATCTTCAAGAGAAAGACTAAAGGCTATCTAAGCCGGAAATATGCTGGCGACTGAAAGTCGACAACCAGGGCGGCTTACCAAACCCTGAATATTTATATCATTATGGAGAACATACCTGTAGATTAATAGCACAGTAACTCCTTTGATAATGATAAGCCGTAGACATGAAATATCATGAGATTCGATTTGCTCGAGGCAAATAACTTGGCGGCTTACAATCTGCTATCAGGGCGGGTTACCAACCCAATATGCTCAATTATGAGTCATATGATCAAGGCTACATGGCCTGAACTGCACCAAGCATACTTGAGCAGAAGAAATCATTGATGGACCCAAATCCAAAATGTCAAAAGACAAGAATTTCAGAAATAATCAAGTGCTTTTATAGGCCGCACAACCTTAAAACTCAAGTGCTTTCATGGGCCGCACAGCCACTAAGATTCAAGTGCTTTCATAGGCCGCACAGCCTTAGAGTCGTCCTAGCTCACTGTAAGCCGACCCTCACATGACAAACCGTCGTTTAACCTTAACAAGTTCAGGGTCTTAGTTAAAATATTGACTATTAAGTGTTCAGCGGGTCATTCAGGATTACCTGGTGGAGTAGCATCGTGCAGATAGGCAGGTCAAAACTCAGTTATGGCATGTAAGCCGATCAAGAGGGTAAGCATAGCTATGCTCATTGAGCAGGAAGCCCCCAAGTGACTTATAATAAGGCATGGAAGCCTGATCAAGAGGGTAAGCATAGCTATGCTCATTGAGCAGTAAGCCCCCAAGTGACCTATAATAAGGCATGGAAGCCTGATCAAGAGGGTAAGCACAGCTATGCTCATTGAGCAGGAAGCCCCCAAGTGACCTATAATAAGGCATGAAAGCCTGATCAAGAGGGTAAGCATAGCTATGCTCATTGAGCAGGAAGCCCCCAAGTGACCTATAATAAGGCATGGAAGCCTGATCAAGAGGGTAAGCATAGCTATGCTCATTGAGCAGGAAGCCCCCAAGTGACCTATAATAAGGCATGAAAGCCTGATCAAGAGGGTAAGCATAGCTATGCTCATTGAGCAGGAAGCCACCAAGTGACCTTATGAACAAACAATAAAGACTCAGATACTTATAAATGAAATGACAGAGGCCCTGAATTATCAGGGATGCCGGCTTTATTATATTGATCATAATATATACATTGATAAAAGTATGTACAGCACAAGAGCCGGTGACTCAAGTGTAATAAGGCCGAAGACGAGCGATGTTCCAAGGCCGGCGGGTCTCCTCCTCCGATGTGCGTGAGTCCTTGTGTTCTCGCATATCAATAAGGTAGTGTGACCCATTGTTCAAGTTCTTGCTGACCACAAACGGTCCCCCCTAGGGTGGGGATAACTTATGCATATCTGTTTGATCCTGGATCAACCGGAGCACCAAATCGCCTTCTTGAAAGGTCAGGGTTTTAACCCGGCGGCTATGATAACAATGCAGATCCTGCTGGTACATCACCGAACGAGCTGCCTCAAGGTCATGCTCTTCATCCAACACATCAAGTGCATCCTGACATGCTTCCTCATTGACAGTTTCCACGTAAGCCGCCACACGGGGCGAGTCATGACGGATATCACTTGGAAGAACTGCCTCTGCCCGTAGACCATGAATAAGGGTGTATAGCCTGTTGACCTGTTAGGAGTAGTATTGATGCTCCAAATTACTGAGGGTAACTCCTCAACCCAACAACCCGGCGTTCGCTGCAATGGAACCATAAGTCGGGGCTTTATACCTTTCAAGATTTCCTGATTGGCCCTCTTAGCTTGACCATTAGACTGTGGATGAGCCACTGATGAAACGTCAAGACGAATATGCTCTCATTGATAGAACTCTTTCATAGCACCCTTAGACAGATTAGTGTTATTATCAGTTATGATACTGTGAGGGTAGCCAAACAGAAGATCACCTTTTTGATGAATTGAACCACCGTTGCCGCATCACACTTACTGACCGGCTCTGCCTCAACCCAATTGGTAAATTTATCAACCGCCACCAAGAGGTGGGTCTTTTTGTCCTTAGACCTCTTGAAAGGCCCAACCACATCCAGCCCCCAGACTGCAAATGGCCAAGTAATTGGAATCATCCTCAATTCTTGAGCCGGCACATGAGCTCGTCTAGAAAATTTCTGACAGCCATCACACTTGCTAACCAGATCTTCTGCATCAGCATGAGCCGTCAACCAATAAAACCGATGACAAAAAACTTTAGCCACAAGAGATTTAGAGCTGGCGTGATTCATGAATTTCCCTTAGAATCTCATGGCCCTCTTCAGGAGAAACACAGCGCTGGAACACGCCTGTGACACTGCATCGGTGTAACTCGCCATTGACAATAATCATAGACTTAGACCGCCGGGTTATTTGCCTGGCCAAAGTTTCATCCTCAGGTAACTCTCCCCCGGTCATATAAGCCAAATAAGGAAATGTCCAATCAGGGATGGCATGGAGAACCGTCACCAACTATGCCTCCGGGTCAGGAATAGCAAGATCTTCTTTGGGTGGCAGTTTAATTGAAGGATTACTTAATACATCAAGAAAGATATTAGGGGGTACCGGCTTATGCTGCGACCCAAGCCAGCTCAAAGCATCAGGCGCCTCGTTCTTCCTTCGATCCAAATGCTCCACCTGATAACCTTTGAAGTGACCAACAATATTATCAACCGCCCGGCGATAAGCCGCCATGAGTGGGTCTTTAGAATCCCAAGTGCCAGAGACCTGCTAAGCCACCAAATCTGAGCCACCGAAGCACCTGACCCGACTTAAATTCATCTCTTTAGCCACCTTTAGACCATGAAGCAAGACCTCATATTCGGCTACATTGTTAGTACAGGGAAACATCAGCCTTAAAACATAACAAAACTTGTCACCTTGTGGGGAAGTCAAAATAACTCCAGCCCCCGAGCCTTCCAATTGCCTGGACCCATCAAAATGAATAGTCCAATATGTATTATCAGGCTTGTCCTCAGGCATCTACAACTCTGTCCAGTCATTGATGAAATCCACAAGAGCTTGAGACTTGATAACTGTCCTTGGCATATATGTCAAACCAAGGGGTCCGAGCTCAATGGCCCACTTGGCCACTCGGCCTGTGGCTTCTCTGTTTTGAATAATATCTCCTAAGGGAGCAGAGCTGACCACAGTAATGGGATGACCAAGAAAATAATGCTTACTTGCGACTCGCCATGAGCACCCCATATACCAGCTTCTGCCAATGTGGGTATTGATACGTCTCCAATGTATCTATAATTTATGAAGTATTCATGCTGTTATTTTATCATTCTTGGGTGTTTTACAATCATTTTATGGCAACTTTATATCATTTTTTGGGACTAACCTATTGACCCAGTGCCCAGTGCAAGTTGCTGTTTTTTGCTTGTTTTTTACATCGCAGGAAATCAATATCAAACGGAGTCCAAACGCAACGAAACTTTACGGAGATTTTTTTTGGACTAGAAGGAACCCAATGGGCCAGAGCTGCATCAGGGGGTGCCCCGAGGGGGGCACAACCCACCAGGGCGCGCCAGGGCCCCCTGGCGCGCCCAGGTGGGTTGTGCCCACCTCGGTGGCCTCCCGTACCCCCTCTTTGCACTATAAATTCCCAAATATTCTGAAACCCTTCGGGGTAGCCCTAGATCAGAAGTTCCACTGCCGCAAGGCTCTGTAGCCATCGAAAACCAATCTAGACCCCGTTCCGGCACCCTACCGGGAGGGGGAATCATCTCCGATGGCCATCTTCATCATCCCGGCGGCCACCACGATGAGGAGGGAGTAGTTCTCCCTCGGGCCTGAGGGTATGTACCAGTAGCTATGTGTTGTATCCCTCTCTCTCGTGTTCTTGAGATGGAACGATCTTGATGTAACACGGGCTTTGTTGACATAGATGAATCATATGGGGTATTTCCCCTCTCTATCTTGTATTGAGTTTTCCCTTTGAAGTTGTCTTATCGGATTGAGTCTTTAAGGATTCGAGAGCACTTAATATGTGTTTTGCATGAGGATATCTGTAGTGACATTGGGATATCCAATTGAGTTACTTGATGTGTATTATTGTGATCAACTTGCGGGTTCCGTGACTTTAGGGCCTATTCATAGGGGTTGGCACACGTTCTCATCTTGACTTTCCGATAGATACTTTGGGGCACTCCTTGGGAATCAAAGAGATAAATCTAAAATTGTGTGATGCTTATCGTATAATCAACCCACGGATATCTTAAGGTGTTATTCTAAAGAATAGCTTTGTGGTGGTTTCGTGCCTGACAACAATTTCTATATAACAAGTAATTTTGGAGTGAACTCTACGCCACACTTGAGGGATTTACATATGATTCAACTATGTCAATACTGTTGGGAGATCACACTAGTGAAAGTACGGACCCTAGGCCTTGTTTTTAAGCATTGCAATACCGTTTTTGTGCTTGTTTACTATTGCTACCTTGCTTTTTTTATTTATTCAGATTATAAAAAATATTTCTACCATCCATATTACACTTTTATCACTATCTCTTCGCCGAACTAGTGCACCTATACAATTTGCCTTTGTATTGGGTGTGTTGGGGACACAAGAGATTTCTTGTATTTGGTTGCAGTGTTATTCGAGAGAGACCATCTTCATCCTACACCTCCCACGGATTGTTAAACCTTAGGCCATTCACTTGCGGGAAAATTGCTACTGTCCTACAAAACTCTGCGCTTGGAGGCCCAACACGAGTCTACAAGAATAAAGTTGCGTAGTAGACATCAAGCTCTTTTCTGGCGCCGTTGCCAGGGAGGTGAGTGCTTGAAGGTATATCTTTAGATCTTGCAATCGAATCTTTTAGTTTCTTGTTTTATCACTAGTTTGGTTTATAAAAGAAAACTACATAAAAAACTGGAATTGAGGTTGCATCATATTATTGATCATCTTTATAATATATTTCTTGACAATGATGGATCGGAAAATTGTGCTCAATTGTTAAAAGAAGAAGTCAATAAAATGTTTGGCACAAAATATTTGAATGATGAGCATGATTGCAATGTTGTTGGTATGAATTGTTTGAATATCCATGATGCTAATGATACGCAAAGCTACAAACTTGGTGATGCTATATTTGATGAAGATGATATTTTTACTCCCCCAAGTTTTGATGAGAAAATTTATTATGATGATTGCAAGCCTCCTATTTATGATGATTATATTGATGAAAGTGGATTTGGAGAGGTCATGACTTTATTTAATGATGAGTCCACTATTTTGGAAGAGGTTTTGATTGATTTTGACAGTGAAATTGCTATCTATGATGATTATGGGGATGACATTTATGCTATATTGAATAATTATAACCATGAAACTTGTCATCATGATTTTAATTTTCAATCACATGATAGTTATTTTGTTGAGTTTGCTCACACTACTATTGATGAGAATAAATTTGCTTATGTGGAGAGTAACAAAATTGCTATGCTTATGTGTCATGAAAAGAATGCTTTATGTGATGGTTATATTGTTGAATTTCTTCATGATGCTACTGAAAATTATTATGAGAGAGGGACATATGCTTTTACATATCTCAATAATATCATGTTTCCTCTCTATGTGTTGAAAATCTTGAACTTGTGTTTGTTTTGCCTTCCTATGCTAGTTGATTCTTGCTCCCAAAAGTTATTTGCTCACAAAATCCCTATGCATAGGAAGTGGGTTAAGCTTAAATGTGCTTGCCATGTGTTTCATGATGCTCTTGTTATGTTTCAATTCTTATCTTTTATGCGAGCATCATTGAAATCATCATGCGTAGCTAAAAGGCATTAAAGAAAAGCGCTTGTTGGGAGACAACCCAATACTTTTACCTACTGTTTTTGTGTGTTCACATGAGTATGCTACTGTAGTAATCATATTTTATAGCTTTTGTTCCCATAAACTGCCAAGTAAAGCCTATAGGATCTTCTTGGGTGATAGTTGTTTGATCTTGCTGAAAAACAGAAACTTTTGCACTCACGAAATTAATTTTCATAAATCACATAAACGTGCTTTTGCTCTGTTTCTTTTTGCATAATATTAATATACAAATTTCTCGGGATGTCCTAATTTTTCAGAATTTTTGGAGTAGCAGAAGTATGGTTGGACTACAGATTATTACAGACTGTTATGTTTTTGACAGATTCTGTTTTCAATGCATAGTTTGCTTGTTTCCTAGTTTCTATGGCTTATATTGCTCAATATAAATTGTGGAAATGATATGCTACAGTAGGCATTGTGTGAACACAATTATGAATCTTGTCTTTGACGGTACCAAAGTGAAATGGTTTGCTCTTTATCATTTTACCTATCTCACGAAGTTCCGTTAAGTTTTGCGTGATTGAAGTTTTCAAGTTTTGGGTGAGATGTCGATATGAGGAGAATAAGGAGTGACAAGACCCTAAGCTTGGGGATGCCCAAGGCACCCCAAGTCAATATCCTAGGAAGATCCAAGCAACTAAGCTTGGGGATGCCCCGGAAGGCATCCCCTCTTTCGTCTCCAACATTATCGATAACCTCACTTGGAGCTATATTTTTATTCGTCACATGATATGTGTTTTGCTTGGAGCGTCATTTTATTTTTCTAGGATTTTCTTGCTGTTATTTATAATAATATTTTGCATATTTATTTTCAATAAAAATGTCAAGGATAGCCTTTACCATGCTTATTTTGCAAGTATATGAGTTGCTGTTTGAAAACAAAAAGTTTATCGCTGTTGCAAAAATTCCCTAGAAAAGTCAGAATGTGATAAAATGATGAAACTTCTTTCAAAATAAGCTCTGATAAATTTTCTACAGTGTGGCAAATTTTCATAATTTTTGGAGTTAGGGAAGTATTGATACTCTTGCATTCTATACAGACTGTACTGTTTTGGCAGATTGTTGTTATGTTTGCATTGTTTGCATATGTTTGCTTACTTAATGATTCTATTTGAGGATAGAATTATTAAATATGCAGAGGCATTTAGTATGAGATGTTGAGTAATAATTTTAGTGATTTGCTATAGTAGAGAATGATAAGGTTTTTGCATTGATTTATACTAACTTATCTCACGAGTTCTTGTTGAGTTTTGTGTGGATGAAGTTTTTAGGATTTAGGAAACTGTGATATAAAAGGAATTAAGGAGACACAAAAGCTCAAGCTTGGGGATGCCCAAGGCATCCCAAGATAATATTACAATAAGTCTCAAGCATCTAAGCTTGGGGATGCCCCGGTAGGCATCCCACCTTTCTTCTTCAACGATTATCGGTTAGTATCGGTTGAGCCTAAGTTTTTGCTTCTTCACATGATGTGTGCTATCCTTGGAATGTCATTTTATTTAGTTTTTCTTGCTGTTTTAATAAAATACTTAGATCTGAAAGTTTTTGAATAAGAGAGAGTCCCCAAATAGCTACCTATTTACTTAACTACTCGCATGATCTTCACTTATATCTTTTTGGAGTAGTTTGTCATTTACACTTGTGCTTCACTTTTATCCTATGAGTAAATTGTTGAATAAATTGAATGTGATGAAGTTGAAATTATATGTTCATATCATGCCTAGTGGTAGCTTCACATTGGGTTTAGAAAGTGAAATCTTTTGAGGCTTGACAATCACAATATTGGTCATACAAGCAATTCACGAATAATTAGTATAAGGAAGAGAACTTTCACATGCAAATACACTATCTTGGAAATCTTTTGTGATTGTGAGCCCCCATCATAATATTATATGCCAAAATTGTTGACGTTGGACAAGGAAGATAACGTAATGGTTTATGTTTGTTCATATTCACATAGAAGCTATATTGTCATAGATCCTTCAACATGTGGTGCTTGCCGCCATCTTTGCTAGCCAAAAATTCCGCACCAAGTAGAGATACTACTTGTGCATCCAAAAACCCTTAAAACCAAATCTTATTTTCAAGATTCCACCATACCTACCTAAGGATTGAGCAAGATCCTTCAAGTAAGTTGTCATCGGTGCAATAAGGCAATAAAAATTGCTTCTAAAAGTGTGAGATCATTTAGTGTAAGAGAAAATTGAGCATTGTACGAACCTGGATGGCAAAGAATAAAAGTGACAGACTGCATAATAAAGGTTGCCATATTAAGGGGCAATACAACGTGACGTTCTTTTGCACTAAGGGATTGAGCATACAAACAAATAAGCGCATGGCAACCTCTGCTTCCCTCTGCGAAGGGCCTATCTTTTACTTTTATGTATTTACTTTTATGCAAGAGTCAAAGTTTTTCTTTCTATTCCTTTTTATTTTTCTCCTTTGGCAAGCATCGTGTGGTGAGGAAAGATCTAGGCACATATGTCCAGTTGAATATGGATAGCATGAGTTATTATTGTTGACATCACCCTTGAGGTGAATACGTTGGGAGGCAAAACAATAAGCCCCTATCTTTCTATGTGTCAGGTTGAAACGTTTTGCTCATGTGTATGAGGTGAGTGTTAGCAATCATAGAAGACTATATGATGGTTGAGTATGTGGAGCTCTTACTTAAACTCTGTTGAATAAGTTGAATTACAATTGCTTGGTGACGGAGAACATAGGTTGTTGAGTTTCAGGAGAGTTCATTTTTTGAACCTTAACATGTGAATTGGTTGCTACTATAACATGAGAAGTTTTATAAGAAAGAATTGATGTTATGATGCTTGAAAAAGTGATTGAAATTATCATTGATCAAACTTATGCACTTTGCTAGCATTCACACTTCATAATTTTTTCATTTATCATTTACCTACTCAAGGACGAGTAGGAATTAAGCTTGGGGATGCTGATACGTCTCCAACGTATCTATAATTTATGAAGTATTCATGCTATTATTTTATCATTCTTGGGTGTTTTACAATCATTTTATGGCAACTTTATATTATTTTTTGGGACTAACCTATTGACCCAGTGCCCAGTGTCAGTTGCTGTTTTTTGCTTGTTTTCTACATCGCAGGAAATCAATATCAAACAGAGTCCAAACGCAACGAAACTTCACGGAGAATTTTTTTGGACCAGAAGGAACCCAATGGGCCAGAGCTGCACCTGGGGGGTGCCCTGAGGGGGGCACAACCCACCAAGGGCCCAGGCGTGCCCACCTCGATGGCCTCCCGTACCCCCTCTTTGCACTATAAATTCCCAAATATTCCGAAACCCTTCGGGGTAGCCCTAGATCAGAAGTTCCACTGCCGCAAGGCTCTGTAGCCATCGAAAACCAATCTAGACACCGTTCCGGCACCCTACCGGGAGGGGGAATCATCTCCGATGGCCATCTTCATCATCCCGGCGGCCACCACGATGAGGAGGGAGTAGTTCTCCCTCGGGCCTGAGGGTATGTACCAGTAGCTATGTGTTGTATCCCTCTCTCTCGTGTTCTTGAGATGGAACGATCTTGATGTAACACGGGCTTTGTTGACATAGATGAATCATATGGGGCATTTCCCCTCTCTATCTTGTATTGAGTTTTCCCTTGGAAGTTGTCTTATCGGATTGAGTCTTTAAGGATTCGAGAGCACTTAATATGTGTTTTGCATGACGATATATGTAGTGACATTGGGATATCCAATTGAGTTACTTGATGTGTATTATTGTGATCAACTTGCGGGTTCCGTGACTTTAGGGCCTATGCATAGGGGTTGGCACACGTTCTCATCTTGACTTTCCGATAGATACTTTGGGGCACTCCTTGGGAATCAAATAGATAAATCTGAAATTGTGTGATGCTTATCGTATAATCCAACCCACGGATATTCGTGGTGACATTGGGATATCTAGGTGACATTAGGGCTTTGGTTGATTTGCATCTGAAGGTGTTATTCTAAAGAATAGCTTCGTGGTGGTTTCGTGCCCGACAACAATTTCTATATAACAAGTAATTTTGGAGTGAACTCTACGCCGCACTTGAGGCATTTACATATGATTCAACTATGTCAACATTGTTGGGAGATCACACTAGTGAAAGTACGGACCCTAGGCCTTGTTTTTAAGCATTGCAATACCGTTTTTGTGCCTGTTTACTATTTGCTACCTTGCTGTTTTTATTTATTCAGATTATAAAAAAAATTCTACCATCCATATTACACTTTTATCACCATCTCTTCGCCGAACTAGTGCACCTATACAATTTGCCATTGTATTGGGTGTGTTGGGGACACAAGAGTTTTCTTGTATTTGGTTGCAGGGTTGTTCGAGAGAGACCATCTTCATCCTACACCTCCCACGGATTGATAAACCTTAGGTCATCCACTTGAGCGAAAATTGCTACTGTCCAACAAAACTCTGCGCTTGGAGGCCCAACACGAGTCTACAAGAATAAAGTTGCATAGTAGATATCAGGTATCTCTGTTTAGACTCAATCAAGACCTCACTAACATAATAAGTAGGCCTTTGAACCAGATATTCCTTACCCGGCTCTTTTCTTTCCACTACAACCGCCACGCTACGGCTCTGCTGTTAGCCGCCATATATAAGAGCAAAGGTTCCTTCTCAATAGGAGCTGCAAGAACCGGCGGCTCAGCCAGCTGCTTTTTAAGTGCTTCAAACGCCTCATTAGCAGCATCACTCCAAACAAAACGATATGTTTTCTTCATCATCTGGTACAGAGGAATAGCCTTCTCTCCCAGGCGGCTTATAAACCGACTTAAAGCTGCAATACGACCCGCCAAACGCTAGACATCATTGACACACGCCGGCTTAACCAATGAGGTGATAGCCTTGATTTTCTCAGGGTTAGCTTCAATGCCTCTCTCTGAAACCAAAAAACCCAAGAGCTTGCCTGCAGGCACACCAAAAACACATTTGGCCGGGTTAAGCATCATCTTGTAGACCCAGAGATTATCAAAGGTCTCCTTCAGACCATCCAACAAAGTCTCCTTCTTTCTAGACTTTACAACAATATCATCTACATAAGCATGAACATTACGCCCAATCTGATTATGGAGACAGTTCTGGACACAATGTTGATAGGTCGCCTGGGCACTCTTGAGCCCGAAAGGCATAGATACATAGCAGAAAGCTCCAAAGGGCATGATAAAAGCCGTCTTCTCTTGGTATTTAACTGTCATCTTGATCTGATGATAACCAGAATAAGCATCTAAGAAGCTCAAACGGTCACAACCCGCCATAGCATCGATGATCTGATCGATACGGGGAAGAGCAAAAGGATCAGCTGGACAAGCTTTATTAAGGTCTGTGTAATCCACACACATACGCCAAGTGCCATTTTTCTTAAGTACTAGCACCAGGTTAGCCAACCACTCAGGTTGAAAAACTTCAACGATGAACCCGACTGCTAAGAGCCGGGCCACCTCTTCTCCAATGGCCTTACGTCTCTCCTCATTAAAACGACGGAGGAATTGCTTGACCGGTTTAAACTTGGGATCAATATTGAGAGTGTGCTCAGTGAGTTCTCTCGGTACACCTGGCATGTCTGAAGGCTTCCATGCAAAGATGTCCCGGTTCTCATGATGAACTCGATGAGCGTGCTTTCCTATTTCGGATCCATATTGGCACTGATAGTGAACTGCTGAGATGAGTCGCCAGGGATAAAGTCAACCTGCTTGGTATCATCTGCTGACTTCAACTTCAACAAAGGATTATGCTCTGTGGTTGGCTTCTTTAACGGAGTCATATCAGCCGGGTCAACATTGTCTTTATAAAACTTAAGTTCCTCCGTGGCACAGGCAGACTCCGCATAAGCAGCATCGCATTCTTCACATTCCAAGGCTATCTCCCTGTCACCATGTACTGTGATGGTACCCTTGCGACCCGGCATCTTAAGCTGCAGATACACATAACAAGGTCGTGCCATAAACTTGGCGTAAGCCAGCCATCCAAACAGAGCGTGATAGGGGTTTTTGATCTTGACCACTTCAAAGTTCAATGTCTCTGCCCTGTAATCATGTTCATTGCCAAAAGCTACTTCCAAAGCAATCTTACCAACTGGGTAGACCGACTTACCAGGCACCACCCCGTGAAAGACTATAGAGGACGGCTTAAGATCTTTGTCAGTCAAATTCATCCGGCGAAAAGTATCATAATAAAGGATATTGATATGGCTGCATCCGTCCATAAGCACCTTAATTAGTGAACTTGTAACCTCCAACCCGAGGAGCTACCACCAAACCCAGTTGACCCGGGTTGATGGTGTCGGCGTTCTGGGAACGGGGGTCCCCAGACTTGCCTGCCTGCGGCCCACGGCGTGGCTAAGCAGCAGGCCTTACGGCCCATCTTCATCAACAAGGCATCCAAGACCCTCACGAGGGGCCAAGCCAGGTAGGCTCACAAGGAGCGGAGATATCAAGGCGAGGCAAACCTCACGAGGATCTCGTGACGTGAGCCATGACGAACGGCACCAGGCGGGCGCTAGGCAGGCGCCAGCGCGCGCAACGTCCTTATTTCCTCTTTGGTGCTAAGGAGGCCAGCGCAGGCGAAGAGTACCGAGGCATCAGGCAAAGGTTGCTATATTGGTACAACAAGACCAATACCAGGAGGACGGCAAGACGGAGGTCATCGTGGAGCCCAAGACGGCGTCACCACCAGAGCTTTTCGCAGGCGAAGACCACTTTTGTCAGGATAGCTTGTACTAGTTGTCCCCCTTCAAATTCGCCCGCCGTTGTTGGCTCCCTTCCCGCTCATTATTTGGGAAGAGGACCAGGGCCTATATAAGTGGAGCTAGCCACCATAGCATGGCATCGGATCTTAGCTTGATCCAACTCGATCGAGAGCCTAGCCACAAGAACACCTCAACCTCAGGAGGCTGTTCTTCCCTTGTACTGTTCATCATCAGCCCAAGAGGCAATCCACCACCACCACACTGGAGTAGGGTATTACACCACAACGGTAGCCCGAACCAGTATAAACCTCGTGTCTTAGCAAGCTAGAGCGTAGATTGGTAGGAGGGAAAGACTTCGCGCGCACCCCAGTGTTCGATCCTTAAGGGTTTGCCGGAACCCCACATCCGACATTTGGCGCGCCAGGTAGGGGTGCGCCGGAGCTCCTCTCCACCAACCTGCGCCTCATACTGCCGCACTACGCTCCCATGGCAGGTGCCCCGCCGCCCACCTCTGCGGCCGACACCAGCAGCAGGGAGACTGGGTACCGAGCCCTGGCCCCCGCCCTGCGGCGAGTGCAGTGGCCAACCAAGTTCAAGCCGGAGATGCCGCCGCGTTACGACGGTGCGGCAGACCCGGCGCCGTTCCTGCTGGCGTACGAGGAGGCCGTCCTTGAAGCCGGAGGTGACGACAAGATCATGGCCAACTGGTTCCCCATGGCCCTCGTCGGCGAGCCGCGCGCCTGGCTACTCAACCTCCCAGGATCCACGCTGGCATCCTGGGGGGAAATCCGCAACCTCTTCACTGCGCGCTACGCGGTGCCGGCGCACCATGCAGTCGCGGCACTGCTGGGTGGCTCCCAAGCACCGCCGTCAGATCGCCACGTCAAACCGTTCCTCCATCAGATCGGGGCCGTCTCCAAGTGCTCGAGGGCTCCGCCAGGTTGGGCTGCCCAGAGGCCGACCTCACCTTCGGCTCAGAAGACCACCCCGGCTCCGGCATGCTCCCGATGCTCTGCACGCCCACCATCTGCAATGTGGTCGTCACCAATACCCTCATTGACGGCGGTGTCGGCCTCAACTTGCTCTCCGTAGAAGCCTTCAGCCTTCTCCACGTGCCGCCTGAGCGGTTCAACCTCAGCAAGCCCTTTTCGGGAGTGGGTGGTGGAGCTGCCCACTCTCTGGGGCAGATCCACCTCCCTGTCACCTTCGGCACATGCGACAACTACCGCACTGAGCTGGTGGACTTCGACATCGCCCGCATCGGTCTCCCATACAACGCCATCCTCGGGTACCCGGCTCTCGCTTAGTTCATGGCGGCGACTCACCCGGCCTACAACCTCATGAAGATGCTAGGGAGCAAGGGCATCCTCACCATCAAGGGGGACACTAAGGAGGTCGTGACGGCGCTCAGGCTCGCCTTCAGGACCGCGGCAGCAGCACAGCCAGCCGGCGCCGGTACGCCTAAGGCCAAGGAGACCGCGCCCACCAAGAAGAAGCAGCTGTTCACTCAAGACAAGGTGGAGACCAAGCAGGTGCTGGTCAATGAGGACGGGTCTTCAAGAGCCACCTTCAACATAGGAACCGGCCTTGACCCGGGACAAGAATAAGCTTTGGTGAGTTTTTTGCACGCGAACAAGGAGATATTCGCGTGGGAGCCCAATCAGCTGGTAGGGGTATCGAGAGAGGTGATCCAGCATCATCTAAGGGTGTGCCCCAACGTACGCCCCGTGAAGCAGCAAGCAAGACGGCAGCCCACTGAGAAGCAGGCCTTCATCGTCCAAGAGACACGCAAGCTGGAGGCGGCAGGTACCATCCGAGAAGTTTGATACCCCGAATGGCTGGCAAACCCCGTCGTGGTACCGAAGAAAGGCGGGAAGGAACGGATGTGCGTCGACTTCACCAACCTTAACAAAGCTTACCCCCAAGATCCGTTCCCACTTCCATGCATCGATCAAATCGTCGACTCCACCGCCGAGTGCGACTTGCTATGTTTCCTGGATGCATTCTCAGGATACCACCAAATCAAGATGGCGGTGGAGGATGTGGAGAAGACAGCCTTCCTGACAACATGCGGGGTGTACTGCTACACATGCATGCCTTTCGGGCTGCGCAACTCGGGCGCAACCTTTCAGCGGTTGATGCACATCGCCTTGGGGCGGCAGCTCGGCAGAAACACAGAAGCGTATGTTGATGACATAGTGGTCAAATCTCACGAGGCGAGGACATTGGTTCAAGATTTGGAGGAGACCTTCGAGAGCTTGCGCCAAGTAAACTTGAGGCTTAACCCAGAGAAGTGCGTGTTTGGCGTCCCCTCCGGCAAGCTACTGGGGTTCCACGTATCCCACAGAGGGATCGAGGCGAACCCGGAGAAGATCAAGGCCATTGAAGACATGAGCCCACCGCAGACCCTCAAGGAGATGCAGAAGCTAGCAGGGCGGGTGACCGCGTTAAGGCGTTCCATCTCTAAGCTAGGTGAGCGCGCCTTACCCTTCTTTAAGCTCATGAAGAAGAAGGGCCCGTTCGAGTGGACCCCGGAGGCCGACCGGGCCTTCCAAGACCTCAAGAAATACCTCACCAGCCCCCCGATGATGGTGGCACCACAGCCTCTCGAGCCTCTGGTGCTCTACCTTGCCACCACCCCGTACTCCGCCAGCGTGGCACTGGTGGCGGTTCGGGGGGAGCGCCAAGACAAGGGTGTGCCGCGCCAAGCCAGAGCTGATGCAGAGCGGGGGTCAGGAAGGCGCAGCAAAGCCATCAGCGGCAGGAGACCAAGCTCAGCAGGGCAACATTGCAGAAGCTCCTGAGGATGGCCAGGTCTCAGGAAACCCACCACCTCAGGGTATGCCACAATCTCCGCAGGACCCGAGCCTCGACAGTGTGCCAGCCCTCGTCGAGCACCCGGTGTACTTCGTCAGCACCGTACTGCGGGACGCGAGGGCGCGCTACCCCATGCCGCAAAAGCTCCTGCTCGCACTCTTGGTGGCCTCGCGCAAGCTACGGCACTACTTCCAGGGCCACCCCATCAAGGTTGTCTCAGCCTACCCATTGGAGAGGGTACTCAGGAGCCCTAACTCAGCAGGAAGGGTTGCTGAGTGGAACATCGAGTTGCAAGCATTCCAGCTGGAGTTCAGCACTACCAGGGTCATCAAGGGAGCCGCGCTCGCCGATTTTGTGGCAGAATGGACAGATGCCCCGGCTCTTGAGGAAGGAGAAGACCGGTCCACCTCCCTAGGAAGCGAGGCACCAGACGGCTGGGTCATGTATTTCGATGGCGCCTTCACGCACCAGGGCGCGGGGGCTGGAGCTAGCAGTGCTCATCTCGCCCACTTAGGACAAGCTCTACTACGTCGTGCAACTCTGTTTTCAGCACGGCGAGAAGGTCTCCAACAATATCGCAGAATTCGAAGGCCTCATAGCTGGCCTGAAGCCTACGGCGGCTCTAGGGGTGAAGCGCTTAACCATCAAAGGCGACTCGCAACTCCTCGTCAACTTCTCCAACAAGGTGTACGAGCCGAAGGACGAGCATATGGAGGCCTACCTCGCGGAGGTGCGCAAGATAGAAAAACAATTCTTCGGCCTTGAGCTACAGCACGTGCCCCGGGGCACCAACAAGGAAGCCGACGACATCGCCAAGAGAGCATCCAAGCGGCAACCGCAAGAGCCCGGTGTCTTCGAGGAGCGGCTCTTCAAGCCATCAGCTACGCCACCTCTTTCGAGCGCGACTCAGCCTCGGGAGGAGCTCCCACAGCCTCCGGCCATAGGAGCCTCGGCCTGTGGCCCAACCTCAGGAGCTCGGCTGCTCTTGGCGCTCGAGCCCCAGGAGGAATGCTGGACCAAGGCGTTCAAGGAGTACCTGACGCACGGGACGCTGCCGGAGAAGGAAGAGGACGCGGAGCGCGTGGCACGGCAAGCCACAGCATACAGTATCCAAGACGGCGAGTTATACAGGAAACGGCCAAATGATGTCACGCTGCGCTGCATATCCAGTGATCAAGGAAGGGAGTTGCTGATTGACATACACGACGGTGACTGCGGACACCACTCGTCATCACGGACCCTCGTCGGCAAGGTGTTCCGTAGTGGGTTCTATTGGCCTACAGCACTCAACGATGCGGCCGAGCTAGTGAAGTCATGTGAAGCTTGCCAATTCCACGCCAAGCAAATCCATCAGCCTGCTCAGGGCCTCCAAACCATCCCGCTCACGTGGCCGTTTGCGGTCTGGGGGCTGGACATCCTAGGCCCGTTCCCCCGGGCGCCAGGGGGCTACCGCTATCTCTACGTCGCCATCGACAAGTTCACCAAGTGGGAGGAAGTGGAAGCCGTCCGTACCATTCCAGCCGGCTCTGCTGTCAAGTTCATCAAGGGCCTCGTGAGCCGCTTCGGGGTCCCCAACCGCATCATCATAGATAACGGTCCGCAGTTTACTAGCAACCTCTTCAAAACCTACTGTGCTAACCTTGGAACGCAGATCTGCTACGCTTCGGTGGCCCACCCCAGGAGTAACAGTCAGGCCGAACGCGCTAACGCGGAGGTCCTGAGGGGCCTCAAGACCAGGACCTTCAAGAAGAAGCTGGAGGCATGCGGCAGGGGCTGGCACGACGAGCTCTAGTCCGTGCTGTGGTCCATTCGAACCACCGCCACCAGGCCAACGGACGAGACTCCATTTTTCCTCGTCTATGGAGCTGAAGCAGTCCTTCCTCACGACATCAAGCATCGCTCCGCGTGGGTCCTAGCGTTCGATGAAACGCAGCAGGACGCCATGCGGGGGATGGATCTCGTGCTGGGGGAGGAACGTCGTCGTGAAGCTGCATTAATGGCGGCAAGGTACCAGCAAGCGCTGCGGCGTTACCACTGCCGCAACATTCGCTCCAGGACGCTCGAGATGGGTGACCTGGTCCTGAGACGGGTCCTCTCCAGGGAAGGGCTGCACAAGCTTTCGCCCATGTGGGAGGGCCCGTTCAGGGTCGTCCACATCTCCAGGCCTGGTGCCGTGCGCCTGGAGACGCAAGAAGGGACACCTATCCAAAACGCCCGGAACATCCAGCACCTCCGGAAGTTCTACCCATGAAGCAAGGCCCAGAGCCTATGAAGAAGGCCCAGCGCCTGTGAAGAAAGGCCCAGAGCCTGTGAAGAAGGCCCGGTGCCTGTGAAGAATCGCCGCCTGTGACACTCTCACGTAATAATGAGTTGGGGCTGTACACGCCCCGGAGTCTTAGGAGCGCCGGCCTCAGGCCCTGGGGCTCCCTCCCACGCCTAGTGGACAGCACTTAGCTCCGGGCTGGTGAGAAGACTTGAAGACTAGATTAGGTGCCGGATGCGGCTTTTCATTTGCTTTCCGTAGTTGGCTCGCTTTTCCTTAATCGAAGTTGCTCTTGGTGTTCGTTGCTGATTTGATTCCCTAGCCTTTTACCGCATTTTTCGGCTCTGGTTTGCTCATGTTCTCTCTCTCACATGGCTCGCGAGGGGGCTAGGCAGGTGCGCTCGCGAGCATTTTTCTTCTCTCTGCCTTCTCGCGCAAGCATTTTTCTTCTCTCTGCCTTCTCGCGAGCCACCCTCGTTCGAGCCTGAAAGCTGGCACATCTCTCCTAATCCGTGCCCCTCGGGTACCGCGATACAAAGCGCCAAGTCAAGGCTTGGGTGGACGGCAGATCCTTAGCGCACCCCCTAACGAATTTTTTGCAGTTTCTGAGCAACGCAGACACCTTGTGAGGGAAAGGGCGTCCCAAACGCACCAGGTTAAGTTATCGTTGCGCAAAATAACAACACGGCTTGGTAATAACACACACACAGTGCATTAACCAAAGAACCACAGTTCAATACACGCCCCCCTGGGCCCATACTGTATTTGTTTTCTAATGCAGGGAAAAAGAAAAGCTAAACAAAGCGGTGTTGCAGCAATCTGCGGGGGCAGGACCCTCAGCGACGCCTCGAGCCTAGCCAGACCCCTCCTCGCGCTTCACGGAGGCGCGACGACGAGATGACCCGCTGCCTCCTTCGAAGCGGGTGCGGTGGCGCGGCAGCTGGTCGTAGCCACTGCTGCTGGAGCTGTCACCGGAGGAAGAGCCGCCGTAGCTGGAGGAGACACGGTCGCCGCTGAGGGCAGGCTCGCCCTCATCCTCGTCGCGACCATCACCAAGGCCGAGCACCGCCTCACCGTCGTTCGTCTCGGGGCAGCACCCGGCGCGGCGACCATCTTCTCCGAACACCCTCACATAGAGGGTGGATCCACCGTCATACTTGAAGTGGAGCCTGCACCGCTTTCCCAAGCCGTCCGCGCGGGCGAACGTCCGCCATCCGCCTGCAGCCAGAGTCTGCCTGGACCAGAGGCCGGCAGTTCGCCGGCAAAGAAGCGCGGAAGCTGGAGCCAGTTGCCGGCCGGGTTCTCCGTCCAGACGACAAACTCCGGCAACACCTCCGCCGAGTGGAAGCGCTGACGAGGAGGTCGCGCCACCATAGCACGCCTCCCCTCATCAACTAGACCACCATGGCTAGAGTGACCCACTTCGCGTGTCGCGGCGCCATGTCGGCGGTGGGCCACGGCGGGGGTCGTGGCGTGCTTGCGCGGAAAGCCGCGCCCGCGCTTGGACGCCGGGGAACCAGGGCCCTCGCGAGGGGCCTTCCCCTTCTCGGCGGTAGAGAGCTTCCTTCATGGCGACATTGTTGTCAGCAGTGGAGCGGGGAAGAAGAAGCAAGCAAGCAAGGAAGAGATGGGCGATGGGGGCTCTGCCCCCCTCCCCATTTATAGCAAGAGAAGGCCAACCGGCGTCTCCCACGATCGCAGGTAATGATGGTTTTCCTTGGATGCGCAGGGACTTGTCAAGTTGTGCAGTCGCCGAGGCAGCGTGGGGAAGCGGAGACGCCCACGTCCACTCAACCGCCACGCGTCAACCGAGGGCGCAGGCTTTTGGGGCCCACAGTGCTCCGAACTTGACCCTTGGCTTCGCCGCGAAGCCAAGCCCGAGTGCACCTTGGGCCCGGGGGCTACTGTCGGCGTTCTGGGAATGGGGGTCCCCAGACTTGCCTGCCTGCGGCCCACAGCGTGGCTAAGCAGCAGGCCGTACGGCCCGTCTTCATCAACAAGGCATCCAAGACCCTCGCGAGGGGCCAAGCCTCGCGAGGCAGACGACACAAGACCTCCTCTGGAGTAGCCTAGCCAGGCAGGCTCACGAGGAGCGGAGATATCAAGGCGGGGCAAACCTCACGAGGCTCTCGTGATGTGAGCCATGACGAACAGCACCAGGCGGGCGCCAGCGCGCGCAGCATCCTTATTTCCTCTTTGGTGCTAAGGAGGCTAGCGCAGGCGAAGAGTACCGAGGCATCAGGAAAAGGTTGCTATATTGGTGCAATGAGACCAAGACCAGGAGGATGGCAAGACGGAGGTCATCGTGGAGCCCAGGACGGCGTCACCACCAGACCTTTTCGCAGGCGAAGACCACTTTTGTCAGGATAGCTTGTACTAGCTGTCCCCCTTCAAATTCGTCCGCCGTTTTTGGCTCCCTTCCCGCTCATTATTTGGGAAGAGGACCAGGGCCTATATAAGTGGAGCTAGCCACCATAGCATGGCATCGGATCTTAGCTTGATCCAACCCGATCGAGAGCCTAGCCACAAGAACACGTCAACCTCAGGAGGCTGTTCTTCCCTTGTACTGTTCATCATCAGCCCAAGAGGCAATCCACCACCACCACACAGGAGTAGGGTATTACACCACAACGGTGGCCCGAACCAGTATAAACCTCATGTCTTTCTGTGTTACGAGTTCGTCGAGTTCGTCCGCGAGATCTTAGCGAGCTAGAGCGTAGATTGGTAGGAGGGAAAGACTTCACGCGCACCCCAGTGTTCGATCCTTAAGGGTTTGCCGGAACCCCACATCCGACATATCGCGCGCCAGGTAGGGGTGCGCTGGAGCTCCTCTCCACCAACCTGCGCCTCGTACCGCCGCACTACGCTCCCATGGCAGGTGCCCCGCCGCCCCCCCTCTGCGGCTGACACCAGGAGTAGGGAGTCTGGGTACCGAGCCCTGGCCCCCGCCCTGCGGCGAGTGCAGTGGCCAACCAAGTTCAAGCCGGAGATGCCGCCGTGTTACGACGGCGCGGCAGACCCGGCGCCGTTCCTGCTGGCGTACGAGGAGGCCGTCCTTGAAGCCGGAGGTGACGACAAGATCATGGCCAACTGGTTCCCCATGGCCCTCGCCGGCGAGCCGCGCGCCTGGCTACTCAACCTCGCGGGATCCACGCAGGCATCCTGGGGGAACTCCGCAATCTCTTCACCGCGCGCTACGCGGTGCCGGCGCACCATGCAGTCGCGGCACTGCTGGGTGGCTCCCAAGCACCGCCGTCAGATCGCCACGTCAAACCGTTCCTCCGTCAGATCGGGGCCGTCTCCAAGTGCTCGAGGGCTCCGCCAGGTTGGGCTGCCCAGAGGCCGACCTCACCTTCGGCTCAGAAGACCACCCCGGCTCCACCGCCGGCTCCGGCATGCTCCCGATGCTCTGCACACCCACCATCTGCAACGTGGCCGTCAACAAGACCCTCATTGACGGCGGTGCCGGCCTCAACTTGCTCTCCGTAGAAGCCTTCAGCCTTCCCCACGTGCCGCCTGAGCGGCTCAACCTCAGCAAGCCCTTTTCGGGAGTGGATGGTGGAGATGCCCACTCTCTGGGGCAGATCCGCCTCCCTGTCACCTTCGGCACACGCGACAACTACCGCACTGAGCTGGTGGACTTCGACATCGCCCGCATCGGTCTCCCATACAACGCCATCCTCGGGTACCTGGCTCTCGCTCAGTTCATGGCGGCGACTCACCCGGCCTACAACCTCATGAAGATGCCAGGGAGCAAGGGCATCCTCACCATCAAGGGGGACACTAAGGAGGTCGTGACGGCGCTCAGGCTCGCCTTCAAGACCGCGGCAGCAGCACAACCAGCCGGCGCCGGTACGCCTGAGGCCAAGGAGACCGCGCCCACCAAGAAGAAGTAGTTGTTCACTCAAGACAAGGCGAAGACCAAGCAGGTGCTGGTCAACGAGGACGGATCTTCAAGAGCCACCCTTCACCATAGGAACCGGCCTTGACCCGCGACAAGAAGAAGCTTTGGTGAGGTTTTTGCGCGCGAACAAGGAGATATTCGCATGGGAGCCCAATCAGCTGGTAGGGGTATCGAGAGAGGTGATCTAGCATCATCTAAGGGTGTGCCCCAACGTACGCCCCGTGAAGCAGTGAGCAAGACGACAGTCCACTGAGAAGCAGGCCTTCATCGTCCAAGAGACACGCAAGCTGGAGTAGGCAGGTACCATCCGAGAAGTTTGATACCCCGAATGGCTGGCAAACCCCGTCGTGGTACCGAAGAAAGGCAGGAAGGAACGGATGTGCGTCGACTTCACCAACCTTAACAAAGCTTGCCCCCAAGATCCGTTCCCACTTCCACGCATCGATCAAATCGTCGACTCCACCGCCGAGTGCGACTTGCTATGTTTCCTGGATGCATTCTCAGGATACCACCAAATCAAGATGGCGGTGGAGGATGTGGAGAAGACAGCCTTCCTGACACCATGCGGGGTGTACTGCTACACCTGCATGCCCTTCGGGCTACGCAACGCGGTCGCAACCTTTCAGCGGTTGATGCACATCGCCTTGGGGCGACAGCTCAGCAGAAGAAGCGTATGTTGATGACATAGTGGTCAAATCTCGCGAGGCGAGGACATTGGTTCAAGATTTGGAGGAGACCTTCGAGAGCTTGCAACAAGTAAACTTGAGGCTTAACCCGGAGAAGTGCGTGTTTGGCCCCCCCTCCGGCAAGCTACTGGGGTTCCTCGTATCCCAAAAAGGGATCGAGGTGAACCCGGAGAAGATCAAGGCCATTGAAGACATGAACCCACCGCAGACCCTCAAGGAGATGCAGAAGCTAGCAGGGCGGTTGACCGCGTTAGGGCTTTCCATATCCAAGCTAGGCGAGCGTGCCTTACCCTTCTTTAAGCTCATGAAGAAGAAGGGCCCGTTCGAGTGGACCCCGGAGGCCGACCGGGCCTTCCAAGACCTCAAGAAATACCTCACCAGCCCCCCGGTGATGGTGGCACCGCGGCCTCTCGAGCCTCTGGTGCTCTACCTTGCCGCCACCCCGTACTCCGCCAGCGTGGCGATGGTGGCGGTTCGGGGGGAGCGCCAAGACAAGGGTGTGTCGCGCCAAGCCAGAGTTGATGCAGCGCGGGGTCAGGAAGGCGCAGCAAAGCCATTAGCGGTGGGAGACCAAGCTCAGCACGGCAACATTGCAGAAGCTCCTGAGGACGGCCAGGTCTCAGGAAACCCACCACCTCAGGGTATGCCACAATCTCCGCAGGACCCGAGCCTCGACTGTGTGCCAGCCCTCGTCGAGCACCCGGTGTACTTCGTCAGCACCGTACTGCGGAACGCGAGGGCGCGCTACCCCATGCCACAAAAGCTCCTGCTCGCACTATTGGTGGCCTCGCGCAAGCTACGGCACTACTTCCAGGGCCACCCCATCAAGGTTGTCTCAGCCTACCCATTGGAGAGGGTACTCAGGAGCCCCAACTCAGCAGGAAGGGTTGCTGAGTGGAACACCGAGTTGCAAGCATTCCAGCTGGAGTTCAGCACTACCAGGGTCATCAAGGGAGCCGCGCTCGCCGATTTCGTGGCAGAATGGACAGATGCCCCGGCTCTTGAGGAAGGAGAAGACCGGTCCACCTCCCCAGGAAGTGAGGCACCAGACGGCTGGGTCATGTATTTCGATGGCGCCTTCGCGCACCAGGGCGCGGGGGCTGGAGCAATGCTCATCTCGCCCACTCAGGACAAGCTCTACTATGCCGTGCAACTCTGTTTTCAGCACGGCGAGAAGGTGTCCAACAATATCACAGAATACGAAGGCCTCATAGCTGGCCTGAAGGTTGCGGCGGCTCTAGGGGTGAAGCGCTTAACCATCAAAGGCGACTCACAACTCCTCGTCAACTTCACCAACAAGGTGTACGAGCCGAAGGACGAGCATATGGAGGCCTACCTCGCGGAGGTGCGCAAGATGGAAAAATAGTTCTTGGGCCTTGAGCTACAGCACGTGCCCCGGGGCACCAACAAGGAAGCCGACGACATCGCCAAGAGAGCGTCCAAGTGGCAACCGCAAGAGCCCGGTGTCTTCGAGGAGCGGCTCTTCAAGCCATCAGCTACGCCACCTCTTTCGAGCACGACTCAGCCTCGGGAGGAGCTCCCACAGCCTCCGGCCACAGGAACCCCGGCCTGTGGCCCGACCTCAGGAGCTCGGCTGCTCTTGGCGCTCGAGCCCCAGGAGGAATGCTGGACCAAGGAGTTCAAGGAGTACCTGACGCACGGGATGCTGCCGGAGAAGGAAGAGGACGCAGAGTGCGTGGCACGGCAAGCCACGGCATACTGTATCCAAGACGGCGAGTTATACAGAAAATGGCCAAATGATGTCACGCTGCGCTGCATATCCAGTGATCAACGAAGGGAGTTGCTGATTGACATACACAACGGTGACTGCGGACACCACTCGTCGTCACGGACCCTCGTCGGCAAGGTGTTCCGCAGTGGGTTCTATTGGCCTACAACACTCAATGACGCAGCCGAGCTAGTGAAGTCCTGTGAAGCTTGCCAATGCCATGCGAAGCAAATCCATCAGCCTGCTCAGGGCCTCCAAATCATCCCGCTCACGTGGCCGTTTGCGGTCTGGGGGCTGGACATCCTAGGCCCGTTCGCCCGGGCGCCAGGGGGCTACCGCTATCTCTACGTCACCATCGACAAGTTCACCAAGTGGGCGGAAGTGGAAGCCGTCGGTACCATTCCAGCCGGCTCTGCTATCAAGTTCATCAAGGGCCTCGTGAGCCGCTTCGGGGTCCCCAACCGCATCATCACAGATAACGGTTCCCAGTTCACTAGCAACCTCTTCAAAACCTACTGTGCTAACCTTGGAAGGCAGATCTATTACACTTCGGTGGCCCACCCCAGGAGTAACGGTCAGGCTGAATGCGCTAACGCGGAGGTCCTGAGGGGCCTCAAGACCAGGACCTTCAAGAAGAAGCTGGAGGCCTGCGGCAGGGGCTGGCACGACGAGCTCCAGTCCGTGTTGTGGTCCATTCGAACCACCGCCACCAGGCCAATGGGCGAGACTCCATTCTTCCTCGTCTACGGAGCTGAAGCAGTCCTTCCTCACGAGGTCAAGCATCGCTCCGCGCGGGTGCTAGCGTTCGACGAAACGCAGCAGGACGCCATGCGGGGGATGGATCTCGTGCTGGGGGAGGAACATCATCGCGAAGCTGCATTAAGGGCGGCAAGGTACCAGCAAGCGCTGCGGCGTTACCACTGCCGCAACATTCGCTCCAGGACGCTCGAGACGGGTGACCTGGTCCTGAGACGGGTCCTCTCTAGGGAAGGGCTGCACAAGCTTTCGCCCATGTGGGAGGGCCCGTTCTGGGTCGTCCACATCTCCAGGCCTGGCGCCGTGCGCCTGGAGACGCAAGAAGGGACACCTATCCAAAACGCCTGGAACATCCAGCACCTCCAGAAGTTCTACCCATGAAGCAAGGCCCAGAGCCTATGAAGCAAGGCCTAGAGCCTGTGAAGAAAGGCCCGGTGCCTGTGAAGAATCGCCGCCCATGACACTCTCACGTAATAATGAGTTGGGGCTGTACATGCCCCGGAGTCTCAGGAGCGCCGGCCTCAGGCCCTGGGGCTCCCTCCCACGCCTAATGGACAGCACTTAGCTCCGCGCTGGTGAGAAGACTTGAAGACTAGATTAGGTGCCGGACGCGGCTTTTCATTTGCTTTCCGTAGTTGGCTCGCTTTTCCTTAATCGAAGTTGCTCTTGGTGTTCGTTGCTGATTTGATTCCTTAGCCTTTTACCGCATTTTTCGGCTCTGGTTTGCTCATGTTCTCTCTCTCGCATGCCCCGCGAGGGGGCTAGGCAGGTGCCCTCGCGAGCATTTTTCTTCTCTCTGCCTTCTCGTGCGAGCATTTTTCTTCTCTCTGCCTTCTCGCGAGCCACCCTCGTTCGAGCCTGAAAGCTGGCACATCTCTCCTAATCCGTGCCCCTCGGGTACCGCGATATAAAGCGCCAAGTCAAGGCTTGGGTGGACGGCAGATCCTTTAGTGCACCCCCTAACGAATTTTTTGCAGTTTCTGAGCAACGCAGACACCTCGTGAGGGAAAGGGCGTCCCAAACGCGCCAGGTTAAGTTATCTTTGCGCAAAATAACAACACGACATGGGAATAACACGCACAGTGCATTAACCAAAGAACCACAGTACGATACACGCCCCCTGGGCCCATACTGGTTTCGTTTTCTGATGCAGGGAAAAAGAAAAGCTAAACAAAGCGGTGTTGCAGCAATCCGCGGGGCAGGCCCCTCAGCGACGCCCCGAGCCTAGCCAGACCCCTCCTCGCGCTTCATGGAGGCGCGATGACGAGATGACCTGCTGCCTCCTTCGAAGTGGGTGCGGTGGCGCGGCGGCTGGTCGTAGCCACCGCTGTTGGAGCTGTCACCGGAGGAAGAGCCGTCGTAGCTGGAGGAGACGCGGTCGCCGGCGAGGGCAGACTCGCCCTCATCCTTGTCGCGACTATCACCAAGGCCAAGCACCTCCTCACCGTCGTTCGTCTCGGGGCAGCACCCGGCGCGGCGACCATCTTCTCCGAACACCCTCACATAGAGGGTCGATCCACCGTCATACTTGAAGTGGAGCGTGCACCGCCTGCCCAAGCCGCGCGCGCGGGCGAACGTCTGCCAGCCGCGGGCCAGGGCTATGTTGCTCGCGGCGGAGGTCTCGGCCACAACCCAAGAGGCCTTTCTGTAGCAGCCATCCGCCTGCAGCCAGAGTCTGCCTGGACCAGAGGCTGGCAGTTCGCCGACAAAGAAGCGCGGAAGCTGGAGCCAGTTGCCGGCCGGGTTCTCCGACCAGACGACAAACTCCGGCAACACCTCCGCCGAGTGGAAGCGCGGACGAGGAGGCCGCGCCACCATAGCATGCCTCCGCTCATCAACTGGACCGCCATGGCTGGAGTGACCCACTCCGCGTGTCGCGGCACCATCTCGGCGGTGGGCCACGGCGGGGGTCGCGGCGTGCTTCCGCGGACGGCCGCGCCCGCACTTGGGCGCCGAGGAACCGGGGCCCTCGCGAGGGGCCTTCCCCTTCTTGGCGGCAGAGAGCTTCCTTCGTGGCGCCATTGTTGTCAGCAATGGAGCGGGGAAGAAGAAGCAAGCAAGCGAGGAAGAGATGGGCGACGGGGGCTCTGCCCCCCTCCCCATTATAGCAAGAGAAGGCCAACCGGCGTCTCCCACGATCATAGGTAATGATGGTTTTCCTTGCATGTCGCAGGGACTTGTCAAGTCGTGCAGTCGCCGAGGCAGCGTGGGCAAGCGGAGACGCCCACGTCCACTCAACCGCCAAGCTTCAACCGAGGGCGCGGGCTTTTGGGGCCCGCAGTGCTCCGAACTTGACCCTTGGCTTCGCCGCGAAGCCAAGCCCGAGTGCACCTTGGGCCCGGGGGCTACTGTCGGCGTTCTGGGAACGGGGGTCCCCAGACTTGCCTGCCTGCGGCCCACAGCGTGGCTAAGCAGCAGGCCGTACGGCCCGTCTTCATCAACAAGGCATTCAAGACCCTCGCGAGGGGCCATGCCTCGCGAGGCGGACGACGCAAGGCCTCCTCTGGAGTAGCCTAGCCAGGCAGGCTCACGAGGAGCAGAGATATCAAGGCGGGGCAAACCTAACGAGGTTCTCGTGACGTGAGCCATGACGAATGGCACCAAGCGGGCGCCAGCGCGCGCATCGTCCTTATTTCCTCTTTGGTGCTAAGGAGGCCAGCGCAGGCGAAGAGTACCGAGGCATCAGGCAAAGGTTGCTATATTGGTGCAACGAGACCAAGACCAGGAGGACGGCAAGACGGAGGTCATCGTGGAGCCCAGGACGGCGTCACCACCAGAGCTTTTTGCAGGCGAAGACCACTTTTGTCAGGATTGCTTGTACTAGCTGTCCCCCTTCAAATTTTCCCGCCATTGTTGGCTCCCTTCCCGCTCATTATTTGGGAAGAGGACCAGGGCCTATATAAGTGGAGCTAGCCACCATAGCATGGCATCGGATCTTAGCTTGATCCAACCCGATCGAGAGCCTTGCCACAAGAACACCTCAACCTTAGGAGGCTGTTCTTCCCTTGTACTGTTCATCATCAGCCCACGAGGCAATCCACCACCACACTGGAGTAGGGTATTACACCACAACGGTGGCCCGAACCAGTATAAACCTCGTGTCTTTCTGTGTTGCAAGTTCGTCGAGTTCGTCCACGAGATCTTAGCGAGCTAGAGCATAGATTGGTAGGAGGGAAAGACTTCGCGCGCACCCTAGTGTTTGAACCTTGAGGGTTTGCCGGAACCCCACATCCGACAGACGGGTGATCCTCACGGCTCCATACAATTGGCTGCTCTGACCATCGTAAGTATCGAGGTACTGCAGGCTCAACTGCGCTGACCGCTCGTTTATGAACCTTCTGATCTTGCTTGCACAATCTTGTGGTGAAAACATGATATTGGCTACTATTTAGCTGCTTGGGATTACTCTAATATCCTGACTCTTGTTGCTGGTTACCCTGACCGGGTTGCTGGCTATAACCACCCTGATTGCCCTGACCTTGATATCCGGAATTTGAGCCGCCACCTCCAAAGCCGGGCCCATGTGAGCTGGATCCTAACCCGCCGTGTGGGCCATTATTATTATTGTGGTCCTAAGGAAAACCAGAGCTCTTATACTCCTTCATGATAAAACAATCTTTCCACATGTGGGTCGATGGTCTATCTGGATAACTATGCTTCGGGCAAGGCTGGTTCAACATCGCCTCAAGGTTGAACTTTGGCCCTCCAAAACGAGGTAGTGGCTTTCCCTTACGACGTTGACCATTATTCTATGTATTGGTATTGGCCACAAAATCTAACCCGCCGTCAGGTTGCTTGCGCTTACCATTACCACCATGGTTATGCCCTGTCACATTTGGTTGCTGCCCTTTTCCATTGCCGTTCTTCTTCCCCTTGTTGGACTTCTCCTCATCGGACCCCGGGTCTTTAGTATCGTCATAGTCGGCGTATTTGATGAGAGCCGCCATGAGCTCTCCCATGTCATTGCAGTGACGTTTAAGCTGCCCTAACTTTTGCTTGAGAGGGGTGACACGGCAATTTTTCTCCAGAATTAGAACAACAGAACCGACGTTGATGCTATCCGACGAGTGTATAATAGTGGACACCCGACGGACCCAATGGTGGGCGGACTCATCCTCACGCTGGACACAAGGGTCTAAGTCGATGATCGACAGAGGCTATTTGCACGTGTCTTTGAAATTCTGAATAAAACGTGCTTTCAACTCCGCCCATGAATTGATAGAATTAGGGGGTAATCCCTTCAACCATGTTCGAGCCGGCGCATCCAACATCATGCTGAAATATTTGGCGCACACAACGTCATTAACATCTAAAATCTTCATAGACAGCTCATAGCTCTGAATCCAAGCCTCAAGAGGTTGATCAACTGTGTAATTGGGCACCTTTCGAGGACCCTTGAAGTCCTTAGGCAACCGCTCATTGCAAAGAGCCGGTGCTAAGCATGGCACACCCACCGTCCTGGAAGTCATCCCGGCTTCTACAGACGTCGAAGGGTTATGCTGAAGCTGTTGATGGGCCGCTAACTAAGCCGCCAGCTCTGCCTCTTGACGTGCCTTGGCCTGATCCATCAGGGCCTGAGCATTGTTATCAACACGTGGCGGGTCATGCCCATGGGGCGGGTTACGGCGCCGCTCACTACTGGAGACCGCTGGCGATTCAATGCGCCAGCTATAACTTTGACTATGTCGTGGAGTCGAATGAATTCGCTCATGGCTATATGAGTAAGCCGCCTGCTGAGCTACCGCCGTCTGAAGAAGCTCCACCGCCTTCCGGGCCTCGACCGCCGCGGGAGACTCGCCTTCTACTGGGAGAGCCGCCAGCCGCGAAGCCGCGGCAATCATGTTATCTAGAGGGTTAGAATAATGACTCGCGGGTCTGTTAAGGCAGGGTTAAGTTCAAACGAGGTGGGTCTGTTACACGCGGTTGAGCCGTCGCCCTGGCCACGGGCGCCTCGACAGCTCAGGTCACCTCGGGTGGGTTACTTGGTCCTGCCCCAGGTGTATTGAAAAGATTCCTCGCCTCAAACTCCAAAGGTAGACGGCTCTGGTGCCTCCTTCGAAGAACATCATTTGATGCATTCTAATCCAAGTTTAACCGGAAAGTTTCTGCTTGAATCTGTTGTGACTCGGCCTCCAACGCGGCTTGCTCTGTTGCCATCCTAGCATTCTTAGCATTAAGCTCCTCCTTAGCCTGAGCTACCTGATCCAGCAGTTTCGCAACTTCCCCTTATGTTGTGCTTGAGTCGCCAGGGTTACCTCTGCAGCTAACAGAGTTGCCAAAGCATCCAAGAGCTCGGATAAGACCTGAGCCGGCGGGCGCACAGGGCCGCTTGCCCCGGCCGTTGCAGCAGTTGTTGAACTAGAGGTCATAGCTGCTGCAGTTGATGAATTCAGCATCTGTTGCGTACCGGCCATGAAGATAGCAGCCGTGGTCGGTGGCTCGTAGGGGTCTGGAATACTGTCACCGTCGGAATAGCCCCCAAGCCCGCCATCTTGTTGTCGATAGATTGATTCGGTCTCGCCGGTTGAAGATTCATCACCTGAATAGATGGCCGTTTCTCCACCAGACACAGAACCCTCCTCAAGATCCGCCCCATGGATAAAAACGACAAAAGCACACTTCCGGATGGGTTGGACCTTGGCGGGTCTCGCGTGCCGAGCCGTATCAACGGTGTCGGTGCAGGCGACCGTCTCAGGATCTGACTCGCCAATCTTGCCGATGAAGACTTGAATTCCGCCGAAGGGGACCCAATACTCATACTCGATTGAATCATCCTCGGAACCCCAGCCAGAATCATCGATGTAGATCTTGCTGTGGTGCTCTTGGTCATCCGGCCCATGTTGTATCCCTTGATCCCTAAGAAACTGCCCTTCAAGAACTCGAAACCACCGTGCTTTGGCCCCACGGTGGGCACCAACTATCGTGGATTTAACACGACAGATGCCCTAGTGAAAGGACTTAGGTGTGGAGCCATCACAACTAGGTTAGCTTGAAGGGGTTGAACGGGACAAAGGACACAAGGAGTTTACCCAGGTTCGGCCCCTTTCAATGAGGTAAAAGCCTACGTCCTGCTTCTAGTTGTATTGCTTGAGTTTCGATTACAAGGGAGAGCATACGCTTGACCTAGTTCTCGATTGCTTGTCTCTTGAGTTAACCCGCCATGGGGTCTCACCTTTATATACATAGGTAGAGACCCGGAGGCTTACAGAGTCCCGGCCGGCTCACACAACGTGACCGGCTCGGTTTCTAACTAGTCATGCCTTATGGAGCAAGTCTTATTTCGGCGGTTCACAGGCCCCGGTCTTGGGCCTTCACCTGGCCTGCCTCCAAGAGCCACCGTCTTCATACTTCCCCTTGGGCCTCTTTGGACCTTCTTCATGTTAAACCGCCATCAGTGTAACCAGGCCCCTCCTGGGCGGGTCACACCTCGGAGTTATATCTCCAACAAAGGGCTTCTACATCAACATTGCTGCCCTTCCGATGATGTGTGAGTAGTTTACCACAGACCCATGGGTCCATAGCTAGTAGCTTGATGGCTTCTTCTCTCTCTTTGATATTCAATACAATGTTCTCCTCGATGTTCTTGGAGTTCTATTCGATGAAATCTTCTTTTGCGGTGTGTTTGTTGGGATCCGATGAATTGTGGCTTTATGATAAGATTGTTCATGAATATTAATTGAGTCTTCTCTGAATTCTTTTATGCATGATTATTATAGCTTTGTATTTCTCTCTAATCTATTTGTTAGGTTTGGCCAACTAGATTGATTTATCTTGCAATGGGAGAGGTGCTTTGTAATGCGTTCAATCTTGCCGTGCTCTGTATCCCAGTGACAAGGTAGGGGACAAGACACGTATTTGTATTGTTGCCATTAAGGGGGAAACGACGGGGTTTACTCATATTGATTGGGTTTACTTTGTCGACACCATGTCATCTTGCTTAAGGTGTTACTCCGTTTCTTATGAACTTAATACTCTAGATGCATGCCAGATAGCGGTCGATGGGTGGAGTAATAGTAGTAGATGCAGGCAGGACTCGGTCTACTTGTCTCGGACATGATGCCTATATACATGATCATTGCCTTGAATGTCGTCATAATTATGTGCTTTTCTATCAATTGCCCAACAGTAATTTGTTTAACCACCGTATGCTTTTTGTGAGAGAGAGAAGCCTCTAGTGAAAACTATGGGCCCCAGGTCTACTTTTATCATATATTAAAATCCAAAAATACCTTGCTGTAATTTATTTACGATTATTGTATTTTGTGTTTTATATTATCTATCTATCACTATCAGATTTGATCCTTGCAAATAGCCGCCAAGGGGATTGACAACCCCCTTGTTCGTGTTGGGTGCAAGTATTTGCTCTTTTGTGTGTAGGTGCTATTAACGAGGTTTCGCGTGCTTATCCTACTGGATTGATAACCTTGGTTCTTAACTAAGGGAAATCCTTATCTCTACTGTACTGCATCCTCCTCTCCTCTTCAAGGATATCCCAACGCAGCTCACAAGTAGCAGGCAACCCAAGCGCCATAATAAGCCCAGGGGGCACGCCCCCAGGGCGCGCCTGTCAGGCTTGTGGGCCCCTGGAGCCTCTGGCAACCCTAACTCCAACTCCATATATACCTATTCAGGGAGAAAACTCAGAGAGAAGGAATCATCGCGTTTTACGATACAGAGTTGCCGTCACCTCCTGTTCTTCTTTGTGAGGGCTGATCTAGAGTCCCTTCTGGCCTCCAGAGAGGGGGATTCGTCGCCATCATCATCACAAACCCTTCTTCGTCACCAATTTCATGATGCTCACCACCAGGAGTGAGTAATTCCTTCATAGGTGTGGCACCCCGGCTCAGAGAAACCGGAACACCCCGTATTCTAGCCCAGAGATCGAGGATAAGTCTTCTGGAATACGGCACTGCTTGCCATAGAACAAATCAGCTCTTATTACAAAGGGTAAATACACGGGTCTGATGTTACAAGGGATCACATCAGCACGGTGACACTACGCTTGCTCTATGCTAGGAGCGGAACAACTCGTTGCAGCGGAAAATCTTCTAGCAGCGGAACAACGACGAAGGTGGTGAACTCCACTCCGCAGGGACTCTGGCTGGGACACGATCTAGCTCGCACACATGGGAACCTCGACAAACAAGCAATCATGGAATCACCTGCAATCTGGCATGACACGCCAGGTCAGTACATTGAATGTACTTGCAAGCTCACAACAACCAAAAGCATCAAGGCAAGACAACAACATAGCATTAAACAGGTTAATAATTAACAACTACTATGATGCGAAAGCAACTACTAAGCATGATATGAAACTACTACCAAACTGATGAACCATCATCTCGAGTCTCAACAACTATCTCACTCTTGGCTAACCGGCCAAGCAATATACCATCTCGATCACCTTGTGATCGAAACATCCACATGATCACCTCGTGACCAATACCTCCACGTGATCACCTCGTGACCACATCACAAACCGAATGATCATCCTCGAGATCATCCCAACATCATCCTGCCAAACTGTTACTACTCACAATATATCAAAATGTAAATCACCTATATGTCATTCCGTCATGTGAGTGTTGATCGAACGGTGTGACCTAGTATGAACTGGTGCCCATGACCGAGGACGCGGCTATCGATAGATTAAACACACACACACACACACACACACACTGCAAAGGTTAGCACGCTGTACCCACACAACGGAACCCACGGCCTCACACTCCCATTCGGGTGGACCAACGGTGTTCCGACAAAACCGACCTACTGCCATGACACTCTCCCAGCCACTCCAACCAACACCCCCTTTGGGTTCAGTCCTGGGTAGCCCCGATGTCTACCAAAGACATCCAACGGCCACCATCGTGGAAAAACATAAACGGTCCCAAACGGGACAAAAAGGCACCTAACAACAACTACGGGCACACAAGGTTATGTCTGCCTACCGGGCAAGGGTAACGCACGCCCATAACCTTCCCTCGTTTGAGGCACCGGCGAGAGACATGAAAATAGACCGCGTTAGGGCCTTCCCATAAAGGCAAATGTGGTTGCACTGGAAAAGCCCGGTTAGGTGGCACCTGACCAACTTAATGACGAAATTTATCCCCAATGTATATTTGCGATAACTGATACTTCAATATCATCTATCCACATGTAATCCAAGTCATAGCAATATCCAACAACTAATCCAAAGCATGCTATCATCATACCAAAATACTCTGAGGGAAACATATCACTACTATCATGATGAATCCAAGTACCAACATACTACTAATCCAATAACAAGATCAAAATATTAACCTAAGATCCTCATGCAGTCATCATATCCAGCATAACATCAGCTATCATCATGAAAATAATCATAATAGCCACTAATAATCCAAAGGCAACATGACATCCAAAGTAATACTCCAAAATAATACCAGATACCAACATGAAAATAATCATAATATAAGCCACTAATAATCCATGGCAACATGTCATCCACATAAGCTGCAAAATATTAGTCCTAGAACTCCAAACAATATCATGGCAATAGCAAGATCATAATAATACTCCGAGAAATGCTATGAACAAAATCACACATAGCTAATGCAATATTTTAAATAAGTTTAAATAAGTAAACCATGTCACTGCATTGCAATCATGCAAATGGAGGGTGTGGCTTGCCTGAGAGGGGTGGAACCACCGGGAAGAAGTGCGAGAAACTCGCGGAAAGAATCGCCGGAAAACGTTCTCTCTTGAAGGGGGCTGAATAAGGGCAAGGGCATAATGGTCATTTTCAGAATGTTAACACATGGTGGAAATGATACCAACAGAACAGGCTCGACGATACGAAGAAGTGGGCTTTGGAATCACCTCATTTGGAGTTAGGATAAAAAAGATATAGTTGTTTTTCTGCCAGGGACCTATCTGTAATAAAATCATAACAAACAAGCCCTTGGCTGAAAAAACAAAACGCGCCTTTCGCAGAATACGCTTTCCAACTGAGAAAACGTAAATTGTTTAGAAGCAGAGCCAAAGTACGTTTTCGGAAAGGGAAGACGTATTACAGTGGAATACGCTTCCACTTATCCTAGTCAGCAGAGGCGGGGCCGAGCGCTGACTCGCTGCCAGGTGGGGCTCGCGGCTGACATCTCCCTCTCCCGCTCCTCCTTCTTCTTCCTCGAAGCGGGCGCAGAACAGAGGGAGGGGTCGCTGGCGCCGGCGCTCGCCCGGTCGACTCCGGCCACCTCCGGTGGAGCTCGGACCACCGGAGTGACTAGCGCGAGGAGACGCTCCCGCCTGAGGGATCTGCCCACGCCTGAGAGCAGCGGAGTAGGCGGAACAATGAGCCCGCGGCGGAGGAGAGCTTCGGCCACTGGGGAGCTCATTGCAAATGGGCGCGGGAGGAGGATAAGAGGTGCTGGAGTTGTTCCGGGGAGTGGTAGAGAGCTTCTGGGGGCGGAGAGGAGGAGAGAAAGGGGCCGGCTGGCCGGAATTTGAGAGGAGTGTTGCGGCGACCATGGCGGCGATGGTGGTCGAGGAGGAGCTCTCGAACTCGGCGAAGTGGATGGGCGGGGCTAGAGGAGGTGCAGGAGACGAGTGGTGAGGAGAGACGAGGTCGGGGAGGCCTTAAATAGGCGCGGGGCGAGGTGGCCGAGCTGGAGTCGCCGTAGACGCGTGGCCACGCTCGCGAGCTCGACGGTAGGCGATGGGGGAGGAACAGGGGAGGGCTCACGAGGAGGTAGACGACGCCAGGAAGCACGGGGAGGAAGAAGACGGGCGCCATTAAAGCGAGACCGCCACTGTTCACCCGGGGCGTGCGTCGGCGAGCGCCGACGAGGAGGTTTTCGGAGAGGGAGAAAGGTCCAGAGAGAAGGCGATGACGAGGTGAAGCCACTGGACATGCTCACGCGCGGGAAGACGACAAGAGGGGGAGGTGCCGAAGCACAAAGGGCGCTCTGGACACGGCCCAGCGAGCAGAGCATGTGCACAGGCGTGCCATCGTCGTAGTCATCACGTGAACCGGGGCATTCAATGCTCTCTGGCACCCAAAATGTTGTCTAGCTGATAGTCCTTCCAACATACTCCCTTCGTTCGGAATTACTTGTCACAAAAATAGATGTATCTACAACTAAAATACATCTAGATACATTCATTTCTTGGACGAGTAATTCCGAACGGAGGGAGTAGATCATAAATGAGGCTATGGCTTGATATGGGGAACTGTGGTTGGGTTGGAGTTAAGCTCTGAAGTTTGCTGCAGCAAACTTGGCTGTGCACTTCTGATCAACAGGGAATTGATTGGCGCCAAAGCTGTTATGTGGGGTGTTTAACTATGGAAGGACTATAATCCTGGGGAGTTTGAGGAGAAATGGACCAAGAAACAATAGGGTTACTTTGTAACTGTCATTATGGTCCAGAAACTAGATTAAGAAGGGGCACTCACATGGAGTGATGAAATGGGATGAAACTTGGTAAAGCCTCATTATATGGACATATGAAGATGATGTAAAAGTTTCATACCAAATGGACTTGCCAAAATGGTACTTACTTCACGAACATACTCCTGTTCTGAAACTTGCAAAAATTCTAGAGAAAGATGGGCTTGAAGAATTGATCCCAGAATTGGTGGAGAGAGGTTAATTGGGTAGGAGCATGATCTAGAATTTTTTCAGCATTAATAAAGCAGAATAAAATATACTTGCTTCACAACCTAAAAATATTCACAGAATCATAGACTTGATCATGTGCTTACATAGTTGATTGGATGAAGCTGAAAATTGGAGGAGTGTGATCATATGAGAGCATGAAGAAGTGTGCAAAATTTCAACTTATTTGGATACTCCTAGCTAGCACTTCCTTCACAATGCTTTCTGTCTAACAGAAACTTTGAAAAATGCTGAGCAAGATTGGCTAGGCAAATAAAGTTGAATTTTTGCATCAGGTAATAAGTTGGATGATATATCATGCCCAAAAATTTTGGGAGCAATCAAGAAAGGATAGGTGGCACTTCCTTCACAGAAAGCCACTCTGGAGAGAAATGAAGAATAATTATTGGGAAATTATTTTTGGGCTAGGACAGGAAAGTTTGGGCATATTTGAGCAATATATGACCCAAAGAAATCATGAGAATTATTTGGGAATTTTGGGAGTGATAGAAATATAGGTTGCTTCACAACCTAAGGCATATGAGGTTATTCCTTTAATAAGAAAAAGGAATATTCCCCAAGAAAAAGAATTTGGGATGGGTTTGAGGATGATGAGCCACTTGGGAGAAGAAGAATTGATGATCTCACAGGTTTCAAGTCCACAGATCCACTCCAAAAACAAAAACATGGCAAAAACCAAATAAAGGAAAAAAGAAAAATAAAGGGCCAAAAACCAAGTTGTCATAGTAGGCTTGCTGGACGGTGATGGAGTTGGATGAGGTTTGTCATGTGATTGAGTCAATTTGTTAGGGCTTGATCCCTAGTATCCACTATGTTCTGAGATTGATGTTGCTATGACTTTGGTGTGCTTAATGCTTGTCACTGGGGCTCGAGTGCCATGATTTCCGATCTTAACCCTTTATGTTTTCATGAATATATTTGAGTTCTTAATCCTATCTTGCAAGTTATATGCACCTGTTACGTGTTATGATCTGCATACCCCAAAGTGACAATTTTCGGATTCTTTCCTGTGATTACCGTAGTTTGAGGAGTTCATGTATTCACTTTGTGTCAATGATTTGCTCCGGCTCTCTAAAAGGAGGTCTTAATATCCCTTAGTTTCCTTATGGACCCCGCTGCCATGGGAGGGTAGGACAAAAGACGACATGCAAGTGCTTATTAGAAGCACGTATGACTATATACGGAATGCATGCCTACATAACATTGATGAATTGGAGCTATTGTGTATCGCTCTAGGTTGTGACTGTTACATGATGAATGTCATCCAACACAAATATCCATCACTGATCTAATGCCTATGCTTTTCATACATTGATCTTTGCTAAGTAACTTCCGTTGATGTTGCTGTTACAATTACTACAAAGCTGCTACTGTTACTATTACCATTACTATTGCTATTATTACCACTGCTATCAAACTATCATACTAATATGATACTGATCACTTTGCTGTAGATACTTAGTTCTCCAGGTGTGATTGAATTGACAACTCAACTTCTAATACTTGCAAATATTCTTTGGCCCCCCTTGTGTCTAATCAATAAATTTGGCTGAATACTCTACCCTCGAAAACTGTTGCGATCCCCTATACTTGTGGGTTATCAATTCTGTCACATCCCTAGCTTCTGACATTGCACTAGGCTAGATTCATGTGTGCATCATGTTTAAATTTTGCCTAAACTTGAAATGGGGATGTTCAAACCCCAGCACCAAATGAAATCCAACTAGGATCACAATGAAATATTTTCAATGATCCCAAAATGCCTTTGGAAATGTTCATCATTTCTGATAAAGGTAAAAACCTCTGCCAAAATGATAAACATATTTCTAGGTCATTTCTGGATCATTGGATTAAATCATAAAGTATTTGAATTTGGACATTTAAATTCTATAAAATATTTAAACTGTCCAAATAATCTTGAAAGCATTTGAGGGCTGTTGGAAATAATTCAAAAGGTGCCCACAAATATTTTCAGGAGTTTTGGAAGTGATTTAGTATTTTTTACTAAATCAAAACATAATAGCAAAATAGAAAAACAGAAACAAATGAGAGAGAGAGAGAAGCGCTTACCTGTGCAGCCCACCAGAGCCAGCCCACCAGAGCCGGCCCAGCTCCTGTGCTGGTCCAGCACTGCGCGGCCCAGCCCACCGCAGCCGCCACTGTCTTCAACCTCGTGCCAGTAGGCACGAGGGCGTGTGCCCGCGGCGCGCACGCATGCGCCCGGCCACCTCCTCTCTGCCTGCTTGCCCGGACGTCTCTGGAAGACGCCACGCGCCAGCCCCGTACCCCCTCACTCTTCTCTGCTCTCTCTCCCGCCCGGACCCGAAAGCATCAGAGAGCGCCGCCGTGCACCGCCGCGGCCACAACCACTCCCTCACTCCCTCTCCGTCCCAGGCGTCTCCGCCTCGCCGTATTCGTCCTCTCCACCGAGTCACGCGGCACCAGAAGCACTGCTGCGCTGCCACCGCCGCCGTTTCCCTCGTCGGCCACCGAAGATCATCGCCGTCCATTCGCCTTCCCGAGCGCCTCCCCGAGCCCACGGAGCTGTTCTTCGACCTCCCAGTGAGATCCTTCATCATCTCCCCTTATCCCCGTGGCCTGTAGCTCACCGTAGCATCTCTCTCCGCCATGCCCGTGAGCTCCACGCCGCCGGCGAAGTCGTCACCGTGGCTAGAGCAAGCTCAGCTTGCCCCTGAGCACGTCATCGCGCTCGTGCTGCTCCCAGGAACCGAACTAGCCCACCCGTTCGTCCCACCGTGCACCACAACGCCGAGTCCAAGCACTCCTGAACTCCGGCCGCCGCGCAAGTCGCTGCCGCCGTCGACTTAGGCCACTGGAGCCGCTGCTGCGTGCACCACTCGACGCGGACGAGCCTCCCCGTCGCGTAGATGCCCTCCGCCGGCCATTTGGTCGCCGTAGCAGGAATCCCGAGCCCCTCCGCCGTCTCTGGCCCTGCCGGCGACGAGCCCCGGGTCAACTCTGGCGAGTTTGACCCGGGTTGACCCTGTTTGACTTCCCCCTCAGTCACTAACATGTGGGGCCAACCCCTAAGTAATTTCTAGTTTAGGATTAAATTAGTGTTAATTAACCCTGTCAATTAGCTGACCAGATGACATGCGGGCCCCATGTCAGGTTTGACCTGGTCCCGCCACTGTTGACTTGCTGACGTCACACTGACGTCAGGCTGACGCAGAAAATCATTTTCTGGATTAAAAACAATTCAGAAATTCCAGAAATTGTTATAAACTTCCAAAAATCATATAAATTCAACCGTAGCTCCAAATCAAATAATTTATATATGAAAAATTATCAAAAAAATCCAATCTATCCATTTATGCTACTTTCATGCATGAAAAACCAACTTATACCTGCTGTATAAGTGAAAACATTCAAATGGCATTTTAAATGCTCAAACTAGAGTTTGCATTTGAACCTTTGGTTCAAATGGACTCCCTTGCACTTGTTGCTAGCTGCATTAGCTCAATTCACAGCATATTGCCATGTCACATTCATGCATCATATTGTTGCATTGCATTGATTGGTTTCCTCTCTGTTGCCGGTGTTTGTCCCCTCTCAGTAGACGATGTTCCGACGCTGTGATCGTTGACACTAAAGAAGACTCAATGCTATCTTCAGAAGTGCCAGGCAAGCAAAACCCCCTTGTTCATTCCGATACAATCCCACTCTCTCGCTCCTGCTCTCTTTTATTGCATTAGGACAACAACGATTCATCTGTTACATGCTGCGGTAGTTGAACCCCTTTCCTCTGCATGACCTGTCATTGCCACAGTAAATAGATGAAACCCACTAGCATGAGTAGGAGTTGTTTGAGCCCTGATGTGCCTACTCATTCATGCTTGTTTGTCATGCCTGCTATTGCTTAGAGTTGTGTCAGGTCTGATTCATCGGGAATGAATTGGAAAGTTGTGAACATGTCCTACTGTGTGAGAGCTAAGTGTGTGAACACGATTTGGTAAAGGTAGCGGTGAGAGTCCATGTAGGAGTACATGGTGGGTTGTCTCATTGCAGCCGTCCTCAGGAACTGAGTTCTGTGTTTGTGATCCATGAACAGTTACTACCACACATTGGGCTCCGGGCGCTCCAAGCTCTCTCGACTTATTAATCAACCTGATCTCTGTCCAGGAGTTGCAACTAGTTTCTGGTGTTTGTAGGTAGTGTTAGTAGTCTACCAAGTGGCACCCGGTACAGGTGGGCTTGGGACAGACTAGGCACACGTGGCCTGGTGTACCGAGTGGCACCCGGATGGTGGGCTCGGGAACCCTGCACACATCGTTTGGGGCCGTGAGCGACACCCCGGCCGGATCTCCTTGCGGATGGAACCCGAATAGGCGATAAACCTGGACGAGAGACTTGTGTGGTTAGTCAGGTCGTGGCCGACTCCCTCGCCAGGCTTCCGCTTGAAGGTTGCCGAGGTACACGACGTGTACATGGTGGTAAGTGGCGAGAGCGTGTGTGAAGAAGTACACCCCTGCAGGGTTAATATGATCTATTCGAATAGCCGTGTCCGCGGTAAAGGACTTCTGGGTTGCCTGTACAGTTCATAGACAAGTGAAAGTGGATACTCTAAAATGCGCAAGATAAGCGTGAGTGCTATGGATGGCGTTCTCGTAGGGAGACGGGAGCGGATCCATATTGGTGTATTGATATGGTGAATATGTGGACTCGTGTGCGCCACCTCAAAAGAGTTACTTCCAATTGTAGCTTAGGATAGCCACCGAGTCAAAGCTGGCTTGCTGCAGTTAAACTCCACCACCCCCTTTTGGTACCGATGCATATGTAGATAGTTCTGATGTAAGTCTTGCTGGGTACATTTGTACTCACATTTGCTTATTTTATGTTTTGCAGAGAGATGTCAGTCTCGCTAGTAGTTCCGTGTGGACTTCGACGTTTAGCTTGATACCTCAGCTACGATCTTCTGCCCTCGGCAGGATCTGGTTGATAGTCAGGCTTCTCAGCCTTTTTTCATTTGTAGATGTCTGTACTCAGACATGTTAAGCTTCCGCATGTGCTTTGACTTGTATGCTCTGAATGTTGGGTCATGAGACCCATGTTTGTAATATCTGGCTCTTCAGAGCCTAATGAATAAATACTCTGAGTCGTAGAGTCTTGTTGTGATGCCATGTTGTATTTGCACATATCGAGCATATTGTGTGTATGATTGAAATGCTTGGTATGTGTGGGATCCGACAATCTAGTTGTCTATCCTTAGCAGCCTCTCTTATGGGGAAATGTAGTCTAGTGCCTCCTTGAGCCATAGTAGTCCGCTACAGCCCGGTTCACCGGAGTCCTGCTAGCCCAGCACTACTGCTCTGGACACTTGACTGGCCGGCATGTGTTTCATATCGTTCCTGTGTCTGTCCCTTCGGGGAGATGTCACGCGGTGACATCCGGAGTCCTACCTAGCCTGCTACAGCCCGGGTTCCCGGAGTCCTGTTAGCCCAGTTCTACAGCCCGGATTCGCACGCTGCTGACCGACACGTTCGATGTTGATTCATGTATGCCTGTCCCCATACGTTAGTGCCGCTTTGGGTTCACGACTAGCCATGTCGGCCCGGGTTCTCTGTCATATGGATGCTAGCGACATTGTCATATACGCGAGCCAAAAGGCGCAAACGGTCCCGGGCCATGGTAAGGCGACACCCGTGGGAGTACCGTGCGTGAGGCCGCAAAGTGATATGAGGTGTTACAGGCTAGATCGGTGTGACTTGGAATCGGGGTCCCGACAAATTCACTGTGTAGCGTTGAGGATTCGTGGAAACATTCTCTCATTGAGTGTTCGATGAGCCGATGCATCAGGGGCTCTGGGTGTTGGTAGATGGGGATCCGCTAGAGCATATGATGGCCATGAATGAACCTAACCCTAAGTCATGGTTGTTCTCCATGTTCAAGTCTATATCACATGAACAGTAGTCCGTTTGATGGGCACTATGTGGGTGATCTGGATGGCGAGGAGAAAGGAAATCCATGAGAGTATTTTCCAAACTCCGCTCACTACGCTTGAATTTGTAAATCGGTATATCTCTAAGCTCGATGATCTGAAAAAGTTGAAGGTGATAAAACCATCAATACACGTGGCCTCGGGGCAGAATACCTTGGTTTGGAAGTTTCCTCCGGTGGGTCTGTAGAGATCAATGTCGATGGTGAATTTCTAGGCCTGGGACGACTTGAGTTGTTGCCGCGGTATGCAGGGATGGCCAAGGCCTTTACTTGGGTGCTCCAGCTCTTGTTTTACCAGGTTGTAGACCCTTCCACTCTGGAATCGATAGCATGTTGAAAGGGCATTTCCCGCCTTAAGTGTTTTGGTGTTGATGACAATGCAAATTGCAGAGTAATTGTGTGCCTAAGCTACACATGTATACATTATTTGGCACAAGACTGTTGGGCACCCTTCGGATGGAAAAGAGTGAAGATGACATTTTCGACATGTTTTATTCCTTTGGTTGTAGGAAATCCATACTATTAAGAGGGGGTCGTATTGGAAGGTACGGGTGGAATCAAACATGTACAAAAATACATATTGCACCAACGATATAGCCTTCCATTTCAAGGAGAGAGTCTGTTATCTAACATATGCAGAGAAACTTACCCAGGGCGGTTGTACCGCAGGTAGCAGCGGTTGTACCGCTCCCTCTGTGGAGTGGCCACACTGCTACTACCCTGGCAGTTGTACCGCATGCTGACGCAGTTGTACCAGCTTGCTTGTGGGCGGTTCAACCAGGCCTTGCACGGGCCCAACCACCGCCCGAGGGGTGATGCCCTCAGGTAGGGCATGTGGTAGCCGGCGGTTGCTGTGCGGTTCTTCCGGTAGGTATTTAATTACAGGTACAACTGGGTCCAGGTTGGTTGTACCGCCAGGGACGTAGCAACCTCTGGAGGTCGCTTCTCGGCGGTTGTATAAGCCCAAGTATTGCTCGATCAACAGACCCAAGGGTGATTCTTTTCGCGAGATGAGCGGTACAAGGGTGGTGGCCAGGCAGTTGTTCCTGTTTATATTTATTAAGTGGTACAACTGTATGGCATCCCGATTGTACCACCCTCTCTTTCTGCAAGTGCACACTTATGCCTAGGGTGGCTGTACCGGTGCTCCCAGCGGTTGTACCACCCTGTGCATTTCTGCACATAATGGTTGGATTTGTGGCACCGCTATAAAAGGAGGTGGTTCCTCCACACCTCCCACCCACCTCTTACCTCTCTCTCTTCTCCATTAATGCCCGAAGCTCATTTTTTCCCGATCTCGTTCTCTAGCCAACCAAACTTGTTGATTTGCTAGGGTTTGAGGGAGGAGACCTAGATCGACACTTCTGTAGGATCGAAGAAGATAGGTCTAGAGGGGGGTGAATAGACTCGTAACCAACCAAAGGTGCAGTCTTTAGTTTTCTTGAAACTTAGGCAGATTTTGGCACTAGTTAAGATAACACCAAGACTTTCTACACATGCATATCTAGAGATAGAGCAACGGAAATAGTAAAGCATGCAATTGTGCAGAAAGTAAAGGGTAGAGTCAGAAGATCAAACGTAATGAGGACACGAAGATTTTTGGCGTGGTTCTGATAGGTGGTGCTATCGTCATCCACATTGATGGCGACTTCAACCCATGGAGGGTAACGGTTGCGCGAGTCCACGGAGGGCTCAACCCATGAAGGGTCCATGAAGAAGCGACCTTGTCTATTCCATCATGGCCAACGCCCACGGAGGACTTGCCTCACTCGGGTAGATCTTCACGAAGTAGGCGATCTCGTTGCCCTTACAAACTCCTTGGTTCAACTCCACATGATCTTGGAGGCTCCCAAGTGACACCTAACCAATCTAGGAGACACCATTCTCCAAAAGGTAATAGATGTTGTGTTGGTGATGAACTCCTTGCTCTTGTGCTTTAAATGATAGTCTCCTCAACACTCAATCTCTCTCACACAAATTTGGCTTGGGTAGGAAAAGGATTGGAGTGGAAAGCAACTTGAAGAGGCTAGAAATCAAGGTTCAAATCGTAGGAATGGAATCTCTTGATCTCAATGCATGAGTAGGTGGTTCTTTCTAAGAATATGAATGGTGGAAGTTGTGTTCCGTTCTGATGGCTCTCTTAGAGAGTAGGTGGGGGTGGAGGGGTATAAATAGCCTTCACCCAAAATCCAACCGTTACACACTTTTGACTCAAATCGGTGAGATCAAATATAAAACTTGGTGAGACCGATTAGTGTAAAAGATATGAACGTTGGGCTTTTTGGTGGGACCGAAGTGGAACAACTCAGTGGGACTGAAGTGCAGTGGTTAGGGCAGAACCCAATCTCGGAATTTCCGATTGTTTCAACTCGGTGATTCCGAAGTGAAAAAATGTCATCACAGAAACTTGGCAATGCCATCTTGGTGGGACCGAGATCCTTTTCAGTTAAACTAAATTGCTAGGGTTTGGCTGTGGAAATGCTAGTGGTCATATTAGTGGGTCTGAATGGGATATTTTCGGTGGGACCAAGATAGGGAATTAGGGTTTGGACAAATGTGTTTTGAGAAAATGACGGAGGGTTTTCGGAGCAATATCACTAAGCACTTGAGCAACAACCTCATCAACAATACCTCATCCCCTTTTAATAGTATTGGCTTTCCTAAGGGACTCAATGTGATCTTGGATCACTAAACCAAAAATGTAGAGTCTTGGAGTAGCCAATTCTTGTCGTTGACATTTTGAAGAGGTCCACATCCTCATGTCCTTGCCATGCCGGTGTTGAACTTGTGTGAAATATACTAGGTAAAAGTGCTAGTCCAACAATATGTATGTTGACATTAATTACCAAAACCACCAAGGGAGCAAATGTGCTTTTAATCTCCCCCTTTCTAGTAATTGATGACAACATGCATCAAAGCTTCAAGTAAGAATATAGTAAATAGTACATCAAAGCTTCGAAAGAACATGAAACATGCATATGCTCCCCCTACAAGTGTGCAATCATGTTTGTGATAGAAGCTAAAGAGATGTGAATGCACAACGGGAAGAAATGAGTAATGAGTTACATGTATCTTGGCTATATGCATCACAGCAGTATGATGGAAGATGTACCTTCTTGCAAACAATATGTGCAACAAGCAAGAGATCATCATGTACATGAGTGAGATGCATATACTTACCTTGGGGTTCTTGAACTGGTTCTTGAAGAAATAGGCTTGAGAAAACAAGGTTAGATAACACAATAAAGGAGCCACAAGATCCACAAGAGTACCAAGATTGGGATGGCATGTAATAGATAAGTATCACTAGGTGAGTAATTCTTTAGATATAGACATGTCCCCAAAAGGATTTAATAAGATTTGCAATAAACTTTCAAGGATTTTCTCCCCTAAACTTGAACTTCCTCTCCCCTGAATCTATCATTGGATAATGGAAGTAGGTAGGTAGAGACAAAATCAGAGTAAAACTAGCAAACTGTGACAGAGCAAACATTACTTATCAAGCTGAGAAAACAAAGACTCAACTTGAATTAACAACATGTCTCTCCCCTCTGAGAAACATGTAGGTTCTCTCCTCTTTTAAGTGCATCTCTCTCCCTTAGGGTATGCCTTTTGATATGGAAGAGATTTAAAAAATAAGCTTTGATGTGCATCTCTCTCCCCCTTTGACATCAATTTCCAAGAAGGGTTGGCTTCAAGGTTGTGAGTCAAGTGAGTGTGGTCCTGGAGAAGCACAGCTAGGCATTATGTAGTTGTAGATTGTAGATGCAGACAGAGGGAAAGAATCATTGAGTGGAGCTGAAGAAGAAATAGAGAGAAAAAGATTGATTAAATATTCTTTAGGTGGTGAAATCGGTGACCTGAGTTGTGCTAATCGGTGTGTCTGACATTAGGACAACACAAAGAGGCCACATCGATGAGTCCAAAGCAGTCTGTTTCGGTTGTGCCGGTGAACTATGCCGTAGTGTTAACTACACTTCGGTGACGCCGACATGTTTCAATTCGGTGGGGCCGAGTTCATCACAGAGAGAATATTTAACAGACACGGCTCACTAGGCAAATAATTCTTACAAGGATTTGCAAGGAATTGGAATAAGATTTGCAACGAATTTACTAGAAACTGACTAAGAAAAAGAACACAGAAATGAAAGAAATCTAGATGAAGTTTTTTTCGATAAAGGAAGCACTCCAGCAAAAGAAAGGCAAATGAAGAGAACACTAGAAAACTTCATCTAGAGGGGGGGTCGGCGACTAAGTCACCTATGTTAGAGTATATTGACTTGGGAGTCAAGTGAGATCACTTGATCATAGGTCATTGATACGTCTCCAATGTATCTATAATTTTTTATTATTCCATGCTGTTATATTATCATTCTTGGATGTTTTACAATCATTTTATAGCAACTTCATATCATTTTTTGGGACTAACCTATTGACATAGTGCTCAGTGCTAGTTGCTGTTTTTTGCTTGTTTTTTACTTCGCAGGAAATCAATACCAAACGGAGTCCAAACGCAGCAAAACTTTTTGGTGATTTTTTCTGGACCAGAAGACACACAGTGGGCCAAGAAAGTACCTGAGGGGGCTCCGAGGGGAGCACAACCCACCAGGGCGCGCCTGGGGGCCCAGGCGCACCCAGGTGGGTTGTGCCCACCACGGTGGCCTCCCGTACCGCCTCTTTGATCTATAAATACCACAATATTCCAGAAACCCTAGGGGAGTCGACGAAAATCAATTCCAACCGCCGCAAGTTCGAGAAACCACAGATCCAATCTAGACACCATCACGAAGGGGTTCATCATCCTCATTGGTGCTTCTCCGATTATGCGTGAGTAGTTCATTGTAGACCTACTGGTCTGTAGTTAGTAGCTCGATGGCTTCCTCTCTCTCTTTTGATTCTCAATACAATGGTCTCTTGGAGATCTATTTGATGTAACTCTTTTTGCAGTGTGTTTGTTGGGATCCGATGAACTTTGAGTTTATGTTCAGATCTATGTTTTTATCCATGAAAGTTATTTGAGTCTTTTGATCTCTTATATGCATGATTACTTATAGCCTCGTATTTCTTCTTCGAATCTTTGGTTTAGTTAGTCCGACTAGATCGATTTCTTGCCATGGGAAGAGGTGCTTTGTGATGGGTTCGATCTTACGGTGCTTGATCCCAGTTACAGAAGGGGAACCGACACGATGTATCATTGCCATTAAGGATAACAAGATGGGGTCTATTCCTACATAAATATATCTTGTCTACATCATGTCATAGTTCTTATTGCATTACTCCATTTTTTTCATGAACTTAATACACTAGATGCATGCTGGATAGCGGTCGATGTGTGGAGTAATAGTAGTAGATGCAGGCAGGAGTCGGTCTACTAATCTTGGACATGGTGCCTATATAATGATCATTGTCTGGATATCGTCATGATTATTTGAAGTTCTATTAATTGCCCAATAGTAATTTTTTTACCCACCATATGCTATTTTTCTCGAGAGAAACCACTAGTGAAATCTACGGCCCCCGGGTCTCCTGTTTATTATATTTTCCTTCGAGATCTATTTTTATTTGCTTTTATTTTCAGATCTATTAATCCAAAAAACACAAAAATACCTTGCTGCTATTTGTATTTATTTATTTTATCTCACGTTCCCGCGAGATCTATTTATCCAATCTACTACAATTTTACCTATCCTTTTACCCGTGAGGGATTGACAACCCCTCTCTTACGTCGGGTTGCAAGTATTTGTTCTTTGTGTGCAGGAGTTGTTTACGTGGTGTTGCGTGGTTCTCCTACTGGTTCGATAACCTTGGTCTCATCACTGAGGGAAATACCTACCGCAGCTATGCTGCATCATACCTTCCTCTTTGGGGAAATACCGACATAGTTCAAGCCGCATCAAAAGGAATTTCTAGCGCCGTTGCCGGGGAGGATCGTGTCAAGATAGTCTCCCGATAACTCACCAATTTCTAGCGCCGTTTCCGGGGAGACATCATCAACATATACCAGGTTCCTAATCACAAATCTCATCTCCTTGCAATTTATATTATTTGCCATTTGCCTCTCGTTTTCCTCTCCCCCACTTCACAAAAATTTGTCGTTTTATTCGCCCTCTTTTTTGTTCGCCGTTTTCTCGTCAGATCTATTTTTGAGTGCATACTTGTTTGTGTAGTCATGATGCCTCATAGAAAATATTATGATGTTCCTTACCCCAATATTTTGCTTGAAATTGAGAAAAGTACTAAGGAATATATGACTACACAATTTGAGCATAATAAATATTTTACCGAAGAACTCAAGGAGCACTCCGTTGTGCTAGATGCTATAACAAAACAACTTGATGATATTAGTAGAGAAGTTTGCAATCTCTAATCTAAGTATACTTTTGCTGAAATTTTTGCTAGGCAGAATATCCGATGCACAAGCTACCCTAGTAAATCAAATGGCTGCTAAACCAATCTCGTTAGAAGATAAAAGTGATCAAGATCTTAAAATGTTTGGTGTTTCTTCTATTGATTCCTTATTTAGTGAAATTAATATTGATAATAAAGGGACTGGAGAAGAGTCAACTTTAGCTAGAAGGTGTGCCGATAATTTGGAGGGTGAAAATCTTGTTGAGAAATTTTATAAAAGTGGGTTTGGAGAGGTCAAAACTTTAACTAGTGATGTGCCCACTCTTTTGGATCACAAAGGCTTTAATTATGATAATTGCTCTTTGATTGATTGTATTTCTTTGTTGCAATCCATGATAAATTCACCCCATGCTTATGAACAAAATAAAGCTTTTACTAAACATATTGTTGATGCTACGATGAAAGCTTTAGAAGAAAAGTTGGAATTAGAGGCTTCAATTCCTAGAAAATTACATGATGAATGGGAAACCACTATCAAAGTCAAGATTAAAAGTTATGAGTGTTTTGCTTTATGTGACTTGGGTGCTAGTGTTTCTACAATTCCAAAATCTTTATGTGATGTGCTTGGTCTTACCGATATTGAAGAATGTTCTTCAAATTTGCACTTGGCGGATTCTACTATTAAAAAGCCTATGGTAAGAATTAATGATGTTCTTATTCTTGCAAATAGGAATTATGTGCCCATAGATTTATTGTTCTTGATATTGATTTCAATCCGTCTTTTCAAATTATTCTTGGTAGACCGTTTTTACGTACTATTGGTGTCGTGATTGATATGAAAGAAGGCAATATTAAATTTCAATTTCCACTAAGGAAGGGTATGGAACACTTCCCAAGAACTAGAATTAAGCCACCATATGAATCAATCATGAGGACATCTTATGGATCTAGAAACAAAGATTACAACACTTAGATCCTTTGCATTATGCCTAGCTAAGGGCGTAAAACGATAGTGCGTGTTGGGAGGCAACCCAATGAATAAAATCTATTTTTGTCTTTTTCTTTCTGTTCTTGAGTGTTTGCACAATTATGCTACTGTTATGATTGTGTTCATGTCAGAAGCATCAATGAACTCCAACTCACTTCTCAAGTGACAAAATATCTTTTCATGAAGAGGCTTAGTGAAGATATCCGCCAATTGTTTGTTGGTACGAACATGCTTGAGGTCAATGTCACCTTTAGCAACATGGTCCCGAATGAAATGGTGACGAACCTCAATATGCTTGGTTCGAGAATTTTGCACGCGATTGTGTGCAATCTTAATAGCATTCCCATTGTCACATAGTAATGGTACATGTTTCATATGTATCCCATAATCTTTGAGAGTTTGTGTCATCCATAGTAATTGAGCAGAACATGATCCCGCGGCAATGTATTCCGCTTCGGAGGTGGATAGAGATACCGAGTTTTGTTTCTTGGAATACCAAGACACGAGAAATCTACCAAGGAATTGACATGTACCCGAAGTAGATTTTCTGTCAACCTTGTCTCCGGCATAGTCCAAATCGGAATAGCCAACAAGTTTGAAAGAAGATCCTTTGGGATACCAAATGCCAAAGTTTGGTGTATTTATAAGGTATCTCACAATCCTCTTCACGGCCTTAAGATGACATTCTTTTGGTGTCGCTTGATATCGTGCACACATGCACACACTTAGCATAATGTCGGGACGGGAGGCACATAGATATATCAATGAACCAATCATGAATTGATAAACCTTTTGATCAGAGGGTTTGCCATCCTTTGGCAAGTCAAGATGTCTGGTGGTAGGCATGGGAGTTTTCATACCTTTGCGCATGTTGAATTTTTTGAATAGATCCTTCATATCTTTATTTGAGAAACAAAGGTACCATCCCGAGTTTGCTTGATTTGCAAACCAATGAAGAATTTGAGTTCACACATCATAGACATCTCATACTTTTCTGACATTAACTTTCCAAACTTTTCACTAAAGAGAGGGTCAGTAGATCCAAAGATAATATCATCAACATAAATTTGGCACACAAATAGTTCACCATTTACTCTGTTAGTGAATAAGATTGAATCAATTTTACCAATCTCAAAACTTTTTTCAAGAAGGAACTTTGTCAAGCATTTATACCAAGCTCTAGGAGCTTGTTTGAGACCATAGAGAGCTTTGTGAAGTTTGTAGACATGGTTTGGTTTCTTGGGATTAACAAAATTGGGAGGTTGTTTTACATAAACTTCCTCCTCAATTTCACCATTTAGAAAAGCACTTTTAATATCATTTGATAGAGGGTGATATCATGGTGATTGGCATAAGCAAGTAAGATGCGAATAGACTCAAGTCTAGCAACGGGGGTGTAGGTCTCACCATAGTCCATACCTTCAACTTGAGTGTAGCCTTGAGAAACGAGACGATCCTTGTTGCGTATGACTTGTCCATCCTCATCTTGCTTGTTCCGAAACACCCATTTGGTTTCAATGATGTTTTGTTCATCTTCGGGCTTCTCAACCAATGTCCACACTTGGTTTCTCTCGAAGTTATGTAGCTCTTCGTGCATAGCATTTACCCAATTGGGGTCTTCAAGAGCTTCATCAACCTTCATAGGCTCAATGCTAGATATGAATGAGTAATGCTCACAAAAGTTAGCTAAGCGAGATTTAGAGCGAGTAATTCTCCCAGAATTGATGTTGCCAAGAATTTGTTCGATGGGATGATGCTTGTCGATTCTTGCTCAATCTCGGGGTAGCTTTTGCTTGGGTTGTGGTGATGCATCCTCGTCATCTTCTTCTTCTTCTTATTCATTGTTGTTGGTGTCGTTGTTCGCTTGTGTAGGTGGAGAAGGAGGTCGAGGTGGATCATCTTGTTGTACTTCCTCATTCCCTTTGTATTGACGTGTTCCACTTGTGGATGCTTTCATGTCAACTTATGGTTCACCTTGATGTGAAGTTGGGGCTTCCACTTGAATGGACGAAGTGCTCTCCTTCACCTCTGTTGGACGGATCTTGCCAATAGACAAGTCTTGAATTGCTTCGGAAGGATCTTTATCTCCTACATCAATTGGCAATTGCTGTACTTGCGAGCCGTTAGATTCATCAAACTTCACATCTACCGTCTCTTCAACTTTCGAGTGAAGTTATTGTAGACATGGTAAGTGTGAGAGTTCGATCCGTAACCAAGTAGGAAACCTTCATGAGATTTGGGAGCAAATTTTGAACGAGGATGCTTGTCAAGAATGTAACACTTGGAGCCAAATACTCTAAGGTAATCAACTTGTGGCTTGTTACCAATGAGTAGCTCGTATGTTGTTTTACTAAGAGGCTTGTGAAGATAAAGTCGATGCAGCATGACAAGCCGTCTCAACCGCTTCCGCCCAAAAGTGTTTTGGTGTCTTATATTTATCTAGCATCATTCTTGCCATCTCAATAAGGGTACGTTTCTTCCTCTCAATAACTCCATTTTGTTGAGGTGTGTACTTAGTCGATAACTCATGTGAGATGCCTTCTTCATCAAGAAAGGTATCTACATTGACGTTCTTGAACTCCGTTCCATTGTCGCTTCAAACCTTCTTTATCTTCACTCCAAATTGATTTTGGGCCTTCCTAGCAAAGTTCTTGAAGATATTTTGTATCCGTGATTCGTCATCAAGAAAGAACACCCACGTAAATCTTGAAAAATCATCAACAATGACCAAACCGAAAGAGTTACCACCAAGGCTCTTGTAAGCGTTCGGACCGAAGAGATCCATCTGGAGTAGTTCAAGTGGTATCCTTGTGGTCATGATGTTCTTCACGGGATGACTTTCTCCAACTTGATTTCCTACTTGGCAAGCACTACAAAGTCTATCCTTGTCAAATATAACATCTTTAACACCAAGGATGTGATCTCCTTTAACAAGCTTATCAAGATTTCGCATGCCAACATGTTCTAGTCTTCTATGCCATAGCCAACCTTTAGAAGATTTTGCAATAAGACATGTATGAGGCTGGGCCCTTTTAGTGAAATCAACAATGTATCGAGAAAACACTTGGCAATCTACTTCAGTAAATAGAACATTGAAACCAAAGTTGGCTAGTCTAGATACAGAAACAAGATTGTAACCAAGAGATTCAACAGGCATAACATTTTGAATGGAGCTATCATTGGATATGTCCACGTTATTAGCAAGGCCAAGTACCTTACCCTTGGAGTTGTCTCCAAAAGTCACATACTTGCGTGGACCATCATTTTGGCACACTCACGAAACATGTCTATCTCCGGTCATGTGATCGGTGCAACCACTATCAAGAATCCACTCTCATCCTCCAGCCATGTAATCCTGAAGATTTGACATGAGACTAAGATTTCTCATAGTCTTCTCATATTCGATGTCGGATTCTTCATATTATCATAATAACCATGCTCAACACTACTGCAGGATGGTCCAAACACGACACTACGTTCAAAGACCCTTCGACGAAACTGTGTGCGATGCCATAATCGCAAACGGTGGTGTAAAAAACCCGTCAAAAAAGGTGCAGAACGTTTGCGATGACAGATGCATCAAACACGGTTCAGAATTTAGTTGCGTGTGCGATGCAGGGCATACGGTTCAGCTCAATTAACTGTTTGCGATGAGGAGGAACAAAAGAAATGGGCAGCCAGATGAAGGCGTGTGCGATATACAGCATACGGTTCACTGGGATGAACTGTGTGTGATTAGGCAACATAATGGAAATAGTTCAACTGAACAAGATGTCTGTGATACGCGGCAAACAGGTCCGTAATCTGAAATGTGTGCGAAGACCAATAATAACACAAATGATTGCTGCTAATAAGCCGTGTGAATTGCTCTGTCTACAATAGAATAACATGTATGTGTATATATATATAACTGAAATAAACATCCAATTACATAAGTGACTATACAGATCATTCGCACACACCTCAATAAACAATTGCATGCATTCTAAAGTAGGAGAAACGATCGTCTAGTCATCTACTTCTTGTGACGCTCCCACCACTACTATGTGGCTCGATCCCTCGTCTGGGTCAGGAAGAAGACAGTTCCTCATGTCAACGATCCGCTTGTACATCTCGTAGCTTGTGTACGCGTCCATGGCCACGTACTTGACATGTTGTTCATCCAGTCTCTTATGCCACACACTGTGCCAGGCGTTCTTGTCCTTATTGCTCTCTTGATTCATCTTCGTAGTAGGGTTCGATGATGGCCGAGGCGAGGTCAACCAGGGAGTTCAGTTTGCTTTTGTCGCTGCCCAGATCTTGTAGTGGTCCTGGATGTTGACAAGATTCGGGCATTTCAAGTCCGAAACCTTGAGCGCTTTTAGATCGTTGGTGGTGTCCACCGTAGCGAAACTGTAGTCGGAGCTGTTGATAAACCTGGAGAAACGCTCCCAAGCCCTTGTGGCAAGGTGGAAGTGGTAGACGAGGACGTCATGTCGCACGCACAACTGGGCGACGGCAACCTTCTGATCGTGCCCGGCACGACCGATGGTGTACTCGAGGTCGAAGCCGACCACTCGGTACTTGTCCTCGGCGAGGAACTTCTCCATAGTTTGGATGGAGCTCTCCACCGAGACCGGATCATTCGTGTACACCACCGAGAGGGCCTTCCCCCTCACGTGGGTGTCCACTACGTGATGCGTGGTGAACTGCCCGCCGTTGTCGTCGTCGGCCGCTGGGAGCGCCATTGGAGCCACGGGGAGCGCCATTGGAACCGCTGGATGTCCTCTCTGTATGTCTCCTCGTGGGTGTGCTTATTGTGTGGTGTGAGACGAGAGATGAAGGTAAATAGCCGCAGGAATAAAAGGGGGCCAGGTGGCGTGGATTCTCGGTGCGTCTGCATGGCAGTTTTTGCAGTGGGTAACTGCATCGTCGCGCCGCGCTCGGCGCAACCGCTTGCACACGAACGTGTGTGATCGTGTGCCGGCCCAAAACACTGGCAGCACGTGTGGAGGGACGAGGGCAGAGAACCCGGAGGGACACGAGAGCAGAGCGCGCGCGGCGGGACACGAGCGGACCGCGCCGCGGCCGCCTGAACCGCAAGCAACCACACGCGCGCATAGAGCAGTTGAACACGCAGGAAATGGTCGCCTACAAGCCGGCTGACAGTTGCGTCCCTGCGTAGAGAGCGGCCGTGTGGTACCACCTCCGTCTAGTCTATAGTCTCCTTTATATTCCGTGCCATACTTTGCCCTCAAATTTAACCAACAAAATGTTACTGCATGTTTTAAAAATTATATAATTGGAAACTATGTTCAAATACAAATCCAACTATATAATCTTTGGCGACATGCATTCGTGTTTTATTAGTTAAATCATACTTATAAACCAGGACGGTGGTATAGTAGGTAATTAAATCGCAAACGTTTTTTTATTAACCGTAAGTGTACGTGGCCTTTCGTCCTCCTCTCGCACGACTGGTCACCCCACTGCCGCAGACGGCTTACAGCGCAAGCTTGTGCAGCACGCGGAGGCGTTTTTTTGCCAAACGGTGGCGCCAATGAATCATCGGTGAGCCTGTTCCCGCGCAACCTCGCAGGTTCCCGCGCAAGCTTCCCGCCCGACTCAGGGAAATCCCCCAAAATCCCAATGCTTACCGGCCTGCTATAGAATTAAAAACCCTCACGGCCGGCGAGTCCTGCGTCATATTTTCCCCTCCATCCCTCTAGCTTATCTCGTCTGCTTCTCCCACATTCGCCAATGGCACCGGTCCGTTGTCGTCGCTCAGCCACTCGGCCGTCATCAAAGGACAGCTCCAGCTGGGAGGCTGCACCGCGGCGGCGGCGCAGTCCCCGGAGTAGTGTAGTGTGTGTGGCGTCCCTATTGGGTGTGGGCGGAACACCCACCACACGCTCCCCCGCCGGTGCCCGTCGGAAGCTGTTGCCGGCCGCCGTTGCCGCCACACCACCGTCGAAAGCCAGGGCCATCGCCCACTCTGCCGCCGCGGCCCGAAGGCGGGAGATGGCCGTCGTGGCCGCCACCCCACTGCCGGCCACTGTGGCCATCACCCACTCCGCCACCGCGGCCCGAAGGCGGGAGGTGGTGGTCGTGGCCGCCACCCCGTCGTCGTCCGCCGTGGCTGCCAGCCCACCGTCGACCGCCGGGGTCATCACCCGCTCCGCCACCACTGCCCGAAGGCGGGAGGCGGAGGTGGATGCCCGCACGTGCGACAGCGACCTTGCGCGCTACATCGAGTTCCTGCGGGAGGAGGAGCGCCTCGTCGAGCACGCAAAGAGCCTTACCGCCGCAGTGGCCGCGGCACACGCCGCCTCAGAGGCGAGGAATCAGGAGATCTACGAGGAGAACCACCGCTTCGAGAGGGGTCGTCTGGAGCGGCAGAGGGCGTTCGAGGTGAGCGTCGCTGAAGCTGCATTAGCGGCAGGCACCGCATTGCGGTTGCCCAGCTCGTCGGTAGGCTCCTCCCCCGCCTCTTACTGAGCGCGCTCGGCAGAGGAGAGGCAGCCGGAAGTAGTACAAAGCCCCTCCGCAGTAGTAGTATTTAGGGGCTATTTTGTTTAGTTCATCTGACTATAGATGTGGTGGAACTGTACAACGTACTTAAAATTAGCTAGTATATATAGTTGAACTAGCTATTTAAGTACGTGGTTGGCAACAATTGGGGAAAAGTTTGGTCGGTTCAGCTGTCGAGTTGAACTGTTTGTATAAATTAAGAACGACTGCTTAATCTATGAATGAAATCTATGCTTAATTACTGAATTTTAGTTGCAAAGATCAGATACTGCTAGTGATTTTGAGCTTCATACTTTGACAAATCGCAATGTACAAGGATTGACAAATCTTACCAAATTGTTTGTACGTGGTTGCACACGGGTCATCCAAAACAACCGTTTGCGTTGAAGGGATGCACAAATCCTGCGCTGCTCTCACTTTACATACGGGTGTTCTATCTAAAACGTTTGCGATCAAGAGCTGCAGAAATCCTGCTCGGCACATTTTCTCTTGGCTTCCTGGGGAAGCTGTCGGTTTGCATACGGGTGTTCTAACTAAAACGTTTGCAATGAGTGTTTTATATTTAAAAAGCGAATTAAACTGCGGCTTGGGCGCCATTAATGGAAAGGATGCGAGCAAGGCGGGCGGCCATGGAAGTCAAATGGCTAGCTTCCCAGTGAGCCTGCGCCGCGTTCAGCACGCACGCTTCTTGTTGAGCCTACGCACTCGAGGACAGCTTGCACGCCTCTCGGTCAGCCTGCGCACCGGACGGCACTCGCACGCCTCCCGTTCAGTCAAGGTCAAGCAGTTGTCCGCACGGCACCTCCTACAGCCATTAAAACCAAGACACGTGGCGTCATGTGAATGGTTAACAGAATTTTGGATTTACTAGAATTTAAAAACCAGGCATCTCAATGTTTAGCCGGCTGCCCTAGTGTTTGAAATTCATTACCATTTCTTGCATGGGACCTAAGCATGCACCCAAGGACACATATTTCATTTTTCAACCAATTTATATGCACTGGAGCATGTGCATGTAGTTCAAATTTGAATTATGCACATAAATGCATTGAAAACTCAGTTAATGCATAAAAATGTCCAAACGAACCCCAAAAAATCACAAAAAATCACACAACACTCATGTTGTTCTATGTTGACACGAGAAAAAAATTTGAAAGCAATAAGAGGCAATGGATACCGTTTCGTCCCCAAAGGTGGGACGTTCCCTACCGAAAACCATCATGCTTGTTGTGAGAAGCTCCAGAAGCTCCGGTTTGTGAGAAGCATATACCCAAACCTGCCCCCAATGGGACAAAATTTGTACCACGGCATGTTGATGCCGCTCCATGATAGCATGCCAAGTTTCATGAATTTCAGACGAGTTTTGGATTTACTAGAATTTAAAAACTAGGCATCTCAATGTTTTACCGGCAATCAACGGTGCCGCGGTGTTTGAAATTCATTCCCATTTCTTGCATGGGACCTAAGCATGCACCCAAGGAAACATATTTGATTTTTCAAAGAATTTATATGCATTGGAGCATGCGCATGTAGTTCAAATTTGAATTATGCACATATATGCACTGAAAACTCAGTTAATGCATAAAAATGTCCAAAGGAACCCCGAAAAATCACAAAAATTCACACAACACTCCTGTTGTTCTATGTTGACACAAGAAAAAAAATTAAAAGCAATAAGAGGCAATGGATATCGTTTCGGCCCCAAAGGTGGGACGTTCCCTACCGAAAACCATCATGCTTGTTGTGAGAAGCTTCGGTTTGTGAGAAGCATATACCCAGACCTGCCCCAAATGGGACAAAAATTGTACCACGGCATGTTGATGCCGCTCCATGATAGCATGCCAAGTTTCATGAATTTCAGACGAGTTTTCGATTTACTAGAATTTAAAAACCAAGCATCTCAATGTTTTGCCAGCAATCAACGGTGCCATGGTGTTTGAAATTCATTCCCATTTCTTGCATGGGACCTAAGAATGCACCCAAGGACAAAGATTTGATTTTTTAAAGAATTTATATGCACTGGAGCATCTGCATGTACTTCAAATTTGAATTGTTCACCTGAAATGGCTAGAAAACCAATTTAATGTATAAAATGTTCAAACGAACCCTGAATAATTCCAATTCTTTTACGACACACATATAGTTGCATGTTCACTCCAGATAAAAGGTCTAGCAATTCAAACACCGTCCATTGCCGCTGTGACCCCATTATGTAATTCAAATCAAGATGAAAAATCAAGTAGATCGCACACAGTTTATTATCAGCAACCGTGTGAGATGTAGTACAAAATATCTTGGAGCACCGTCGGTGTATAGTACGCCTATGGCTTACGCGAGAAGGTGCGTCGGCTACAGTCCACAGCCGGCGTCTCAAGCACACTAGCTCGCTCCCCAAATATCATTTCACTGTTCAATCGTCGCCGGTGAAAGATGGGCACGTGGACCCGTGTCGTGAGGCAACTTCGGTGGCCCACTCTGGCGAGAGCGTGGCCGCAGCCGCCATGCGCGTGCTAACAAGGTGCATGAGCGCGGCCGCAATTTGCGACCGGGCGGCAAAGGATGCCCAAACGGCCGCTGTTGCTTCTCAGGTGGTGGCAGCAACATCTGCCTCAGGGATAGCAACTGGCGAGAGCGGCACAGCTGCTTTCCATTCCACAACGGCGGCCTTAGCCCTGATGGAGGCCACCCACGGCCATGTCGAGGCCGCCCACGCCCAGCTCCTGGCGGTCACCGCACAAATCGAACGAAGCTTCTCCGACAACGGTCGGCAACCCACGGCCGAAGAGCTGGCAATCGCCGAGAGCGGTCGAGCAGCCGTCCGTTCCTCCGCCGCATACCTTGCGATGACAGAGCCCGTCCAAGCCCAGATCGCGTCCGCCCACGCCCAGCTCGTGGCGACCTTTTCCAAAGAGATGGCGGACGCGGATGGCGAGATGCTTGCCGAGTATGGTGCGATGGATGCCATGGAGCCCCTTCCCCAGGAGACCGTCGGGCGCGAGCTGGACATGGAGGCGGCGGAGGAGATCGGCGAGCACCAGCCGTAGTAGTACTCTTTGTTTTGTTTAATTAAGAGCGTCGGTCTTTAATTTGTTAGAGTAATCTTTAGGTCAGCTAGCTCTATTTAATTGCTGAACTTGCTCGATTAAGAAGTGTGGGTGTGCTGTAGTCTCCTTTGTGTACCCAAATTATGCAATAACATGGATGCCCACTGTAACCATGGAAATTCGAACCAAAACTTTTGACGTTCAAACTCATCACACACGGGTTAAGCTATCTGAATCGTTTGTGATGTCCACATATCGTACACAGTTCTGAATAAGGGAGCGTGTTTGATGACACTTTGCGCGCCAGTTTTTTGGCTAAAGCGATTCCAAATTTTCGGCTTCCGCAGAAATATCTACCTCCCCGCCCCCTCCCCCTTACCAAAAGCCACATTTTCCCTCTTTACGCCTTCCTTTCCAAGTTGAAACCTTCACTCCTTGCTTGCAGCGCCGCCGCCTCCTCGTCGGCGACCCTCCTTCACGCTGCTCGGCCTCCTCCATCCAGGCAGGTAATCCACACCCGACCCCCATCCTCCTCCTCCTTCCACATCCCACATGCCCCAACCACCGGCACGCACAGAGAAGCAAATCACGGCCGCACGCGCGGATGAGGTCACGATGGCTGCCATTCGTGCCGACCCCCAGATCTTGAAGGAGAACCTTGCCAATTGCTAGCTATGCCGGTTAAGCATGCTCGGTTTACCCGTTGCGTGTGCTGCTCCTGCCTTTCCTTCACAAAATCTAGTGAATTGTGCTATCTAATTTCACCATGCAATCTGTTGCTCTAGTGTATATGTTCTATATGTCGTGCAGTGTGGTGCTCACTTATTAACTTTTTTGTTAATTAGTTGTCGTCTTCAGTTAACTGTTTGGTTCAATTCTGCAAATGTGATGTTCAATTCTTCAGGCTGCAATTTTGTATTGTCTTCCATGTGAGAAATAAATCGAATTTATCTTTACAAAATTGTGGGTGCATTCTGTTATTGTATACCATGTTAGGAATAAATTGAATTTGGCTGTAGTAAATACATGAGAAACAAATACAATTGCTACAATTGGCTGTAGTTAACTGTTTGGTTAACTCTCTGATCTTCTATTAGGAGTATGTTATATTGTGCAATGTGGTGCTCAGTTAATGTTTGGTTCATTTGTTGTGGTGTTTAGTTAACTGATTGGTTCAATTCTGCAATGTGATGTCCAATCGTCGTGGGTAGAATTTTGTATTGTTGTGCATGTGAGGAATAAATCGAATTTGGCTGCACTTAATACATGAGAAACATATACAAGTGTTATATTTCCTAGTTCTTAATCATGCTTGGTTTGGGTAAATGGGTTTTCCGTGTGGCTTCAATTAATCTGATGAATCTGCAATGTGCTTATTTTTCATCAACATATTTTACTGATAGCATGCAAACCCTTACTTAACCTGATGACTAACTACCTTATATGTGTTGCAGGGAAACAATGGGAAGCACTCAGGTTTACAATCGAGGTTAGCACGTGCATGGTCCGTTGTCTAATAGCACATTATTGTGCAATTGCATGAACCATTCTAATAATTTGGTTTTTAACAATTTGGTCTTGCACATGTAGGTCCTGCTGTCAGAGGTTTTGACCCACTGTTCGAGCCTTTTTGCATATGGGGAAATGAGTTGTCCATGAATATCAATCAAATCAAGAAACTCAGAAAGATTGTTAGGATAAAGAAATTAGCGACAAAAAACAACAAGATCTTTGTCTGCACAATGAAGAAGACATCAGTTCACTACAAGATGGTACTAACTATTATACCGCTTTTTTTTATTCCTTTGCCCCATTTCCAATATAGAGAAGATACTTATGCACATCCTTGTTTTCAGGCCTTTCCAAAGCAGTTCACAGATGATTACCTCTAAAACCACCTCTATGGTCAGGAGGCGAGGAAGGTTTTCATACAACACCCACGGTTCAATATTGAAGTGTTCTTGAAGAGGACGAAGGACCGACGGTCAATCATCCACAGGCACTGGCTTAAAGTTGCAAAGACCTTCAACATGAATGAAGGCTCAATATTCGCCTTCCACTTCAGCAGTTTTCCAGATGAGATGCATCTGTCTATATACCGTCTATGATGCTAATTTCGAAAGATTCTACATGTTGCATGTGGAACTTGCTGCTGGCGCAGTTGTGTAATGGGGTCGCTGAGTGCTGAAGCTATATCATGTTGTACTCTGATGTATTTCAATTATGAAATTCTTCTTCCTTAATATGGAAATGAAATATATTGTGTGCTTAATATGAAATGTCAATTAGATTAATAAATGGATTATGCATAATTAGATAATTAGCCTACTAATGGCGAATTAGCATGCTAATTGTGTTTTGCTATTGCAAACAGTTGTTGAAAAAAATACCGTGGGCGATGACCTCAGGCAACGCAGACAGTTTCTAGGAATAAACCGTGTTGGATCAATGAACAATCACACATGACTTTCTCTTGAAAACTGTTTGCGTTAGGCCACCTTGCGCAAACGTTTACCACATAAAAACTGTGTGTGATGGACAGCCTTTGCCACAAAGTTTCTTCTACGGACCATGTGTGATACATTCAATAACGCAAACGATTTAACAGGAAAAATTGTGTGTGATGTACCTGTGAACGGAAACGTTTTCCTTGGAGCGACTGTGTGGGATGTGCATACGAACGGAAACGTATAGCGGGGACTGACTGTGTGGGATGTACTTGCGACTAGAAACAATTTCGTCGTATAATTGTATTTTTTAGCTCTACTGTACGTATGTCCATATTTGAGTGCTCGCCGGTCGCACACGACCTCATTTTGCCGAACGTGTGTGCCAGGAGGGCATATACCCGACGGTTTCTGGGTCGTGTGGGAAGGACCCCCCTATCGCCCACACTCACTTGGCGACGGTTCCAGATGCCGTCGCAGAAAGGGGTTAAAAACCGTTTGTTTAGAACTGGCGTGCACCAGTGCAACATCATCATCATGTATGTGATCATTGATGTCTACTACGCAACTTTATTCTTGTAGACTCGTGTTGGGCCTCCAAGCGCAGAGTTTTGTAGGACAGTAGCAATTTTCCCTCAAGTGGATGACCTAAGGTTTACCAATCCATGGGAGGTGTAGGATGAAGATGATCTCTCTCGAACAACCCTGCAACCAAATACAAGAAATCTCTTGTGTCCCCAACACACCCAATACAATGGCAAATTGTATAGGTGCACTAATTCGGCGAAGAGATGGTGATAAAAGTGTAATATGGATGGTAGAAATATATATTTATAATCTGAATAAATAAAAACAGCAAGGTAGCAAATAGTAAACGGGCACAAAAACGGTATTGCAATGCTTGAAAACAAGGCCTAGGATCCGTACTTTCACTAGTGTGATCTCCCAACAGTGTTGACATAGTTGAATCATATGTAATCCCTCAAGTGCGGCATAGAGTTCACTCCAAAATTACTTGTTATATAGAAATTGTTGTCGGGCACGAAACCACCACAAAGCTATTCTTTTAGAATAAAACCTTAAGATGCAAATCTACCAAAGCCCTAATGTCACCTAGATATCCCAATGTCACCGCGAATATCCGTGGGTTTGATTATACGATAAGCATCACACAATTTCAGATTTATCTATTTGATTCCCAAGGAGTGCCCCAAAGTATCTATCAAAAAGTCAAGATGAGAACGTGTGCCAACCCCTATGCATAGGCCCTAAAGTCACGGAACCCGCAAGTTGATCACAATAATACACGTCAAGTAACTCAATTGGATATCCCAATGTCACTACAGATATCCTCATGCAAAACACATATTGAGTGCTCTCAAATCCTTAAAGACTCAATCCGATAAGACAACTTCAAAGGGAAAACTCAATACAAGATAGAGAGGGGAAATACCTCATATGATTCATCTATGTCAACAAAGCCCGCATTACATCAAGATCGTTCCATCTCAAGAACACGAGAGAGAGAGAGATACAACACATAGCTACTGGTACATACCCTCAGCCCCGAGGGAGAACTACTCCCTCCTCATCGTGGTGGCCGTCGGGCTGATGAAGATGGCCACCGGAGATGATTCCCCCCTCCGGCAGGGTGCCAGAACGGGGTCTAGATTGGTTTTCAGTGGCTACAGAGCCTTGCGGCGTCGGAACTTCTGATCTAGGGCTACCCCGAAGGGTTTCGGAATATTTGGGAATTTATAGTGCAAAGAGGGGGTACGGGAGGCCACCGAGGTGGGCACAACCCACCAGGGCGCGCCAGGGACCCTGGCGCTCCCTGGTGGGTTGTGCCTCCCTCGGGGCACCCCCCAGGTGCAGCTCTGGCCCATTGGGTTCCTTCTGGTCCAAAAAAAATCTCCGTAAAGTTTCGTTGCTTTTGGACTCCGTTGGATATTGATTTCCTGCGATGTAAAAAACAAGCAAAAAACAGCAACTGGCACTGGGCACTGGGTCAATAGGTTAGTCCCAAAAATGATATAAAGTTGCCATAAAATGATTGTAAAACACCCAAAAATGATAAAATAACAGCATCAATACTTCATAAATTATAGATACGTTGAAGTCGTACCAATCGTCACCTACGGAAAATAATTCATTAGATTTATGATCATGACAATGTGCAAGTTTTTTAATTCTAACAGTTTCCGAGATAATGATGCTAATAGTTCCAACGTCACCTTTAGCACGCATGAGATCACAAACCTCAAATTGACATTCATCAAACTTAGGATCACTAGGCTTCATCTTATGGAAAGCAATGGACTTATGAACGATTTCATTGAGGTTCTTTAATGAGTAATTCGGAAAGCGTATCTTGATGTCCTTCCATAGGGTATATGCACATTCAAAGTTTTGTATGCAAATAATCACATTTCTAGGTAAGCCTCTCATGATAAGATCAATGGTTCTAAGATTATGAAGCATCTCAATATTCTCTTCATGAGTGGGATGAAAGGGATCAATAGGAGGCACATAAGGACTTTGAACATACTTACTCAAGTCAAATTCATCAAAGATAGCAAGTTGTTCAATTCTCCAAGAGTTATAGTACTCTCCATCAAGAATGGGCACTCTACGTCTAAGACTCTCCAAAGTTGACTCATCCATCTTCCTCCAGTGGTGATAAAATCAAAGCAATGGAGACCAAAACACTGATACCATTTATAGGACAGAGAAGATTGGTCTAGAGGGGGTGAATAGACTCTTAACCAACCAAAGGTGCAGTTTTTAGTTTTCTTGAAACTTAGGCAGATTTTGGCACTAGTTAGATAACACCAAGACTTTCTACACATGCATATCTAGAGAGAGAGCAAAGAAAATAGTAAATCATGCAATTTTATGGAAAGTAAAGGGTAGACTTGGAAGATCAAATGCAACGAGGACACGAAGATTGTTGGCATGGTTCTGATAGGTGGTGCTATCGTACATCGACGTTGATGGAGACTTCAACCCATGGAGGGTAACGGCTGCGCGACTCCACGGAGGGCTCCACCATCGAAAGGTCCACGAAGAAGCAACCTTGTCTATTCCATCATGGACAACGCCCACGAAGGACTTGCCTCACTCAGGTAGATCTTCATGAAGTAGGCGATCTCATGCCCTTACACTCCTTGGTTCAACTCCACATGATCTTGGAGGCTCCCAAGTGACACCTACCCAATCTAGGAGACACCATTCTCCAAAATGTAATATATATGTTGTGTTGGTGTTGAGCTCCTTGCTCTTGTGCTCGAAATGATAGTCTCCTCAACACTCAATATCTCTCTCACAGATTTGGCTTGGGTAGGAGAAGCATTGGAGTGGAAAGCAACCTGCAGAGGCTAGAAATCAAGGTTCAAATGGCAGGAATGGAATCTCTTGATCTCAACACATGAGTAGGTCGTTCTTTCTCAAAAAACGAATGGTGCAAGTTGTGTTTTCTTTGGATGGCTCTCTTAGAGAGTAAGTGGGGGTGGAGGGGTATAAATAGCCTTCACCCAAAATCCAACCGTTACACACTTTTGACTCAAATCAATGAGACAGGATATAAAACTTGGTGAGACCAATTAGTGTAAAATATATGAATGTTGGGCTTTTTGGTGGGACCGAAGTGGAACAACTCAGTGGGACCAAAGTGCAATGGCTAGGGCAGAACCCAGTCTCGGAATTTCTGATTGTTTCAACTCGGTGATTCCGAAGTGAAACAATGTCATCACAGAAACTTGGCAATGCCATCTCGGTGGGATCGAGATCCTTTTCGGTCAAACCGAATTGCTAGGGTTTGGCAATGGCAATGGTAGTGGTCATCTCGGTGGGTCCTGATGGGATATTTTCGGTGGGACCGAGATAGTGAATTAGGGTTTGGACAGATGTGTTTTGAGAAAATGGCTGAGGGTATTTGGAGCAATATCACTAAGCCCTTGAACAACAACCTCATCAACAATACCTCATCCCGTTTTAATAGTATTGGCTTTCCTAAGGGACTCAATGTGATCTTGGATCACTAAACCAAAAATGTAGTCTTGGAGTAGCCAATTTTTGTTCTTGACATTTTGAAGGGGTCCACATCCTCACACTAGTAGAAAATAGGGCTTTGGTCCAGGTCGGGCCAGCCCATTAGTCCTGGTTCAGTCACGAACCGGGACCCATGGGGGCAACGGTCCCTGTTCGTGAGGCCAGGGGGCGGCCGAGCCTCGTGGGGCATTGGTCCCGGTTCGTCTGGACCCTTTGGTCCCGATTCCAGACACGAACCGAGACCAATGTGCCTCGCTCCTGGCCCACAACCATTGGTCCCGGTTCATGGCTGGAACTGGGACCAAAGGGGGACCTTTATTCCCGGTTCCATCCACAAACCAGGACCAATGAGATGCCTATATATACCTCGCCCGCGAGCAGAGCACTCCACTGCTCTATTTTTCTGGCCGGCGAGGGGAGAGCTTTGTGGTGCTCTAGCTCACCTCCTATGCACATGAGGTGTTCGATGAAATGCCCGAGCCATACTTAAGCTTTCTCTTCTCGAAGCTCCTTGTGCAAGCTCCATTTTCCTTGAGATTTGTCTAGGTTTGGTGGTCCGTCCTATCCCGTCCCCGTCCTCACCGCCGTCGATCGCCCGCGCCGATCTCGTCGCCGGCATCACCGTGGTGAGCCTCTTGATCTTATCTTCTTCCTAAAGGAAAAAAGTTCTTACTTGTATGATTTAGATAGATACTTGTCTAATTTTCTTACTTTTATTATTGCTTGTTATTATATAGTGCGATGGTTTTGGTATTCGCCTCCATCGGCCCTCGTCCTGTCTATGATTCGGATGTGGTATATATTATCTTTTATAACTATTTGGTTCATGTATTGTTTATGACAATTATGCTGACCAACGTGGCATAGATTTTTTTATCTAGGAGGTATGTGAACTGAAAATTCCAACCGACCCTATTGTCGAGAGGTTAATTTTTGTTGAAGAAGAAAACGATTACTTGAAGGAAAATTAAAAAAATGAGGAGTAGAAGATGATATTGGAGTTGCATGTTGCGGATGTCGTCGATGATCACAAGATCAAGATGGATGCAATGCGCTTGAAGATTAGAAAGATTATAAAATATGCCATTCATACCGAGGCTTGGTATCATTATGCCGTTGGATCAATTGTTACCTTGGTTACGATTATGATCGCATTTGTTGTTGCAAATGTTTTACATAGTTTCAATGTATGGTTTAATTAGATGCTCTGAAGAACTATGTATGTACTTTGGTTTTAATGTGATGATGAACTTCTATTAATTTGGTCACTTATCTATTCATGATGTTCTGTAATGGTTTTTGACACACTTAATTATATATAATGCACGCATATGAACCGGCAATTGATGTATGGTAACGGACGCACCTCCGAGTACATTGAGGGCGTGCATAATTTTCTCGCAGTGGCTGAGGCAAACAAGCAGAATGGTTTTATGCGCTGTCCATGCCCTAGCTGTGGGAATACGAGGTCTTACTCTGACTCGAAAACCCTTCACACCCACCTGCTTTATAAGGGTTTCATGCCACACTATAATGTTTGGACCAAGCACGGAGAAAGAGGGGTTATGATGGAAGACAGCGAAGAAGAAGAGGATGATGACAACTATGTGCCCCCTGAATACGGTGATGTTGCAACGTGGGAAGCTGAAGATCAAGAGGAACCAGACGATGTGCCCGATGATGATCTTCGCCGGGTCATTGTTGATGCAAAGAGACAGTGCGAAAGTCAAAAGGAGAAGCTGAAGTTTGATCGCTTGTTAGAGGATCACAAAAAAGGGTTGTACCCCAATTGCGAAGATGGCAACACAAAGCTCGGTACCGTACTGGAATTGCTGCAGTGGAAGAGAATGGTGTACTTGACAAAGGATTTGAGAAGCTACTGAAAATATTGAAGAAGAAGCTTCCAAAGGATAACGAATTGCCCGACAATACGTACGCAGCAAAGAAGGTTGTATGCCCTCTAGGATTGGAGGTGCAGAAGATACATGCATGCCCTAATGACTGCATCCTCTCCGCGGTGAGTACGAGGATTTGAACGCATGCCCGGTATGCGGTGCATTGCGGTATAAGATCAGACGAGATGACCCTGGTGATGTTGACGGCGAGCACCTCAGGAAGAGGGTTCCTACCAAGGTGATGTGGTATGCTCCTATAATACCACGGTTGAAACTATCGGATGTGGGGTTCCGGCAAACCCTTAAGGTTCGAACACTGGGGTGCGCACGAAGTCTTTCCCTCCTACCGATCTACGCCCTAGCTCGCTAAGATCTCACGGACGAACTCGACGAACTCGCAACACAAAGAGACACGAGATTTATACTGGTTCGGGCCATCGTTGTGGTGTAATACCCTACTCCAGTGTGATGGTGGATGGATTGCCTCTTGGGCGGATGATGAACAGTACAGAGAGAAGAACAGCCTCCTGAGGTTGAGGTGTTCTTGTGCTTGGTGGTTTAGCGGGTGAGAGCTGGATGAACTGCCCCCCCCCCTACTGTGGTGGCTAGCTCTACTTATATAGGCCCTGGTCCTCTTCCCAAATGTTGAGCGGGAAGGGAGCCAACAACGGCAGGCAAATTTGAAGGGGGACAGCTAGTACAAGCTATCCTGACAAAAGTGGTCTTCTCCTGCGAAAGGCTCTGGTGGTGACGCCGTCTTGGGCTCCATGATGACCTCCGCCTTGTCGTCCTCCTGGTCTTGGTCTCGTTGCACCGATATAGCAACCTTTTCCTGATGCCTCGGTACTCCTCGCCTACGCTGGCCTCCTTAGCACCAAAGAGGAAACAAGGACGGTGTGCGCGCTGGCACCCGCCTGGCGCCAATCGTTATGGCTCACGTCACGGGAGCCTCGTGAGGTTCGCCCCGCCTTGATATCTCCGCTCCTCGTGAGCCTGCCTGACTAGGCCACTCCTGAGGAGGTCTTGCGTCGTCCGCCTCACGAGGGTCTTGGATGCCTTGTTGATGAAGATGGGTCGTATGGCCTGCTGGCTTAGCCACGCCGTGGGCCGCAGGCAGGCAAGTCTGGGGAACCCATTCCCAGGACGCCGACAGTAGCCCCCGGGCCCAAGGTGTGCTCGGGCTTGGCTTCACGGCGAAGCCAAGGGTCAAGTACGAAGCACCGCGGGCCCCAAAAGCCTGCGGCCTCGGTTGACGCGTGGCGGTTGATTGGACGTGGGCGTCTCTGCTTCCCCACGCTGCCTCGGCAACTGCTCGACTTGACAAGTCCCTGCGACATGCAAGGAAAACCATCATTACCTGCGATCGTGGGAGGCGCCGGTTGGCCTTCTCTTGCTATAAATGGGGAGGGGGCGGAGCCCCCGTCGCCCATCTCTTCCTTGCTTGCTTGCTTCTTCTTCCACGCTCTATTGCTTGCAGTGCCACCAATGGCGCCACGAAGGAAGTTCTCCGCCGCCGAGAAAGGAAAGGCCCCTCACGAGGGGCCCGGCTCCCCAGCGCCCAAGCGCGGGCGCGGCTGTCCGCGCAAGCACGCCGAGTCCCCCACCGTGGCCCATTGTCGAGGCGGCGCCGTGGCACGCGGAGGGGGTCGTCCTAGCCATGGCGATCCAGTCGAGGAGGGGAGGCGTGCTATGGTGGCGCGGCCTCCCCGTCCGCGCTTCCATTCAGCGGAGGTGTCGCCGGAGTTCGTCGTCTGGTCGGAGAACCCGGCCGGCAACTGGCTCCAGCTTCCGCGCTCCTTCGTCGACGAACTGTCGGCCCCTGGTCCAGGCGGGCTCTGGTTGCAGGCGGATGGTTGCTGCAGCAAGGCCTCTTGGGTCGCGGTCGAGACTTCCGCCGCGGGCAACATAGCCCTGGCCCGCGGCAGGCAGACGTTCGCCTGCGTGCGCAGCCTGGGCAGGCGGTGCACCCTCCACTTCAAGTACGATGGTGGATCGACCCTCTATGTGAGGGTGTTTGGGGAAGATGGTCGCCGCGCCGGGTGCTGCCCCGAGACGAACGACGGTGAGGAGGTGCTCGGCCTTGGTGACGGTCGTGGCGAGGACGAAGGCGAGCCTGCCCTCGGCGGCGACCGTGTCTCTTCCAGCTACGGCGGCTCTTCCTCCGGCGACAGCTCCAGCAGTGGTGGCTACGACCAGCTGCCGCGCTTGCTTCGAAGGCAGCAGCGGGTCATCTCGTCGCCGCGCCTCCGTGAAGCGCGAGGAAGGGTCTGGCTAGGCTCTGGGCGTCGCTAGGGGCCTACCTCCGCGGATCGCCGCAACACCGCTTTGTTTTGCTCTTTTTTCCTGCATCAAAAGATGAAGCCAGTATGGGCCCAGAGGGGCGTGTATCGAACTGTGGTTCCTTGGTTATTGCACTGTGCGCATTATTCCCGTGTCGTGTTGTTATTTTGCGCAAAGATGACTTAACCTGGTGCGTTCAGGTCGCCTTCTTCCTTACGAGGCGCTTATTTCCTCGTGTCCATCTTGCCTTGGTGGCATGCATTCGCTCAGGAACCGCACAAACTCGTTAGGAAGTGCGTTAAAAGACTTGCCGTCCACCCTGGCCCTGACCTGGCGCTTTGTATCGCGGTACCCGAGGGGCACGGACTAGGAGAGGTGCGCCAGCTTTTGGGCTCGAATGAGGGTGGCTCGCGAGAAGGCAGAGAGGAGGAAAATGCTCGCGAGGGCACCTGCCTAGCCCCCTCGCGAGGTACGCGAGAGAGAGAACATGAGCAAACTAGAGCCGGAAAATGCGGTAAGAGGCGAGGGAATCAAATCAGCAAGAAACACCAAAAGCAAACTTCGATTAAGGAAAAGCGAGCCAACTACGGAAAGCAAATGAAAAGCCGTGTCCGGCACCTAATCTAGTCTTCAAGTCTTCTCACCAGCGCGGAGCTAAGTGCTGCCACTAGGCGTGGGCGGGAGCCCTAGGGCCTGAGGCCGGCGCACCTGAAACTCCAGGGCGTGTACAGCCCCAACTCATTATTACGTGAGAGTGTCACAGGCGGCGATTCTTCACAGGCACCGGGCCTTCTTCACAGGCTCTGGGCCTTTCTTCACAGGCTCTGGGCCTTGCTTCATGGGCAGAACTTCCGGAGGTGCTGGATGTTCCAGGCGTTTTGCATAGGTACCCCGTCCTGTGTCTCCAGGCGCACGGCGCCAGGCCTGGAGATGTGGACGACCTTGAACGGGCCCTCCCACATTGGTGAAAGCTTATGCAGCCCTTCCCTGGAGAGGACCCGCCGCGGGACGAGGTCGCCCACCTCGAGCGTCCTGGAGCGGACGTTGCGGCAGTGGTATCGCCGCAGCACTTGTTGGTACCTTGCCGCCCTTAACGCAGCTTCGCGACGGTGTTCCTCCCCCAGCAGGAGATCCATCCCCCGCGTGGCGTCCTGCTGCGTTTCGTCAAACGCCAGGACCCGTGCGGAGCGATGCTTGACCTCGTGAGGGAGGACCGCTTCAGCTCCGTAGACGAGGAAGAATGGAGTCTCGCCCGTTGGCTTGGTGGCGGTGGTGCAGATGGACCACAGCACGGGCTGGAGCTCATCGTGCCAGCCCCTGCCGCAGGCCTCCAGCTTCTTCTTGAAGGTCCTGGTCTTGAGGCCCCTCAGGACCTCCGCGTTGGCGCATTCGGCCTAACCATTGCTCCTGGGGTGCGCTACCGAAGCGTAGCAGATCTGCGTTCCAAGGTTAGCACAGTAGGTTTTGAAAAGGTTACTAGTAAACTGCGAGCCGTTATCTGTGATGATGCGGTTGGGGACCCCGAAGCGGCTCACGAGGCCCTTGATGAACTTGACAGCAGAGCCGGCTGGGATGGTACGGACGGCTTCCACTTCCGCCCACTTCGTGAACTTGTCGATGGCGACGTAGAGATAGCGGTAGCCCCCTAGCGCCCGAGGGAACGGGCCTAGGATGTCCAGCCCCCAGACCGTGAACAGCCATGTGAGCGGGATGGTTTGGAGGCCCTGAGCAGGCTGATGGATTTGCTGGGCGTGGAATTGGCAAGCTTCGCAGGACTTCACCAGCTCGGCTGCGTCGTTGAGTGCTGTAGGCCAGTAGAATCCACTGCGGAACACCTTGCCGATGAGGGTCCGTGACGACGAGTGGTGTCCGCAGTCCCCGCCGTGTATGTCGATCAGCAACTCCCTTCATTGATCGCTGGAGATGCAGCGCAGCGTGACATCGTTCGGTCGTTTCCTGTATAATTCGCCGTCTTGGATACAGTATGTCGTGGCTTGCCGGGCCACGCGCTCCGCGTCCTCTTCCTTCTCCGGCAGCGTCCCATGCGTCAGGTACTCCTTGAATTCCTTGGTCCAGCATTCCTCTTGGGGCTCGAGTGCCAAGAGTAGCCGAGCTCCTGAGGTCGGGCCACAGGCTGGGGCTCCCGTGGCCGGAGGCTGTGGGAGCTCCTCCCGAGGCTGAGTCATGCTTGAAAGAGGTGGCGTAGCTGATGGCTTGAAGAGCCGCTCCTCAAAGACACCGGGCTCCTGCGGCTGCCTCTTGGATGCTCTCCTGGCGATGTCGTCGGCTTCCTTGTTGGTGCCCCGGGGCACGTGCTGCAGCTCCAGGCCCGAGAACTGCTTCTCCATCTTGCACACCTCCGCGAGGTAGGCCTCCATATGCTCGTCCTTCGGCTCGTACACCTTGTTGGAGAAGTTGACGAGGAGTTGCGAGTCGCCTCTGACGGTGAGGCGCTTCACCCCTAGAGCCGCCGCAGCCTTCAGGCCAGCTATGAGGCCTTCGTATTTTGCGATATTGTTGGATACCTTCTCGCCGTGTTGAAAGCATAGCTGTACGGCGTAGTAGAGCTTGTCCTGAGTGGGCGAGATGAGCACTGCTCCAGCCCTCGCGCCCTGGTGCGCGAATGTGCCATCAAAATACATGACCCAGTCGTCTGGAGCCTCGCTTCCTGGGGAGGTGGACCGGTCTTCTCCTTCCTCAAGTGTCGGGGCATCCGTCCATTCTGTCCCAAAGTCAACGAGCGCGGCCCCCTTGATGACCCTGGTAGTGCTAAACTCCAACTGGAATGCTTGCAACTTGATGTTCCACTCAGCGACCCTTCCGGCTGAGTTAGGGCTCCTGAGTACCCTCTCCAACGGGTAGGCTGAGACGACCTTGATGGGGTAGCCCTGGAAGTAGTGTCGCAGCTTTCATGAGGCCACCAGGAGTGCGAGCAGGAGTTTCTGGGGCATGGGGTAGCGCGCCCTCGCGTCCCGCAGTACGGTGCTGAAGAAGTACACCGGGTGCTTGATGAGGGCTGGCACACTGTCGAGGCTCGGGCCCTGCGGAGATCGGGGCATATCCTAAGGTGGAGGGGTTCCTGCGACCTGACTATCCTCAGGAGCTTCTGTGATGTTGCCCTGCTGAGCTTGATCTTCCGCCACTGATGCCTTTGTTGCGCCTTCCTGACCCTGCGCCACTTCAGCTCCGGCTCGGCGCAGCGTGCCCTTGGCTTGGCGCTCCTCCCGAACCGCCACCAGCGCCGCGCTGGCGGAGTATGGGGTGGCGGCAAGGTAGAGTACCAGAGGCTCGAGAGGCCGTGGTGCCACCATCACTGGGGGCTGGTGAGGTATTTCTTGAGGTCTCGGAAGGCCTGGTCGGCCTCCGGGGTCCACTCGAACGGGCCCTTCTTCTTCATGAGCTTGAAGAAGGGCAAGGCGCGCTCTCCCAGTTTGGAGATGAAACGCCCTAACGCGGTCACCCGCCCTGCTAGCTTCTGCATCTCTTTGAGGGTCGGTGGTGGGCTCATGTCCTCGATGGCCTTGATCTTCTCTGGGTTCGCCTCGATCCCTCTGTGGGATACGAGGAAACCCAGCAGCTTGCCGGAGGGGACATCGAACACGCACTTCTCCAGGTTAAGCCTCAAGTTCAGTTGGCGCAGGCTCTAGAAGGTCTCCTCCAAGTCTTGAATCAATGTCCTCGCCTCGCGAGACTTTACCACTATGTCATCGACGTAGGCCTCTGTGTTTCTCCCGAGCTGCCGCCCCAGGGCGATGTGCATCAACCGCTGAAAGGTCGCGCCCGCGTTGCGCAGCCCGAAGGGCATGCAGGTGTAGCAGTACACCCCACATGGTGTCAGGAAGGATGTCTTCTCCACATCTTCCACCGCCATCTTGATCTGATGATACCCTGAGAATGCGTCCAGGAAGCACAGCAGGTCACACTCGGCGGTGGAGTCGACAATCTGGTCGATGCGTGGGAGTGGGAATGGATCTTGGGGGCAGGCTTTGTTGAGGTTGGTGAAGTCGACGCACATCCGTTCCTTTCCGCCTTTCTTCGGCACTACGACGGGATATCGAACTTCTCGGATGGCACCCGCCGCCTCCAGCTTGCGGGTCTCTTGGACGATGAAGGCTTGCTTTTCAATGGACTGTCGTCTTGCTCGCTGCTTCACAGGGCGTATATTGGGGCACACCCTTAGATGATGCTGGATCACCTCCCTCGGGACCCCTACCAGCTGATTAGGCTCCCACGCGAATATCTCCTTGTTCGCGCGCAAGAACCTCACCAAGGCTTCTTCTTGTCCCGGGTCGAGGCCGGCCCCTACGGTAAAGGTGGCTCCTGAATACCCGTTCTCGTTGACCGACACTTGCTTGGTTTCTGCCTTGTCTTGGGTGAATAGCTGCTTCTTCTTGGTAGGTGCGGCCTCCTTGGCCTCGGGGGTACCGGCACCGGCGGGCTGTGCTGCTGCCGCGGTCTTGAAGGCGAGCCTGAGCGCCATCACGGCCTCCTTAGTGTCCCCCTTGATGGTGAGGACGCCCTTGCTTCCTGGCATCTTCATGAGGTTGTAGGCCGGGTGAGTCGCCGCCATGAACTGGGCGAGAGCCGGGTACCCGAGGATGGCGTTGTACAGGAGCCTAATGCGGGCGATGTCGAAGTCCACCAGCTCGGTGCGGTAGTTGTCGCGTGTGCCGAAGGTGACAGGGAGGCGGATCTGCCCCAGAGAGTGAGCAGCTCCACCACCCACTCCCGAGAAGGGCTTGCTGAGGCCGAGCCGCTCAGGCGGCATGTGAAGAAGGCTGAAGGCTTCTACGGAGAGCAAGTTGAGGCCAGCACCGCCGTCGATGAGGGTCTTGGTAACGGCCACGTTGCAGATGGTGGGCGTGCAGAGCATCGGGAGCATTCCGGAGCCGGCGGTGGAGTCGGGGTGGTCTTCTGACCCGAAGGTGAGGTCGGCCTCTGGCGCGGCCCAACCCGGCGGAGCCCCCGGGCGCTTGGATGTGGCCCCGATCTGACGGAGGAACGGCTTGACGTGGCGGTCTGAAGGTGGCGCTTGAGAGCCGCCCAGCAGGGCCGCAACGGCGTGGTGCGCCGGCACCGCATAGCGAGCGGTGAAGAGGCCGCGGAGTTCCTCCCAGGAGGCCACCGTGGATCCCGGGAGGTTGAGCAGCCAGGCGCGCGGCTCGCCGGCGAGGGCCATGGGGAACCAGTTGGCCATGATCTTGTCGTCACCTCCGGCTTCGAGGACAGCCTCCTCGTACGCCAGTAGGAACGGCGTCGGGTCTGCCGCGTCATCGTAACGCGGAGGCATATCTGGCTTGAACTTGGTCGGCCACCGCACTCGCCGTAGGGCGGGGGCTAGGACTCGGTACCCAGACGCCCCGCTGTTGGTGTCGGCCGCAGAGGTGGATGGCGGGGCACCTGCCATGGGGGCAAAGTGCGGCGACGCAAGGCGCAGGTTGGTGGGGAGGAGCTCCGGCGCACCCCTACCTGGCGCGCCAAATGTCGGATGTGGGGTTCTGGCAAACCCTTAAGGTTCGAACACTGGGGTGCGCACGAAGTCTTTCCCTCCTACCGATCTACGCCGTAGCTCGCTAAGATCTTGCGGACGAACTCGACGAACTCGCAACACAAAGAGACACGAGATTTATACTGGTTCGGGCCACCATTGTGGTGTAATACCCTACTCTAATGTGGTGGTGGATGGATTGCCTCTTGGGCGGATGATGAACAGTACAGAGAGAAGAACAGCCTCCTGAGGGTGAGGTGCCCTTGTGCTTGGTGGTTTAGCGGGTGAGAGCTAGATGAACTGCCCCCCCTACTGTGGTGGCTAGCTCTACTTATATAGGCCTTGGTCCTCTTCCAAAATGTTGAGCGGGAAGGGAGCCAACAACGGCGGGAAAATTTGAAGGGGGACAGCTAGTACAAACTATCCTGACAAAAGTGGTGTTCGCCTGCGAAAGGCTCTGGTGGTGACGCCGTCTTGGGCTCCACGATGACCTCCACCTTGCCGTCCTCCTGGTCTTGGTCTTGTTGCACCGATATAGCAACCTTTGCCTGATGCCTCGGTACTCCTCGCCTGCGCTGGCCTCCTTAGCACCAAAGAGGAAACAAGGACGCTGTGCGCGCTGGCGCCCGCCTGGCGCCGATCGTCATGGCTCACGTCACGGGAGCCTCGTGAGGTTCGCCCCGCCTTGATATCTCCGCTCCTCATGAGCCTGCCTGACTAGGCCACTCCTGAGGAGGTCTTGCATCGTCCGCCTCGCGAGGCTTGGCCCCTCGCGAGGGTCTTGGATGCCTTGTTGATGAAGATGAGCCGTACGGCCTGCTGGCTTAGCCATGCCGTGGGCCGCAGGCAGGCAAGTCTGGGGACCCCCATTCCCAGGACGCCGACAGAAACGTCTGTTCAGAAACAAAGAGCATGCCAAGTTGATGCGATCGCACAGAGAGGACCGTAAGAAAGATGGGAAGTTGAGAGCACCCGCTGACGGGTCGCAGTGGAGAAAAATCGAGAGAAAGTATTGGGAGGAGTTTGCTGGTGCGCAAGGAACGTATGGTTTGGTTTAGGTGCGGATGGCATTAATCCTTTTGGGGAGCAGAGCAGCAATCACAACACCTGGCCTGTGACTCTATGTATCAATAACCTTCCTCCTTAGTTGTGCATGAAGCGGAAGTTCATTATGATGCCAGTTCTCATCCAAGGCCCTAAGCAACCCGGTGACGACATTGATGTGTACCTAAGGCCATTCGTTGAAGAACTTTTATAGCTGTGGAATGGAAATGGTGTACGTGTGTGGGATGAGCACAAACAGGAGGAATTTGACCTACATGCGTTGCTGTTTATAACCATCAATGATTGGCCTGCTCTCAGTAACCTTTCAGGACAGACAAACAAGGGATACCACGCATGCATGCACTGTTTAGATGACACCAAAAGTATATACCTGGACAAATGCAGGAAGAATGTGTACCTGGGGCATCGTCGATTTCTTCCGACCAACCATCAATGTCGAAAGAAAGGAAAGCATTTCAAAGGCGAGGCAGATCACCGGAAGAAGCCCGGCATCCGTACCAGTGATCACATACTTGCTATGGTTAATGATTTATAGGTAATCTTTGGAAAGGGTCCCGGCGGACTATCTGTTCCGAATGACGCCGCGCACCCATGTGGAAGAAGAAATCTATATTTTGGGACCTACCCTACTGGAAAGACCTAGAGGTCCGCTCTTCAATCGACGTGATGCACGTGACGAAGAACCTTTGCGTGAACCTGCTAGGCTTCTTGGGCGTGTATGGGAAGACAAAAGATACACCGGAGGCACGGGAGGACCAGCAACGTGTGCATGAAAAAGACGGCATACCTCCAAAGCAGTATGAAGGTCCTGCTAGCTACGCTCTTACCAAAGAAGAGAAGGAAATCTTCTCTGAATGCCTGCTCAGTATGAAGGTCCCGTCTGGCTTCTCGTTGAATATAAATGGAATAAAAAATATGCCAGAGAAAAAGTTCCAGAACCTAAAGTCTCATGACTACCATGTGATTATGACGCAACTGCTTCCGGTTGCATTGAGGGGGCTTCTACCGGAAAACGTTTGATTAGCCATTGTGAAGCTATGTTCATTCCTCAATGCAATCTCTCAGAAGGTGATCGATCCAGAAATCCTACCAAGGTTAAGTACTGATGTGGCATAATGTCTTGTTAGTTTCGAGTTGGTGTTCCCACCATCCTTCTTCAACATCATGACACACGTCCTAGTTCATCTAGTCGACGAGATTGTCGTTCTGGGCCCTGTATTCCAACACAATATGTTCCCCTTTGAGAGGTTCATGGGAGTCCTAAAGAAATATGTCCGTAACCGCGCTAGGCCAGAAGGAAGCATCTCCATGGGCCATCAAACAGAGAATCTCATTGGGTTTTGTGTTGACTTCATTCCTGACCTTAAGAAGATTGGTCTCCCTCAATCGCGGTATGAGGGGAGACTGACTGGAAAAGGCGTGCTAGGAGGGGACTCAATAATATGTAGGGACGGGCATTCTTGGTCTCAAGCACACTACACAATTCTACAGAACTCTACCTTGGTGACCCCGTATGTCGATGAACACAAGAACATTCTGCGCTCCAAACACCCGGAGCAGTGTGACGACTGGATTACATGTGAACACATCAGGAATTTTGGCAGTTGGTTGCAAACACGTCTCAGGGGTGACAACACTGTTTCTGATGAGCTGTACTCGTTGGCCAGGGGACCATCTTTAATTGTATTGACTTACAAAGGGTACGAGATAAATGGGAATACAATTTACATGATCGCCCAAGATCAAAAGAGCACCAACCAAAACAGCGATGTCCTCTATGATGCAGCAACCAAGAGGGGAAAGGACACATATTATGGTTACATAGTGGACATATGGGAACTTGACTACGGACATGATTTTAAAGTCCCTTTGTTTCAGTGCAAATGCCTCAATCAGTCAGGAGGCGGGGTACAGGTAGACCCACAGTACGGAATGGCAACAGTTGATCTGAACAATCTTGGGTACACAGACGAACCATTCGTCCTAGCCAATGATGTGGCGCAGGTTTTCTATGTGAAGGACATGTCTACCAAACCGAGAAAAAGAAAAGATAAGGAAGCAAATACATCATACGATGAGCCAAAGCGCCACATAGTTCTTTCAGGAAAAAGAGACATCGTGGGATTGGAGGGCAAGACAGGCATGTCTGAAGATTATGGAAAGTTTCATGAAATTCCTCCCTTGAAAGTCAAGGCTGACCTAAGCACCCTGTTAAACGATGAAGAATATCCATGGTTACGGCGCAATAAGCAAAGGACACAAGCGAAAAAAAGTGAAGACTTTCTCTCCACAACTATTATGATGATGCCTTTGATCTAGAATATCACTGCAGTTACATGTGAAGAAATGAAATGCCTTTTGTAACAGACGAGTTTCTGTATGAAACACTGATACTTCGAAAGAGATTGTCCGTTTTGTACACGAAGTGCATCCAGTGTTTCCCATAACCCTCTCAACTTTTTAGCACATGCTATGTGGGTGAAATGACGATACCCTGCCAACTTTCAACCTTTTTAGAGTTCATTTGTAGTGCTTTTCAATTTTAGTGTCATTTAGCTTACAAAAATCAGTAAATGCATGAAAAATACCAGATGAAGTCAGAAAGGGTTGAATTGATGATGTGGCTTTGAATGGTTCATTTTGAACACACAAAAAGTTTGGAGTTCAAATAACTTCAAAAAATGAAATTCCTTTGTAAGAGATGAGTTTTCGTCCAAAACCCTGATACTTCGAAAGAGATTGTCCATTTTGTACACGAAGTGCATCCAGTTTTTGGCGTAACCCTCTCAACTTTTTAGCACATGCTATGTGGGTGAAATGATGATACCCTGCCAACTTTCAACCTTTTCAGAATTCATTTGAAGTGCTTTTCAATTTCAGGATCATTTAGCTTAAAAAATTAGTAAATGCATGAAAAATACCAGATGAAGTCAGAAAGGGTTGAAAATTGATGATGTGGCTTTGAATGGTTCATTTTGAACACACAAAAAGTCTGGAGTTCAAATAAGTTCAAAAAACAAAATCCCTTTGTAACAGATGAGTTTTCGTCCGAAACCCTGATACTTCAAAAGAGATTGTCCATTTTGTACACGAAGTGCATCCAGTTTTTGCCGTAACCCTCTCAACTTTTTAGCACATGCTATGTGGGTGAAATGATGATACCATGCCAATTTTCAACCTCTTCAGAGTTCATTTGAAGTGCTTTTCAATTTCAGGGTCATTTAGCCAAAGCATGAACTAATATAAAAAAGAATGAACTAGAAAAATTTTATGAAACTCTAATAGCAAAAATAATGAACTAAAAGAATGAACTAGAAAACTTTAGTGAAACTCTCATAGCAAAAAGATTGAACTAGAAAACTATAATGAAACTCTAATAGCAAAAGGAATCAACTAAAAAGCTTTTATAAACCTCTAGTATTTTTTAAACTAAAATTATATAAAATTTATGCAACTAAAATTATCGAAGTATTTTTTGTTCAAAACATTAATAGCAAAAAGAATTTTCATAAAGAATTTTCTTGTTTGAAACTTTAATAGCAAACTAAAATTACAAAATCTGTTTTTGATTAAAACAGACATTTCAAATAACCTAAAAATTACCAAATTGAAAGTAATGGTAAAACACAGTAATATTAAATAGCAGGAAAAAGAATCACTCAAAAATTTATTTTTATAGTACGGTTATTCACAAACAAGTGATTCACACAAATTTCAAAAAATTCAAATTTAAACTATTCAAATTGGAAAACTAATGGCACTAACAGAAAGTTTATAATTTTTATTACCTAAAAGCAAAAAAGAATCACTGAAAAATAGTAAGTATTTTGCTGTAAGTAGAAACAAAATAAAATAAATAAAGCAAAAAAGAAAAGAAAAAACTGGAAAAAATAAAAAAATGCCACCTACTGGGCCACCACGGCCTGAATACGACTAGAAACCCAACCATGGGCCAGGATTCAGGTCCGCAGAAGGCCGAGTAGGCCCACAGGCAGCGTAGTGTGAGATTAGGCCCGTAAGCCTGCATTTGAGAGGAGCTCGAGAGGGCAGCCGCAGTGGGGCTTATAAACCACTCCGAGCCCCTCTCAACTAGCGAGGTTGGACTAAACTTTTGGTCGCGGGCAGCACAAGGCCTGTGGTCCTGGTTGATAGCAGCAACCGGGACGAAAGGGGTGCATTGGTACCGGTTCGTGGTACCAACCGGGACCAATGCCCCCCTTTAGTCCCGGTTGGTGCCACCAACCGAGACCAAAGGTCCATGTTTCCCGCCCTTTGGGCTGCTGAAAAGGGACCTTTGGTCCCGGTTGGTGGCAGGAACCGGGACCAAAGGGGGCATTGGTCCCGGTTGGTGCCACGAACCAGGACCAATGCTTCGTCTATATAAGCAAACACTTAAAAAATTTCATTCAGTTCGATCGATCTCCTCGTCTTCTCCTCCAACGACGCCGCCAGGCTGCTCCTCATCGTCGTCGCCGCCAAGCCCTTCAGACCGCATCGTCGCCTCCCCGAGCCCGCCGTCCTCGTCGCCGGTATCCCGGAGCCCGCCGTCCCCGTCGCCGCGTGCCTACCCGAGCCCGCCGTCCCCGTCACCGCGTGCCGCCCCAAGCCCGCTGTTCTAGTCGCCGGACTCCAGCCATCGCCGCCCCCTCCAAGTGAGCCCCCCCCTTCCCATGGTCCCCTGCTCCCCGTCTCCGCGCGTGCCCCAGAGCGCCCCTTGCTCTGCTACTGCTCCATGGTCGCTGCCCGCCCCGACGCATTGAAGAGCACAATAGCAACTCCGTGAAGGAGAGGAGAAGGAGTGGAGCAGCAGCAACGTTGTCCACTTTTCTGAACTTTCTGTCAGGACCCCGATTCCAAGTCACACCGATCTAGCCTGTAACACCTCATATAACATTGCGGCCTCACGCACGGTACTCCCTCGGGTGTCGCCTTACCATGGCCCGGGACCGTTTGCGCCTTTTGGCTCACGTATATGATAATGTCGCTAGCATCCATATGACAGAGAACCCGGGCCGACATGGCTAGTCGTGAACCCAAAGCGGCACTAACGTATGGGGACAGGCATACATGAATCAACATCGAACGTGTCGGTCAGCAGCGTGTGAATCCGGGCTGTAGCACTGGGCTAACAGGACTCCGGTGATCCGGGCTGTAGCAGGCTAGGCAGGACTCCGGATGTCACCGCGTGACATTTCCCCGTAGGGACAGACACAGGAACGATATGACTCACATGCCGGCCAGTCAAGTGTCCAGAGCAGTAGTGCTGGGCTAGCAGGACTCCGGTGAACCGGGCTGTAGCGGACTACTATGGCTCAAGGAGGCACTAGACTACATTTCCCCATAAGAGAGGCTGCTAAAGATAAACAACTAGATTGTCGGATCCCACACATACCAAGCATTTCAAACATACACACAATATGCTCGATATGTGCAAATACAAACATGGCATCACAACAAAACTCTACAACTCAAGTACTTTATTTAAAGGGCTCCGGAGAGCCTTACATAACTTGTTCATACAGATAGGGGTCACATGACCCGACACTCAAGTCATACAATCATACAAGCACATGCGGAAGCAAACTGTCTGGGTACAGACACTAGAAAGAAAGAAGGCTTGACGAAGCCTGTCTATCTACATAGGCCCTTCACAAGCCTAGATCACCACCTGGGTGGCGCGTCACTCGTCGTCGTCGAGTTCTACGTAGAACCCGTCAGAAGGGGCGGTGTTGTCGTCTGAAAACAGTAATTAAAGCAACATGAGTACAAAGGTACTCAGCAAGTCTTACAACAGATCCTACTATACATGCTCATTCTCAAGGAGGTAGTGGGGTTATTGCAGCAAGCCAGCTTTGACTCTTGGCTAAGCTATCCTACGATACACCACTTGTGAAATAGTTTTCGCACACGAGTCCACTAATCACCATCTCAATACTCCACCGTGGATCCTCCCTCGTCATCCAACGAGAGGGCCATCCGCGGTACTCACACTTATCTTGAGGCTTTTAGTAGTATCCATTTACTTGTCTATGAACTGCATAAGCGACCAAGTAGTCCTTTACCGCGGACGCGGCTATTCGAATAGTTTCATACCCTGCAGGGGTGTACTTCGTCACACACGCTCTCACCACTTATCGTCGCTACACGACGTGTACTCGGCAACCTTCAAGCGGAAGCCCAACGTGGGTGTCGGCCACAGCCTACCTAAACACTTGAGTCTCTAGTCCAGGTTTATCGCCTATTTAGGTTCCATCCGCAGGGAGTCCGGCCGAGGTTTCCACATACGGCCCCAAACGATGTGTGCAGGGTTCCCGGACACCAAACGGGCGACTCAGTACACCGTGCCACGAGCCTACCGCATCACAGCCCACCCCTTGGTCAGCGCTGTCCACGGCCTCCAGCTTACTACAAACACCAGAAACTACGTGCAACTCCTGGACAGAGGACAAGGGTGATTAAGAAGCCGAGGGGGTCCATTGGTTTCGGGCCCAATGTGTGGTAGTAGCTGAATCTTAAATCACGCATACAGATCTCAGTTCTTAGGGACGGTCTCAATGAAACAACCCACCATGTACTCCTACATGGCCTCCCATCGATACCTTTACCAAATCGTGTTCAACACTTCACTCTCTTTACCGACACACACACTTTCACTCTAGTTCATCACCCTGATGAGCCAGACCTGACACAACTCTAAGCATAGCAAGCATAGCATTGTAGGAACACAACATGGCTCAATCAACTCCTACACATGCTAGTGGGTTTCATCTAGTTACTGTGGCAATGACAGGTCATGCAAAGGAAAGTGGGTTCAACTACCGCAACACACAGCAGTTTGAATCGCGTAGTCTTAATGCAGTAAACGAGAGCAGAAGCGAGAAGATGGGTTTGTATCGAAATGATCAATGGGTTGCTTGCCTGACGGAGTGGTGGTGGGATACTGCCCTTCAGTTGGATACTCGTGAATATCCTCGGAGGCAGGACCTACCACAATGAACACATCGAAGCACAATCAACATCAAGCAAGTGCAACAATATGATGCATGCATGGGACATGGCAAAATGGATGTATTGGGCTAATGCAACTAAGGCCAGAAGGGTTTGGACTAATTTGAATCAAAGATTCAAATTCCAAGTTCATAAATGGCCCATATTAGTGCTTTATCTTGTTCTGTATAAAACAGTAGGTTAACTTGCTTAATCATGCATGAAACCAGTACATATGGATAGAATGGATTTTTCTGATCATTTTTCATATATAAATCTTTTCATTCTGAGCTATAGATTATTTTCTATGATTTTTTGAAGTTTGTGATAATTTCTGGAATTTTCAATATAAGAATAATTCCAGTAAAAGCTTTACTGCGTCAGCCTGACGTCAGTGTGACGTCAGCAGGTCAACGGGGTCGTCCAGGTCAATCCTGACGTGTGGGTCCCCTGTGTCAGTGTCACTGTTAGGTAATTAGTTAATTAGGATTAGTTTTAACTCTAACTCAGATTAGTTAGCAGGCGGGCCCCACTCGTCAGTGACCCTGGGGGGGTTGACCTGTGGTCAAACCACGTTGACTCGCCGGCGTTTAGCCGCCGGCGACGTCCAGACGCGGCGGTGGAGTGCGGGATCCCCCTCCGGCGACCAAAAGGACGGCGGAGAGTACCTATGTGTAGCTGGGGGCGAACCGCGTCGACTGGTGGTGGTAGTGGAGCTCGGGGTCGCCGGAATCGACGCCGGCGACGAGCCGGGCGGCTGCCGGGTACGGGCGTAGTCGAAACCGTAGCTAGAGAGCACGGCGAGGGGCAAGCGATGGCGCTACGGGTTCCTGGCGTTGCGGTGGAGCTAATGGCTACGGTGGTGCGGCCGTTAGATGGCCGGAGCCTCGTCGGCGACGAGCTCGTGCGGCGGCGCGTTCGGGTGAGCTTCGTGCGGTGGCTACAGCGCTCGAGAGAGAGAGGAGAGGATGGGAAGGTGGCCATGCTCACGGCGGTTGCGACGGAGCAGACGACGAGGTCGGAGACGAGCTGTAGCAGTGGCGACGGCGGAGGGGATCTCCGACGGTGAGCGGCGAAGGCGAGGTCGGTGACGGAGCTTCGGGGCAAACGAGCGCTCGGGGCTTGGCTTGCTCGAAGGAGTGGGCGATGGCGGTGCTGTAGGACACGGTAGTACGGCGCAAGGTCGACGGTGGCCGCGGTTACTCTGGTGAGGTGGCTGCGGCGGCGTCGGCCATGGTGGGGAGAAGGCGAGGGAGAGGCGATGGGGGAGAATGGCGATGTCCGGGGGCTCGGGGCGCGTCGAGAGAGGTCGGCCAGCTCATCCGCGGCGGGGGCGGCAAGCTGCTGGCGCCGTGGCGAGCTCACGCTCGCCGGCGTCACCTCTCTGCCTGCTCTGGCGAGAGCAGGCAGCTGACTGGCGCGGGCCAGCACAGTGCTGGGCCGCCAGGTGGGCTGCCAGGTAAGTTTTCTGCCTTCTGTTCTTTTCTCTTTTTTTATTTATTTCTGTACTGTGTTTTGAAATAGTAAAAATACTATTTCATTTGGAAAAATCCTGGAAATATTCTGAGGCACCTTTGAGATTATTCCCAACAGCCTAAAAATACTTCCAAGATTATTTGGGCATTTGAAAATATTTATAGCATTTAAAATGCCCAAATGCAAATACTTATGGCTTGTGCAAAAATCCAAGATGGCCTCCAAAAATATGAAACCATTTTTGGCAGAGGTTTTAACCAAGACCAAAGGTGGTGAACATTTATGGAGGGCATTTCAGGTTCATTGGAAAGAATTTTAGTAAACCCTAGTTGTTCCAGGGGGGTGCTGGGGGTTTTCTGGCATCCCCATTTCAGGTTTCTGTGAAATGTAGACATGATGCAACACTCTAATGCATGAACTAACTAGGATGTGACACTTTCTGATTTTTTTACAGTGATGAACAGTGCATATAGAAGGTGTTTGATGAAATGCTAGATGGCTTTGGGCATTTTTTGAATTTCTGAATTTTTTGTGGTGATGTACTGATGCAAGACAAAGGCGATGGAAAATTTTCAAAATTTTTGGAGTGGTTTAGAATAGGTTTTCAGCAAGGAATTTGAATCTGGTTCAAATTTCATTTGAATGAAATTTGAAAATTTTGAACTATGGATCAGAAGGTTTTTGGTGAAATGGAGTGTGGGTACTGTCATGAAGTTGGAGTAATTTTTCTGGTTGTAAAAGAGTTAGGAAAATTTAGAATATGCTAAATATGTAAAAAAAAATGTTTTTTTTGTTCGTAGAAAGTATTTTGTTCATAGAAAGTTTTTATATATGGCTATGGATATATGAGCAATGATGATCCATGGATGTATGCATTGATATATGAGAAATGTTGTTCATAGAATATTTACCAAGTATATATGTATTTTTTCATAGCATTTTTTCCATGTATATATGTATGTGGCTATGTATGTATAGATGGATATCATTTTTTTACATGTATGTATGTTGTTGTCGATATACCCCCTCCCCAATAACTTCGACATGAGGGGGGGTCGATATACCCCCTCTCCGATAACATTTTTTCTATGTATGTATGTCGTCGTCGATATACCCCCTCCCCGATAACATTTCCTTCTTCATATGTTGAGTTAGTTGATTTAGGTTAGTGCATTTTAGGTTAGTTGATTTATAGTGCATTCTAGGTTAGTTGTTGTTAGTGCATTTTAGGTTAGTAGATTTTAGGTTAGTGGAGAGGAAAAAGGAAAATAAGGAAAAAGAAGAAAAGAGGAAGAAGGAAGAAGAAGAAAAAGAAGTAGAGGAAAAAGGAAAATAAGAAGAGGAAGAAGGAGGAGAAGAAGAGGAGAGGAAGAAGAGGACAAAAAAATAAGAAGAGGAAGAAGAAGAAAAAAGAGGAGAAGAAGAAAAAACAGAATTCCTTCTTTTCTCCTCTTTTTTCTTCTTCTTCTTCCTCTTCTTATTTTCTATCGGGAATGTCGTGGAATTGTCACGGCAGATGTCCTAGTGAAAGGACTTAGTCGTGGAGCCATCACAACTAGGAAGCAAGAAGGGGTTAATCGGGAGAAAGGACACGAGGTTTATACTGGTTCGGCCCCTTGCGGTGAAGGTAAAAGCCTACGATCCAGTTTTGAGTGAGATTATGTATGTCTCGATAACCAGGGAGCGAATCCGCTTGACCTAGCTCTCGATTTGATGTTACTTTCCCTAAGTCGCCGCTGGGTCGTCCCCTTATATACACGGGTTGACGCCCGGCGGCCTACAGAGTCCCGGCCGGCTCATAAACAGTGTCCGAGTCGGTGACTAGTTAATCTTGACTTATAATACAAGTCATACCATTATGGCAGTTTATCACTACGGGCCTTGAATCGCCCTTGGGCTTTGGGCCCTTAACTGAACCGCCATCTTCAAGCTTGGTCTTGGGCTTCGAGAGTCTTCGTTGGTATAACCCGGCCCCTCCTGGGCGGGTCATACCTAATAATTATATCCCCAACATTAGGCCCCAGATTGATTTGAACTGGTTCATGTCAATCTTCAATACTTAAGCAAAACCTTCTGCTCTTCTCTTGTATAAAATTTTTGTAACCCGCCATGACGTCATCCTTCGGATTTGTGGTGACCCGCCATGACGTCATCTGCCATTAATGCACGTTTTCGCCCAACGTATCTCAACAAATCCTTTTCTTAATGACCATCCCGATAATCGAGGCGTCCTTGTAGTTGGATAATCATTTTTTCGGCCTCCTCGTTTTTCGCGCCCACTTATTAGTCTTCCCTTATAAATAGGTACGACCAGGTCTTTCCTCATTCTCCCCTTTCCTCGTCTTCTTCCTTTCGCAACCCTACTGCCACTCGAGCTCCGCCGCCGCCGCAGAGCACCTCGTCTTCGTGGACCTTGGCCGCTGCATCAACCTGAATCAGTCCAGAAAACGGCGACGACCCTCCGCAGTAGATCTGCAGCTGTAAGTCTTCGCCTTCCCGCACCTCAGATCCGCATTAGGGTTTGCGAGTTCCTCTGTGTTCTTCACTGTTCATCACGGATTCTCCATGGTTTCTCCATTGCGTCCTCTTTTGATCTAAAAGAAGTACTAAACTCACGCGGTAGTTGTTTCGCATCCATTTCAGACGCTAGTAGATCCCCTTTTCTTATACAAAGGTCTCTTTAGAACTGATGAACTCCTCTGTACTGGTTTGTTAGGTCTAGAATATTTTTCCTTTTCTGAGCATCCGTTGATCCAAAATAATAATTGCAATATGTGAAACCTGTTTTTGCCCACTTAGTCGATGCATGTATCTTGATAGATCCACCTAGCCATGGCGGCTCATACCATCGGCTTTAATTTGAAATGCTCCATAGCTAACTTCCACCACACATGGCGGCTTAAATAACTTAACTGCTCATGGCGGCTTAAATAATCTGACATAATTAGCCATATACCATTAGGCCCATTTTATAAACCGCCGTCTTGAATATGATTTGAAGTATTTCTCTCCGGCTTAAATTTGAACCGGAAATTTTTATTTTGTCATAGGCTTCCATCTTTATAATGCCGCCGAAAGCGCCCAAATCACCCGTTACATGCAATTGGGTTAAATCCATCATCACCGAAAGCACCCTTGCTGATTTTGTGAAGACTGGCTATCTGCCAAAGAAGGAAGTCATGTCCTATCGTGCTCCTGATCCAACAGAGGAAAAACCTCCACCCAAAGAGGGGAAGTCATCGTCTTTACTGATCACATGAACCGGGGCTTTTCTCCACCTGGCTCAAAGTTTTTCAGAGATGTCCTGCACTTTTTCAACCTCCGACCTCAAGATATCGGTCCCAACTCCGTATCTAACATTTGCAATTTCCAAGTGTTCTGTGAGGTGTACCTTGGAGAAGAACCCAACTTGCTGCTCTTCAGGGAATTATTTTATTTGAACCGTCAGAATGAACGTGCCAACGGACCTAGCTTGGAGCTTGGTGGGATCTCAATCCAGCGAAGGAGAGACTACATTTTTTCGTATGCCGATCCACCGAGTCACCCCAAAGACTGGAACCAGACATAGTTCTATTGTCAAGATACTTCTCCGGCTGGTGAAAACCCTCTGCCCGGCTTTCGCGCCCTGCGCCTCGAGTCTACTCATCCTCTACCAGATAAGCTGTCAGCTGCTGAACGCCAGAAACTTGCCCCCACCATGAGCAAAGTCAAGGCTCTTCTGGGGAATGGCTTGAATGGCATTGATTTGGTCCGGGTTTGGCTTGCCTGGCGGGTTATTCCATTGAGCCGCCGCCCTGGTTTGATGTGCGACTACACAGGCCAGAAGAATGATCCTCTGCGGCACAGCCCTGACGATTTACCTGATGACGTCATTGATGATAGGACAAAATCACTCCTGAATGAGAGCCTGGCAGACTGTGGCAAAGTAGGTTTGAGCCCTTTCTGCAAAGCTAACCCGGCTCCAGCGGTAAGCTAGTAACTTAAGCATTTTTATTTTATACTCTCACCTTTGAGGTTTTACCTTTACTCAAAACTCTTGTTGAAATTCACAGGCCACTGACGAGTTTGGAAAGCCAACTATGATCATGAGGCTGCAAAGAAGGCCAGAAAAGCTAAGAAAGCCGCCAGGAGAGCCGCCGCCAGGAAGAAAGGAAACAAACCCAGCGCCTCAGACATGCTTCGGCTAGAGGAAACCTCTGAATCAGAGGTAGCTCTTGATTCTCTAGGCTCCTTTTTTAACTATCTTATTGACACTGATTATCCTCAGGAGGATACAGGAGCGAGTCATGCAGCGGTTGAAGAGGTAACTATCATTTCCTCCGACTCCGAGCCTTTGCCAAGACAGAAAGTCCGAAGAGTAACCCGGAAAGTAAGATTTTCACATCCTTTAGCTTACCAAGATCCTCAATTTCTTTTGAAGCGACAGATTCATGAGAGCCGGAGGCAGACCCGGACCAGCAAAGATGCGGAACTCTCCTCCGGCTTGCCCAATACACCAAGAAAGCGTCGGAACAAGGTCACCTCCAACTTATATCCCTTTTATCCTTTGGCGGGTCTCACTCGTCAACCACTCAATTCTTCTGACTCAAATTATCAGGAAACTTCACCTTCCTCCGGCGAATCCATGCAGTCCAATTTGCCGGCTTTTAAAACCGCTCCAGGGTAATGATAACCTGCTTATCCTGTATTCACTTCAATTTGCTACACTTGTACTGACCTTTTGATTTTATGAAGTGGACAAGCAAAGCCCAGCAAGAGGGCGAAGAAGAACAAGCTGGCCGAAGAGCCGATCATTAGTGAGCTGGAACTTGGAACGGCCGCCCGTGAAACCTCCATGCATGAGCCGCCGCCTGAGCCAGCTCATGATATACCAACACCCACTGCTGACCCGCCTGTCTAGCAAGCCGTCGACGGTTCTGAAAACCCGGAAGTCCCTAGCCCTGCCAGGACCGATGATCCTCAAGATGCTGATAATGAAATCACCAAGACCGGCTTTGTTGAACCGGGGAGACCAACCGTGCTGGCCAAGTGTTCTGCCAAGGAGGAACTTCTGGAATGCCGCCGAGTTAAATTTGACGTCACTGATTATACTCACATGAGCATTGGCGAAGTCTTTTCTGGCTATATGAGCCAAGTGCACAACAGTCGTGACACCGAAATTGGTATGGTGAAGCAAATGTATCAGAAGTTTGAGGTACAACCTTTTCTCCATATTCATTTATCCTTACCGTGCCAGCCCCCAAGTCTATTGCTTATGATGAATATGTTGTAGACTTTAGAAAGAAACTTAGCAATATTAGTAACATAGTTGAACTAAAACACAGAAGAACTCCGGCTTACTCCGTAGTCCCCAAGGGGCGGTTTAATCAGTATGATTGAACCGGTTCTTCATATGGTTGCACAGAACAAACTATTTAAAAAGGCTTTAACAACAATATGCATTAGCCCCCAAGTGCCAAATACTCTTGCTTGGAAAGTGATTGGGACTTACTGTCATGAACCGCCACTTTAAACAAAATTCTTCAGCACACATTAGCCCCCAAGTGCCAAGTGTTATTGCTTGCAAAAGACTCGGGACTTAATATTACAAGATGATAATCCTGACCTTTTGACCCGGTATTTGTACAGGCCACCACTAGTCAATTTGAATCGGAAATATCTGACTTGAAGAATTGCCTGGAAGCACAGGAGATTGAGACCCAGAAAGCCAACTCCAAATTCGAGTTCAGTGTATCTGGATAAGAAAAACTGAAAAAGGGCTTTGGAGTGGAGAAAAAGGCCTGGGCTGATGAAAAGATCGCCTTGATCAACCGGGCTGAGAAGGTAGAGGCGGCTCTTGCAGAAGCGACCGCCGAATTATCCAGTTTAAAACGCCATATATCTCAGATGGTCTCAGCAATCTTTGGTAAGTCACTCTGCAAGTGTTTAGATACGTGAATCTTTCTAAGAAGCATATCAATTGTCATCAACTCACCTGACATTATAATGCAGGCCCCATGAGCTCAAATCTTAACTAGAGCATGCTGATAAAGCTAAAGGCGGTTTATACGCTGGTGGAGCAACTCTACACCGGGTCTCAGCGTGCCTTAGCTGCAGTGGCCCTGTCAAATGAAGTTCCCACCCTCCTGTCAGATGTATTAAAGCGGCTTGCTGTGCTACCTCAGCGGTTTAATGAACTAAGGCGATCTTCTGCGAGAGCCGGAGCCGTAACTACATTAAGCCGGGCCAAGGCGTGGCTACTGGAGCTAGACCCGGCCGACATCGCCATCGGGTATCCAAGCCTAAAAGAGGACGACACACCATTTGGACAGGAGGACTTCACCACTTGTGTTAAGGAAATACGCCCTGTGGCCACCCTGATTGCTAATGACACGGATCTTACCAAGTATCATCCGGGTTATGACGCTGAAAACCGGAGGATTCCAATGCCGCATTATGAAGTGGTCAGCCTGATCCCTCCAATTCGTAAGCATACCTTCGCCCCTGAAGTTGACCCAGCCGGATTAATTGATGATGAAGCTGAATTCGAAGCTTTGAATGGCATTGACTGGTCATCATCAACCTTCCAGGACAGGGAACAGGATGGAAGAGCGGAAAGGGATGATCCGGAAGCTTCAGGCCAACCACGCAATTGATCCGTCGGGCGGCTCATATTTATGCTTTGCTGAAAAACAATGTTAATCATTTGGACTCGGGGAGTCATGTAATAGAGTAGACATAACGTGGTTTTGCCGTGCCTTCGTGCACGTGTTTGGTGCTCAATATTGTTAAGCCGCCATCTTATATTCATCCATATTATGCTTATCATCTGTTTTCCTTATGCTTAAGAAAACTTTTACACTGTCCTTCATACAGAAATAAATCACAAGACCCTTGGCGGTTTACCGCAGGGCGGGTCATATATCTTACATAGAACCCGGAATATGCAAAAGAGTCATAGATAAACCGGTTATCATTTATAGCTTTGAAATATAACCATAATATCATACATGTGATCCTTTGATTTATACTGCCGGTTTATGTGACCCAAACAATAAGGGTGACAACCCAATCTTGTAGAAGCTGGTACTTCCACACATATGATTATTGTTATATGCTGGCGACTTATTGACTAAGGCCAAGCCGGGTTAAATAGAAGCCACTCATTAAATGCTTCCAATAGGATCAAAAAGAAGTCTCAAGACAAAAACTCAAAAAGAAATTGTTTGCAAAAAACATCAAAATAAACAAAATTTTGAGGCTTCTGATTCGAATACGATCAGTGAACCGTTCCAAAGGGGTTAAGCTAGAATTCGAATACGACCATGTAGCCCCCAGTGGCTTTGGCATTGCGCCGATCAAGAGGGTACCGACAGCTATGTTCTCTTTGGTTCGAATACGACCTATGTTTGAACAGGAAGCCCCCAAATGACCTTGAGAGTTTTTTAACAACGCTAATTCAAATACGATCAACGTCGGACCCAAAAGGGGTTGGGCTATGATTCGGATACGATCAAGAAGCCCCCTAGTGAGTTTGGCAGTGTGCCGATCAAAAGGGTATCGACAGCTATGTTATCTTTGGTTCGAATACGACCTATGTTTGAACAGGAAGCCCCCTAGTGACCATGAGGCGTAACGGCTAGATTCGAATACGATCATGAGCCAGACCAAGAGAGTTAAGCTGGATTCGAATACGATCAGCCCCCAACTGGTTGTTTATGTTTAAAATAATAAGAACATATGATCATTGAGGATGAAAAGGACAGGGGTCCTGCTTTATTACCTATCATAATATATACATTTCATAATATGTACACCATGAGAGCCGGTGGCTCAAGTGTAGTAAGGCCGAAGATGAGCAATCTTCCATGGCCGGCGGGTCTCCTCCTCCGACTTACGTGAGTCTTTGTGCTCTCGAACATCGATAAGGTAGTATGACCCGTTGTTCAGGTTCTTGCTGACCACAAAGGGTCCTTACCAAGGTGGGGATAGCTTGTGCATATCGGACTGATCCTGGATGAGCCGGAGCACCAAGTCACCTTCTTGAAAGGTTCTGGACTTAACCCGACGGTTGTGATAACGGCGCAGGTCCTGCTGGTAAATCACCGAGCGGGCAGCTGCTAAGTCACGCTTCTCATCCAATAGGTCAAGTGCATCCTGACGAGCTTGTTCATTATTAGCTTCAACATAAGCCGCCACTCGGGGCGAGTCATGACGGATGTCACTCGGTAGAACCGCCTCTGCTCCGTAAACCATGAAGAAAGGCGTATAACCCGTAGATCTGTTAGGTGTAGTATTGATGCTCCAGATCATAGAAGGCAACTCCTCCACCCAACAACCCGGCGTCCGTTGTAAAGGGACCATGAGTCGGGGTTTTATGCCTTTCAAGATCTCTTGATTGGCTCTTTCAGCTTGACCATTGGATTGAGGGTGAGCCACTGATGAAACATCGAGCCGGATATGCTCACGTTGACAGAACTCTTCCATGGCACCCTTGGACAGATTAGTACCATTGTCAGTTATGATGCTGTGTGGAAAACCAAAACGAAAGATCACCTTCTTCATGAATTGAACCGATGTGGCTGCATCACACTTACTGACTGGCTCTGCCTCAACCCACTTCGTGAACTTATCAACTGCCACCAGAAGGTGTGTCTTTTTATCTTTGGACCTTTTGAAAGGCCCAACCATATCAAGCCCCCAGACTGCAAAGGCCAAGTAATTGGAATCATCCTCAATTCTTGAGCCGGCACATGAGCCCGTCGTGAGAACTTCTGACAACCGTCACATTTACTGACCAAATCTTCCGCGTCAGCATGAGCCGTCAGCCAATAAAATCCATGACGAAAAGCCTTGGCCACAAGGGATTTTGACCCGGCATGATGGCCACAATCACCTTCATGAATCTCACGAAGAATTTCCTGACCCTCCTCAGGAGAAACACAACGTTGAAACGCCCCAGTAACACTGCGATGATGTAACTCCCCATTGACAATCGTCATTGACTTAGACCGCCGGGTTATCTGCCTAGCCAAGGTTTCGTCCTCAGGCAATTCGCCCCGGGTCATGTAAGCCAAATATGGCACTGTCCAATCTGGGATAACATGAAGAGCCGCCACCAGTTGTGCTTCCGGGTCAGGAACAGCCAAGTCTTCCTCTGTAGGCAACTTGACAGAAGGATTATGCAAAACATCTAAGAAAGTGTTAGGTGGCACCGGCTTATGCCGAGACCCCAGCCGGCTTAAAGCATCGGCTGCCTCGTTCTTTCTGTGATCAATGTGTTCCACCTGGTAACCTTTGAAGTGTCCAGCAATTGCATCAACTTCACGGCGATAAGCCGCCATGAGAGGATCCTTGGAATCCCACTTGCCTGATACTTGTTGAGCCACCAAATCTGAGTCGCCAAAGCATCTTACCCGGCTTAGGTTCATCTCCTTAGCCATCCGAAGACCATGGAGCAAGGCCTCATACTCAGTTGCATTGTTAGTACAGGGAAACATCAACCGGAGCACATAACAAAATTTGTCACCTCGAGGGGAAGCTAATACAACTCCAGCCCCCGAGCCTTCCAATTGCCTGGATCCATCAAAATGAATAGTCCAATATGTGTTATCCGGCTTTTCTTCAGGCATCTGCAGCTCTGTCCAATCGTTGATGAAGTCCACCAGTGCTTGAGATTTAATAGCAGTGCGTGGTACATACTTTATACCATGAGGCCCAAGTTCAATGGCCCACTTGGCGACTCGTCCTGTGGCTTCTCTGTTTTGAATGATATCGCCCAAAGGAGCAGAACTGACCACAGTGATGGGGTGACCCTGGAAGTATTGCTTAAGCTTCCGGCTTGCCATGAACACCCCATAAACAAGTTTTTGCCAATGTGGATACCTTTGCTTGGACTCAATAAGCACCTCACTGATGTAGTAAACCGGCCGTTGAACCGGATGCTCCTTGCCAGCCTCCTTGCGCTCCACCACAATGGCCACGCTGACGGCACGTGCGTTAGCAGCCACATACATCAATAAGGGCTCCTTATCAATAGGGGCAGCAAGGACCGGCGGCTCAGATAACTGCTTCTTTAAATCTTCAAAGGCAGCGTTAGCAGTATCACTCCAGACGAAGTTGTCCATCTTCTTCATCATCTGGTACAGTGGTATGGCCTTCTCACCTAACCGGCTTATGAACCGGCTTAAAGCAGCAATACGGCCCGCCAGACGCTGAACATCATTGATACATGCCGGCTTAGCCAAAGAGGTGATTGCCTTAATCTTCTCCGGGTTAGCCTCAATGCCCCTGTTAGAGACCAGAAAACCCAAAAGCTTGCCAGCTGGCACTCCAAAAACGCACTTTGTCGGGTTAAGCATCATCTTGTAGACCCGGAGATTATCAAAGGTTTCCTTCAGATCATCTATCAAGGTCTCCTTCTCTCTGGACTTCACCACAATGTCATCCACATAAGCATGAACGTTGCGCCCAATCTGATTGTGGAGACAGTTCTGCACACATCGCTGATAAATCGCCTGGGCACTCTTAAGCCCAAAAGGCATAGACACATAACAGAAGGCTCCAAACGGAGTGATGAAAGCCGTCTTCTCCTGGTCCTTAACTGCCATTTTGATCTGATGATATCCCGAGTAAGCATCCAAAAAGCTTAAACGCTCGCAACCCGCCGTAGCATCAATGATTTGATCAATACGGGGAAGAGCAAAAGGATCAGCCGGACAAGCCTTGTTTAAGTCCATGTGATCCACACACATACGCCAGGTACCGTTCTTTTTGAGCACCAGTATTGGGTTAGCCAACCACTCTGGGTGAAAAACTTCAACAATAAACCCGGCCGCCAAGAGCCGGGCCACCTCCTCACCAATAGCTTTACGCCTCTCCTCATTAAACCGCCGAAGAAACTGCTTGACTGGCTTAAATTTTGGATCAATATTAAGAGTGTGCTCAGCGAGTTCTCTCGGTACACCCGGCATGTCAGAAGGTTTCCATGCAAAGATGTCCCGGTTGTCACGGATGAACTCGATGAGCGCGCTTTCCTATTTGGGATCCAGATTGGCACTGATGCTGAACTGCTTAGACGAATCGCCTGGAACAAAATCAACAAGCTTGGTTTCATCAGCCGACTTAAATTTCATCACTGGCCCATGTTCTGTGGTTGGCTTTTTCAAAGACGTCATGTCTGCCGGGTCAACATTGTCCTTGTAGAACTTCAACTCCTCCGTTGCACAAACAGACTCAGCATAAGCAGCATCGCCTTCCTCACATTCCAAGGCTATTTTCGACTCCCATGCACTGTGATGGTGCCCTTATGACCCGGCATTTTGAGCTGCAGATACACATAACACGGCCGCGCCATGAATTTTGCATAAGCCGGCCGTCCAAACAATGCGTGATATGGGCTTCGGATTTTGACTACCTCAAAGGTTAACTTCTCAGCTCTGGAATCATGCTCATCACTAAAGGCTACTTCCAGCTCAATCTTACCTACTGGGTACGCCGACTTACCGGGCACCACTCCATGAAAAACAGTGTTGGATGTCTTAAGCTGTTTATCAGTCAATCCCATGCGATGAAAGGTCTCATAATAGAGGATGTTGATGCTGCTGCCTCCATCCATGAGCACTTTGTGAATTTGTATCCACCAACTTGAGGTGCCACCACTAAGGCCAAATGACCCGGATTGTCAACCCGGGGAGGGTGATCCTCCCTACTCCATATAATAGGCTGCTCAGACCATCTCAGATAACGAGGGACTGCCGGCTCAACGGCGTTTACAGCCCTCTTATGAAGCTTCTGATCCCGTTTGCATAAACTGGTGGTAAACACATGATACTGCCCACTATTCAGCTGCTTCAGGTTACTCTGATACCCGGATTGCTGCTGTTGGTGACCTCCTTGGTCGGATTGTTGATTATAACTACCTTGATTACCTTGAGGGCCCTGGCCATGAAAGCCGCCACCACCTGAGCCGCCGCCCGGGCCATGAAAACCGCCACCACCTGAACCGCCTCCCGGTCCGTGATGGTCGTCGAACATGTTAGAATTCTTGAAAGCCTTCATGATCGTACAGTCTTTCCATAGATGAGTAGCTGGCTTCTCCCGAGTGTCGTGCCTTGGACAGGACTCATTTAGCAACTGCTCAAGGGTAGGACCTGACCCGCCAGACCGAGGAGGTGGCCTCCCCTTACGTCGTTGATTATTACCCTGTGTATTAGCCACAAACTCCGAGCTACCGTCAGCCTTTCGTTTATTATTACCTCCTTGATTCGCCGGGTTATGCTGAAGACCCTTAGCGCTGCCGTTCTTCTTTCCCTTCCCTGTCTTCTCTTCGTCAGACGCGGGATCCTTGGTACTACCAGAGTCGGCGTATTTGACTAGAGCCGCCATCAGCTGGCCCATGTCATTGCAATCGCGCTTGAGCCGCCCCAGCTTCTGTTTCAGAGGTTCAAAATGGCAATTTTTCTCCAACATTAAGACTGCTGAGCCAGCATCCATCTTATCAGATGAATGTATTATTTCCTTCACCCGGCGCACCCAATGGGTCGTAGACTCACCTTCCTCTTGTTTGCAATTAGTCAAATCCACAATTGGCATAGGCTGCTTGCATGTGTCCTTGAAGTTCTGAATAAACCGGGCCTTTAACTCGGCCCAGGACCCAATGGAATTAGGTGGCAGCCCCTTTAACCAAGTGCGGGCTGTTCCATCCAGCATCATAGTGAAGTACTTGGCCATTGCTGCGTCACTGACCTCTAACAGTTTCATGGCCATCTCATAGCTTTCAATCCACGCCCCAGGCTGCAAGTCAGCTGTGTAATTTGGCACCTTCCAAGGTCCCTTGAAATCCTTGGGTAAACGTTCATTACGTAGAGCCGGCACCAAACAAGGAACACCGCCACTTCTTGTGGCCACGCCTGCCTCAATAGAAGTCGTCGGATAAGCCGGGAAGGTTTGGTGAGCCGCCTGCTAAGCCGCCTGCTCCATCGCCTGCTGAGCCGCTCGCTCAGCCCCTTGGCGTACCCTATCCTGATTAGCCAAGTTAGGGGCTCCATCTCGCGCCGGGTCTCGCCCACCCGGCTGATCACGACGCCGGACGTTGCTTGAAACTGCCATAGAGTCCATATGCCTGATGTAACTCGGGCTCCGGCTTGGACGAGGGGTCGAATGAATCCTGTCTCGACTATAAGAGTATGCTTCCTGCTGTACCAGAGCCGTCTGAAGAAGTACTCTGACCCTTCGTGTTTCAACCGCCGTCGGAGAGTCGCCCTCCACCGGGAGAGCCGCCAATCGCGCCACCGCAGCGATCATGTTCTCCAGCGGGTTAGAATAATGATCCGGTGGCGTTGGCACATACTGAGGTGGAGCAGTGTTCACTCGGGGAGGTTCCGTTACCCGTGGTTGAACCGGCGCCCCAGCTCCGGGCGTCGCAACCGGATTTACCTCTGGCGGATTACTGGGACCTGCACCGGGTGTGCGGAAGAGATTTCTAGGATCGTAAATCAAACGCAAACGGGTTTGAGACTTCTGGTGCCTTCTCCTCATGACCTCATTTGATGCGTTTAGATCCATCGTAAGCTGGAACGCTTCTGATTGAAGCTGCTGGGCTCGAGCATCCAAAGCCGCCCACTCCGTAGCCAATCTGGTGCCCTCAGCTGCTAAGTTTTCCTTGGCTTGTGCTATCTCCTCACGTAACCGAACCACCTCTGCATCATGCTCAGCCTGATCCGCCGGATTAACTGTGGCGGTTAACAGGGTTGTTAGTCTATCCGTGAGATCAATCAGCACCTGAGCCGGCGGGCGCACAGGGCCTCCTGCCCCGGCTGCCGCTGACCCGGAGGTTATTGCTGCCGAAGCCGTAGAGTTTTGACCTGGTTGAGTGTCGGCCATGAAGATCCCTACTCTGCTCGGCAGCTCAAAGGGGTCCGGAATACTGCTGCCATCGGAACAGCCCCCAAGCCCGCCGTCTTGTAGTTGATACAACGAATCCATCTCTCCCATGGACGACTCGCCGTCAGAATAGATGGTCGTCTCACTGCCAGACATGGATCCTTCAGGAAGTTCCCCTCCATGGATGCATCCCACGAAGGCACGCTTCATGGCGGGCGGAGCCTGGGCGGGTCTCGCACGCTGAGCCGTCTCGACGATGTCGGTGCAGAAGTCCGGCTCAGGGCCCGGCTCGCCGATCCGGCCGATGAAGACGTGAATTCCACCGAAGGGGACCCGGTACACGTACTCGATTGAGCCGGCGTTGGGGCCCCAGCCTGCGTCGTCGATGTAGAGCTTGCCGCGACGACTCTTGGTCATCTGGCCCACAGCGTATCCCTTGAGCCCTTCGAAGCTGCCCTTCAAGAACTCAAATCCACCGTGCGCTGGCCCCACGGTGGGCGCCAACTGTCGTGGAATTGTCACGGCAGATGTCCTAGTGAAAGGACTTAGTCGTGGAGCCATCGCAACTAGGAAGCAAGAAGGGGTTAATCGGGACAAAGGACACGAGGTTTATACTGGTTCGGCCCCTTGCGGTGAAGGTAAAAGCCTACAATCCAGTTTTGAGTGGGATTATGTATGTCTCGATAACCAGGGAGCGAATCCGCTTGACCTAGCTCTCGATTTGATGTTACTTGCCCTAAGCCGCCGCTGGGTCGTCCCCTTATATACATGGGTTGACGCCCGGCGGCCTACAGAGTCCCGGCCGGCTCATAAACAGTGTCCGGCTCGGTGACTAGTTAATCTTGCCTTATAATACAAGTCATACCATTATGGTGGTTTATCACTACGGGCCTTGAATCGCCCTTGGGCTTTGGGCCCTTAACTGAACCGCCATCTTCAAGCTTGGTCTTGGGCTTCGAGAGTCTTCGTTGGTATAACCCGGCCCCTCCTGGGCGGGTCATACCTAATAATTATATCCCCAACAGGGAACGAGGGTGTCGAGGATCACCGAGCGGTCGAGGGTCAGCAACTAGGGTAGAGGGACGAGGGTCTCCGAGGGGTCGAGGGTCGAGGATCGCCGAGGGGTCGAGAGGGGGACGTCGATCAACCCCCTCTCGCTTGACCAACTCTCGAGGACACCCAAACACTAGAAAAAAAACGTTGTCAATCTCCTACCCCCTCCCGCCCCTACCCGACAAACTCTCTCGAGTTTATAAGAGATTTATCAAGAATGCCCCCATTATGGTTGTGCATAATTTAGTTGATCCATATTTTTCCTTATCTCATCTACGCTTCTATATGTGCACGTTCTCTTGTGTCAAAGTATTGAAGAAATCCATGGTTTCATAATTAGCCGGAAGTAACAGGCGCATGATGGTATGAAGCTCTCCAAAATTATTTTGGAACGGAGTCCTGATAGGATAATTTGCTTTTTGGTACGAAGTTCAGCAAAGGCCTTCCAAATAGCGATATTCAAAAGGCTCTTGCTGAACTTCGTACCAAAAAGCGAATTATCCTATCAAGACTCCGTTCCAAAATAACTTTGGAGAGCTTCATACCATCATGCGCCTGTTACTTCCGGCTAATGATGGAGCCATGGTTTTCTTGAATCCTTTGACACTAGACAACGTGACATATAGAAGGGTAGATGAGATCAGGAAAAATAGGGACCATTTTCTATACATCCAGAATGGCGCCATTTTGTTAAATCCCTTGTCAGTCCGGACGTCGGACATTCATGAGAGAGGCGGTCCTGCCCAAACCCAAGAAGCGTTGCCGAGGCCACCCCAAACCCTAGAAGCATCGAGGCCACCCCAAACCCTAGAAGCGTTGCCGAGGCCACCCAAATTTACCAAGTTAAAAGAGCGTTGTCGTCGAGGCCACACCAAACCCTAGAAGCGTTGTCGAGGCCACCCCAAACCGTAGAAGCGTCGAGGCCACTAATTAATATTCCTTGTTGTGATTAGCTAGCTAGGTCTATGTTTGCCACTAATATATCCATCTCTCATGTTTGTATATTAATTGCCATGTTGAAATATTTGCAGAAACTATGGAGCAAAGAGACTTGGAAATAGAACAGTTGTTGGGGGGCATAATCCTCGGCGGAGGTGATGTCTTGTCGTATCTCAACGACGCCGATGGTCTGGAAGGAGAGGGTGAAGCAGGCTCCGGTGATCGAACAATGGAGGAGGAAGGACATGACCATGATGGCTCCGGTGACCGAACGAAGGAGGGAGCTGTTGCAAAGTCCGGCGAGGTATATATATATATTAATTAAGCCCGTGCTGACTAGCTAATTGATGCATTAATTGTTTTGGTATGTACATATATTAACTCTTCTTCCTTCTTTTATAGCCCTCCAAATCGAGCCAAACGTTGGTAACGAGACGAGGCCCGAAGAAAAGGTTGCGCCAGGATGAAAGGTTCACGATCACAGCAATCTCGGACAATGGCCAACCGATTGAACCCATGCGGACCAAGGAAGCATTTTATGCTTAATGCGGGGCTATTGTTAGGGACATGATCCCGATCAGCATCCAGCAATGGAATAAGCCTAAGAACAAACACCCTCAAGTTCCTTATGTCAACGATAGACAGAAAGATGATCTTTGGACCTCGTTGAAGGAAAATTTCACCCTACCGCCAGAGGAGGACCCGAATAAGCCAGTTATAGAGCCACTGGTCAAGGCTCATGCTCTTAAGAAGGTGGTAGATCTATTCAGGAGGTGGAAGAATGAGTTGAAATCAACGTATGTCGACAAAGGGAAGACTCCAGAATTCACCGGCCGATTTGAGAAGATAAGAGATCACTGGCCCGCATTTTTGGCCTACAAGACATCGGAGAAGAGTAAGAAGATGTCAGAGACAAACAAGGTAAATGCTGCAAAGAAGCTGTATCACCATCGCGCGGGGTCAGCTGGCTACCTCAAAGCCCCGCCATTGTGGGACAAAGCTGAGAATGACCTGATTGCTAAAGGGGTCGAACCAGAGACATTGAACTGGCCAGACCGTTCAAGGACTTGGTTCTTCGGGGTTGGGGGAACCTTGGACCCTGAAACAGGGAAGTGCGTTTGGACGGACGAGCAACTAGCAATACCCGTCAAGAAGCTTCAGAAGTGCATCGCCGCAGCGCAGCAAGGGACGTTCGTTCCCGACAGAGAGAACGACAAGTTGACAGAGGCCCTCGGGAATCCTGAGCACCCTGGACGAACACGAGGCACGCTAGGCTCCTTTGCGTGGAAGGTTGGGTTTTCCGACGCAGGCGGTTAAAAAACCCCAGGAGAGGAAGAGGAAACTGGAGATCAGCGAAGTGCAGAAGTTGAATGCAAGAGTACAAAAGCTAGAGGAACAAGTTGAGAGCCAGCGAGCTGCCAGAGCTACCCCAGAAGCTACCCCGCCATCTCAGTGGAGAAGCAGTGTGGCTTCCACCGAGCTCGTTCAGCGGCCTGACTTCATGGCTCCTAGCTACCCCGTGGATGCTATCACGAAGGCTCAACATTGCCAGCTTATGACGCAATGGCAGAACCTCAAAGTCAAGGCGGCTGTCGGCTCTGTTGCACCTCCTCAACCCGACGGAACTTTTCACTTCCGTCCGATTCCACATGGCTATGCTGTCGTGATGGTGGATGAAGTAACAGAGGGATTTGAGGAGCTCGAGCTTGACCACCCTACAGGTGAAGGGGAGACTCAGCTGGATCTTGCTCTGAAGACTCCATGTCTATGGCGGAAGGAGCACATCAAGCTTTCGAACTGGACGCCTCCTCCTCCGGCGAGTCAGGGCACTCTTCCTCCTCCTGCTGCTCCTGATTAGGGCACTCCACCTCCTTCTCCGGCTGCTCCGGCGCGTGAGGACGGCACTCCGCCTCCTTCTCTGCCTACTCCGGTGCGTCCGAGCAGCCCGCCTCCTCCTCCGCCTCGTCAGCAATGGCGAAAGACAGACGCCGTCGCTCCGGCTGCTCCGGCGCGTCGGAGCACTCCGCCTCCTTCTACTACTCGTCGGCAGCAACGGAAGAGAGACGCCGCCACTCCGGCGTCTAGCAGTACATCCAGATGCGGGAGGCAATACAGATACGGTCCATCTCTCAAGCCTCTAGATAAGTTACCATACGAGATGACCGTGGAGGAAAACGCGAAGATCTGTGAAGCCCAAGTGAGGGACTTCTTTGAAATGCGAAGATCTATGAAACATCCACCTCCGGAGGAGAAGATAGATCCGGTGAAATTGAAGCGCATTATCGATGCCCTGAAGCGACCACCACCGCCTCCGCCGGATGACAACCATGTCCGTTGTCTTAAAAAGACATTGGAAGATGCGCGCCGGTCAGGAACTACTTCAAGTGACAAAAGGTTAGAAGAACGAAGAAGTGGGAAAAAATTCCCCAGCTCGGCGAACAGGCGAACCAATCATGCCCCCCGCTCAAGGTGTCTAGCTATATCGTCGCAAATCTGCCGGGGATGGTGCCCGGTACCAATCCTGGTGATTACCTGGGCGACGATGTACATTTTGATACAATGGAGGTGGACAAATTCAGAAACCAGTACAGGAAGCCTCTCATAAAAGATGGAAGTCCTCCTCTAACAACGATGATGCGAAGATTCCATCAATGGTACATGAAAACCTGCAGCGAGTCTGGGAAGGATGCTTTGACGATGAGAATTAAAAATGACCACGACTTCATTGGACAAGATCTGATAACTGTTGATTTTGACGAGTTTTTCCAGTTCTACAATCAAAAGCCCTCGACAAATCACTCGTGGCTTGCTACTGTATGTAAGTACTACTTTCTGTAATTAAGTCTCTATATATAGCTCAGCTCTTTCATTGCATGTATATATAATTATCCTCACAATATTATGCAGATTGAAGATCGTCGAATGGAGAAAAGCACAAATCTATGACATTGGGTTCATTAACCCAAATGTCATACATGAAGTTACGGTTAAACACAATGTCTCAAAAACCGAGGACAACTTGCTACAATCGTTGCTCAAAAATCAAAGCAAAGATAAAATACTCTTTCCTTACACCTTCAAGTGAGTGTTACTGTCTTGTGCACATTCGGTTTCCCTTATTACTCGAGGTTATAGTAATGTAACTGATGAGTTATGCATGTGTGCGCAGGTTCCACTTTATTCTCCTAGAGATTAAGCTTGAGCGGGGAGAAGTAACCGTCTTAGACTCCAGACGAAAAGATCCCGAGGAGTATGCGGACATGACTTGAATGCTCGAGAAGTAAGTTCAATCGATCATTATCGCACCATATCGGCAACTTTGTTCATTTCCTGATATCAAGTAATTATTTTCTTTGTCTCGCAGGGTTTGAAAAGAGTTCACCACAATTTTTCCGGGACTGCCGACCGAGCTGCGATTTAAACACCCGAAGTAAGTACTACTACCTAGTTTCGTGCATCTCCCATTGATTCTAGCTAGTTTCATCAATACCATTTAGCATGCTTTCTTATCAGTTTGATTGACCTCTATTTCTCGTAAAGTGCTTGGGACAGGAAGCCGGGAATGATTTCTATGGATACTACGTTTGCGAGTTCATCTACAACGCGACGGCCTCTAATAAGCGGGGCTACTCTGAAAAACAATATGAAGTGCGTAAGCAAAAATATTCACAATTTTATTTTATTATCATCATTTGTGTTGAGTTTCATTCATACACATGTATTGACCCTCTTCTTCAATTTAGATCTAGCAGATGCGGGATGAACTCCTACCACATGATCGCATAAAAGCAATTCAAGAGGAATTGGCGGGATTCTTTCTTGACCACGTCATCAATAAAGCCGGAGAATACCATGTGGAACTTGACTTCAGATGTTAGGGATTGTAAGAGATCTTATATTGTATATATGTAGCTAGTAGCATCGGATAGATATACGAAAACTTGTTGTTCGACCAATCTCTCGAAGGAGGAGGTCGATCACTTCTCTCTGTATATGTTCATGACGATCTTGTGTTCTTAATGGTTTCCTTCATTTGCTTACTAGCTAGCGTGTCGCGAGTTCTCTCTATACGTATAGTACGTAGCGTCGACCAAGCACGGAGATAAGAGAGGTCACTTCTCTCTATTAGCTAGCTAACACAATATATGAAACCCCTAAATTAACCCTCCAAACCCCCACCCCCCCCCCTTTAAAAAAAACAAAAACCCCAGCTCCTGAGTTGCTGACGCGTGGATGCTTTTTGGTCCCGGTTGGTGTTACCAACCAGGACCAAAGGCCCTCCTGCCTGGGCTCGCCGGAGCGGCCACGTGGAGCCCCACCTGTCCTGGTTCGTAAGCGAACCGGGACTAAAGGTCATGGGCTTTAGTCCCGACCCTTTAGTCCCGGTTCCAGAACCGGGACAAATGGGCCTCTGGGACCGGGACAAATGGGCCTTTTTCTACTAGGGTCATGTCCTTGCCATGCCGCTGTTGAACTTATCTGAAATATACTAGGTAAAAGTATTAGTCAAACAATATGTATGTTCACATTAATTACCAAAACCACCAAGGTAGCAAATGTGCTTTCAACTTCCACCTAAGGAAATTTGATTACCCCATACTTTCACTTGTCGAACTTATTACTCTTGGGTGTTTGGGCACCTTAGAAGAAAGAGGTCACCTCGGAGCCACATTCCATGGTGAAGCTCTATGGTGGTACTGGATCCTCCAATTAAGTTATGGAAAGAGCCCCAACCTTGTTTGTAAAGGTTCCGGTTGCTGCCTTCCAAGGGCACCGCTAGTGGATTCACGGCACCTTGCATTGTGCGAGGGCGTGAGGAGAATAGGGTGAGTCCTTGGGACGCTTGGGGAGCATCGAGCCTACACACCCCTCCAAACGGAGACGTACCTCCCACAAAGGAGGAAATTCGTAAACACATCCTCGTCTCCACTTGCGGTTATTTCGGTCCTTTACTTTGTGCAAGTTTATATCTCTTATTTAATCTTGCTTGCACTTGTTACTTGTATTGCTTGTCATATAGGTTGTCCACCGATACGTCTTCAAAGTATCTATAATTTTTAATTATTTCATGCTATTATATTATCAATCTTGGATGCGTATATGCATTTATATGCTATTTTATATCATTCTTTGAGACAACCCTATTAACCCAGTGCCCAGTGTCTTCCTGTTTTTTGCTTGTTTTTTGCTTTTCGGAAAATCAGTAACAAATGAAGTCTAAACACGATGAAACTTTACGGTGATTTTTTCTGGCCTGGAAGAGACCCTAGATGCTTCGGGAGGAGGCCAGAAGAGCTACGAAAGAGTCACAAGCTCACAAGGCGCGCCCTTGAGCTCGTGGGCCCCACCTAACTCCGTTTGACCTAATTCCAAGACTATAAATTCACAAATATCCCCAAATCAACAGAGAGCCACCTGAAACATTTTTCCGCCACCACAAGTTTTTGTTCTTCCTTGATCCCATCTGGAGGCCTTTTCCGGTACTCTACCGGAGGGGGAACCGATCACGGAGAGCTTCTACATCGTCCTTGCTGCCTTCCGATGATGCGTGAATAGTTTACCACAGACCTATGGGTCCATAGCTAGTAGCTAGATGAGTTCTTTTCTCTCTTTGATCTTCAATACCATGTTCTCCTCAATCTTCTTGAAATTCTATCTGATGTAATCTTCTGCGGTGTGTTTGTTGGGATCCGATGAATTGTGGGTTTATAAACAGATTATTCATTGAAACTAATTAAGTTTTTTCTAAATTTTATTATGCATGATTGTTATAACTAGGATAACTTGGCTCAGCCATGACAGAAGTAACAAGGCATGAAAACTATCTAAACAGTCTTACGTGTCTGTCAACCACATTTTCTGCTGAAATTAAGTTTGAAATGAACCGGGTGGTTGTGAAGCAGCCAGCATCGTTCGCCTCCACAAAACCCAATCACAAACACACTGGAGACCGGACATGGACGCTATGGTGTCGCCTAGCATCACGTGCATGCAATGTTAGGCATGGCGTTGCTGTTGGAGTGCCCTCAACCACCTCCGTCTCCTCCCCTCTGGAATAGACGCAACAGCAGAACAAATTATTGAGAGGTAGGCACGCCCCACAGGCCGGCCACAGTGCGCCAGCACCACTTGAACCTGAAGCAGAGGCCACACTGCAAGCGCCACTCGAAGCAGGGACGATGAAGCCGCAGACGCAGCTCCTCCTCCTCTTGGCCTACATCGCCGCGGCGCTGGTCATGAGCGGCGGCGTCCTCGCCGGCGCCGGCACCCATGCGGCGATGCCGGTGCGTACCGTCGAGGAAGACGAAGTGGGCTTCACGGAGCGTGAGGAGGAGGCGGCGTACCCACAGAGGAGGGTGCTTGCTTACAGCCCAACTTCCATCGGCTACGGAGGGCTGGAGGCGAACAAGGCGGCGTGCTACGGCTCCTGCCCCGGCCGGGGGCAGCCCTACACCGGCCGCGGCTGCAAGGCCATCTTCGGCTGCCGCGGGCGTTGATTATCTCATCTCATCTGGAAGGTACTGCCATTCCTGTTTGCTTCATGGCAGGAACAAGGGCCCTTCTTCCACTGACCCCAGAAAGCTGTGGGGAGATAAAAACAATTGTGGTTACTGTGTAAGCTCAAGTAGTTTTACATGCATGTATTTGTGTTCTTGTATGTAATCCTTGGTTCCTTGTGTGTACAATAATGTGTGTTTGGATGAATTCAAGCATACATACGATTCAGAAAAATGGTTTGCGTTATCAGTTTCCATGAAGAAAGGATAAACAGCTGCAACAAGAGAAAAATGTTTAGTGGAATATGATCGATTAGTCAAAGGATACGGAAGATGTAATCTGCTCGGCTTCTAAAACTGACTCATCCTGTACCAATATTATTCAAACGCCATGTGCGTGAGTTTATGTTTTTTTTTTCAAGAAATTCCGTGAGTTCATGTTATTTCGATAATTCTTGTACACTTCATAAACATAATGCTAGATAATTTTAACACCAAACAAACAAACTCGATAAAATTATACTACTAGTGAGCTGACCACGATTAGAAAGTACTCCCTCTGTAAACTAATATAAGATCTTTTAGATCACTAGTAACAGGCAGTAATTCAAGTATCAAAATGGCAAAATTATTTAGATATACTCATTCACAAGAGATCTGCATAAAAGCTAGCTAGGAGTGCAGATTGGCCTGGTGCGATTTTGTCTCAACATATAAAAAGAAAGGAAAAGAACACTTGGTATTTTGAGGATAGGAGGTCAGTTTAATGCATGAAGACTTTAAATCATCAGGGTAAGAAGCAGAATAATCACAGGATACGTATTGCGGCAATCTCAACGTTACAACAATTTTCTTAGGATGGGCATACACACAAAAGGATGTTTTTGCAGGAAACCGTAGAATTGCAATATTTTGGAAGCACCTCGTCCTTTTTACCTTTGTGGAGTGCTTCCCTTTGACCGATGTTTTTGCTCTTCCTCCAGTAAACTCACCAGCCTTTTGTTTGCTTCGTCGAGAGTTCTGTTCTCCTTGAATAAGAATAGCGACTTAAACCTTGAATGAGAAATGCAAGAAACTTCAGGCCATTAGTACTACGTACATCAGTGCAGCAGAAACTGAAGTTCACTGAGAAGATGATAAGTTGTGGGTGGAAGACATGGCTGCAAGGACAAGAGAGCTTCAATAACATCTTGCCTCCTCCTCTGCTGTGTTTCTACTGGGTACTGACCTTCAGTATCTCCTTGTCCCTCTGCATAGCTTGCAATTCATTATTCAGAGCAGTAAGCTGCACATGGAGAATAGCACAGGTAAGATGAATGTTGGAGGATCAGATTAAACAGCACCACATAAATAGGTGGACAACCACTGCATTAGTAATTTCAAACACTCACGACACGAGCATATATCAGCTGGGAACTAGGTGAGTAGACGAGGACAAAAAGGTTTCTTGCAAACAGAATGTTCAATGAATCTTACTCCCTCCGTTCCAAAATAGATGACCCAATTTTGTACTAAAGTTAGTACAAAGTTGGGTCATTTATTTTGGAACGGAGGGAGTATATAATACTGACGCAAACCTACACATGCCAATAGAACTGATAGACCTCAGCAGAAACTGAAGTTCACTGAGAAGATGATAAGTTGTGGGTGGAAGACATGGCTGCAAGGACAAGAGTGCTTCAATAACATCTTGCCTCCTCCTCTGCTGTGTTTCTACCGGGTACTGGCCTTCAGTATCTCCTTGTCCCTCTGCATAGCTTGCAATTCATTATTCAAAGCAGTAAGCTGCACATGGAGAATAGCACAGGTAAGATGAATGTTGGAGGATCAGATTAAACAGCACCACATAAATAGGTGGACAACCACTGCATTAGTAATTTCAAACACTCACGACACGAGCATATATCAGCTGGGAACTAGGTGAGTAGACGAGGACAAAAAGGTTTCTTGCAAACAGAATGTTCAATGAATCTTATAAAATACTGACGCAAACCTACACATGCCAATAGAACTGATAGACCTCAGGATGGTGATGAGCCGTAGGGTGAGCGCGCGAGGCTGAATCGGTGAATCAATGCCGACATGCATGGACGTGGGATGGCACTGCGGGTAAATGACCAGAAAAACTCACCCTTGAGAATATTACAGCCGCCACCTCAGAATTTTTACATGCAATCCTAGCCATCCGCGATGCTATCGAACGGCCCAAAGCCACAAAGCCCAGAAAGCCAGCCTTACCAGGCATGAACTAAATCTTTAAATGATATGCTAATGTATCTTGAGGTTACAAGTAGGCACCATTGCAAGGATCTAAAAGATGTGATAAGTTTGTGGAGAAGTTAAGTTGAACAGAGATGCCGAAAAGAAGAGCAAATCATATACAATGGTATCGGTACATCACTATATGATTACCAGAGTGTAGACATCAATACATCATTACATATTTCTTCAGTAAGTTAGGAAAATTTCCATATTTAAATGATCCTGCGAGTCCAAAGTTCATTTGTAACAAGAGATGATAGAATTGCACAAATTTTAGAATTCGTAAAAGTGGTTTCGCACAGCGCATTCAGAACTTACAGGGAACATTATGGATACAGGAGAACCGGAAGAACAAATTCAACTAGCTCACTGTTAAAAACAGTTGCAGCTTTGAGCTAGTACTTCGCAGAAAGTTATGCAACTACAATATGAGGTCAAGTTGAAAGACATCTTACTCTGATAGATGGAAACCGTGAAGAGAGCTTCAGAAGAGCAACAGCCATGATAGGTTGAGTCATCATGTCTGCAGAGTAACGGTTAAGACCGAGCAACACAGCATCCTGAACTTCATATTTGTTACCTGGACAAGTTGACATGTTTGGCAGGATGCCTGACAACAATACCATACAAAAGAAATACTACCAAATGAAATATTAGCCCTGCAAAAGTCCATGGTACTGGGAGCCGATGCCCCTCGGGGGCTGACCAAGCACCATTAGCACAACTGGCGCCTAACTGCCCCACATTGAGCCCAATAAACATTTTTTATGACCAAAACGAATGATTGTAAATTTCCATACTTGATTGCACCCACCTAACTAGTCGTTCTACCCACAGTGCATTTTATTCATCCTAATACAATTCTCTTGAACTAAAATGCCAATTAAATAAATGTTTTGCACAGTAATCCTGGAAACAATTTTTGAAAGTATAGTTCATGAAAGCAGAAAGGAGAATGACAACAATTGATGGTGGATCAGACTATAATGTGATTTGAATATGTGCTAGTTTTCGGAGTAGTTGAAACTTGAAATAGAGCAGTGCAAAATGAAAAACACCACCAGTCTTGCAACAGGCTAGTATATTTCAAAAATCACCAGTCTTAACCATGTCAGAGTGCACAAAAAATCGCTAATTACAGGATCCATGTAAGCACATGTGCTAGCTTTCCAGTGATATGGCAAAAAAATGTCCACTGCATGCACATTTCCCCCAGCAAAACAAAACATGCCCATCCCTCTTCATAAGGTAAAATTGTCCATCACATTCAATATCCCAATTCACAGCACCATGCAAGGTTCGACACCTAAAAATGTCTATTGACCATCCTCACTGCTCAGCACCATCTAGTATGCTCCTAACTTTGTCGATGGAGCTGCACACATTAACATACTATTAGACCGTTTACGTGCACAATGGAGGGGGTGAGGGAGATAATGAAAAGTGTAGACAGACCTTTTCGGCAGATTAGGTAAGAGACTCTGGACAGCATTCATCACAATGTCGCCTTTTTGGTTCTCCGCTTCAGGATCTATGGCAAATAAAAATCATTACCCAACATAGGGATTGAAAACTGAAAAGAGAAATAATAAATAGAAAAGTTCTACTGGTGGTTCACAATGTACCTTGAGGATCTTGAGAATTAGAACTGCCTCCAAGATAACATCCGGTAAGTTCATCAATCCCCTCGTCTTCAGTCAACATGTTTTTAAGAATGTGCCCAATAAGCTCATGTGCAATACTTGCAGTGTCATCACATAATGCAGAGAGATCTTCTGCAGAGCATCTAGTCATCTCCACATTGTCCTTCTCCGAACTAGGATCCATCGTACTGCCAGCAGCACCACTGTCTCCATAATGTCCAGCACCAGCAGTGTACTCAGAATCTTCAGTGCTATTGATCATGAAATTTGAACAGCAGCCCTCATCCATGTGCTGCTCAGAACGAATATCAAAGTAGTTGCTCGTGGTGAGTACAAAATCATTATCTTCACTGCACCTGTCACTCTCTAAGCTAACTTCGTCATCGCTCGAGTTTTCTTCAGTGGCACCACGTACCAAAGATCTGAGGCAACTGCTTAAATCCAAGACAGCATCTACTTCCACTTCCTTTCTCTCATCTGTGAGAATAGCTTGTTGACATTTAGGAGACATTTGAGCTAAGAAACCAATGGCACGTACTGCCAAATCTGGTAAATTACCATCATCACACTCAAACAAGCATTCTGTCAAGTACCTCCTCACAGCTGCTTTGAATGATGCCATCTTCACTTGAGAACCTTGGCCCATAATGCGACGCAGCAACTTCATATCATCAGTATCGACGTTTGGAAGTGACCATAGAGCATTCAGGATATCTTGCTGCGATGATATAGTCGCACGTGGAAAGGGAAAGAACTCTGACTGTGAAATATCCATGCTCTTTAGTGTGAGTTTCCGATATAGGTTCATCACTGACAATGCTTTTGCAAAGTTCTCTGGTAGATCATTGCCTTCCTGCAGCTTTGCTATCATATTTCCACATCTTTTCCTTATCAAATTAATAAGATGGCTTCTGCTGGAAGTTCGAGCTACATGCAGAAATTCTGGGGGGCATGATTTTCCTGAGAGCTTTCTATTGATTGCAATAGCAGCTTGCTGGGGAATTTCATCCAGCCCAGCTAAAGCTTGGTCAATAGATGACAGAAGCATTGGTGAAACAGTTGTTCTAAGACGGACAGAATTAGAACGGTAGCTGCATGGATTTGTTAAAATTTCAGACAATCGCATACCACTTTCACTGTCCAATTCAGCCAAGTATTTTGGAAGGTGGTCCTTCACGATTTTCATCATTGTAGGCCTAATCTTCCTGAAACTAATCCCATTGTGGGCGACAATATTAGCCACTGACTCAAGTGCTCCATTGCTTAATTTGCTGATTGTACAGTGCATGGTCTTCAAGCTTTCTGGACAGAGAGAGCCATCCTTCTGTTTTTGCAACTTAAAAAGCTCAAGACCATCCAGAACTACATGATGAATGTAACACTTGCTTTGCAAACCAAAACTTTCTTCGATGTTGCATCTTACTTTCTCGCTGGACACCTGGAATAGACATTTCTCGATAAGATGCCCAGTTACTGTCATGTTTATGCTACATGGATGTTACTCTCAAGGATCAAATCAAGTGATCAAAATAAAATTATTCACCAAAAAGAAGTGATTACTATGAAATTGATAGAGCTAGCAAGTATGGACTATCGATCAAGCAATAACAATGAGTTAGACCCTTTTTCCTAGATGTTATCTCATCTCAGACTATAATCAATCCGCTCCTTCCAATGAACCATGTTGTATATCCTTCCACAAGTGTAGTTATCTTGATGTAAGTTCATATGAAGCAACATATTTGATCACACAACATATTAAAACTGCTAAATGTTCTCTTATTATTGTACTAGAAATATAATTATCTGTCATTCATTGTTATATAAACCTAACGGATAAATAAGTAGCTACGCAAGCAACATTAATAAGGGGAGTAAAAACTGAAACTGAAAACCGTAAGCTGTAGGTTCTGTTAGAGTATGAATAACTTACTTCATCAGTCCTGACATCCGATTCAGCCAAGTAGCTGTAGAACAGAAATTTTTGTGGGGTGTTACTAAAATATTGATATGGGTAAAGTAATCTTATAAGTAGAGAAGACACGATAAATGGAAATCTGGTAGGTTTGCCATATTTTACAACCCAAGACCACATGGAGCTGAGGTAACTCGCTAAATCAGTGGATGTTGTTTTCAGATGAGAAACATGGGCCAGACTATGGGTCATTTTTGCGCATACATGAAGAATGAGTTTTGCTCTATCAAAGCTTTTGGCACAAACTCTTGAAACATGGAGCCATGGAGGTAACTCACTAAATCAGTGGATATTGTTTTCAAATGAGAAACGTGCAGCTATATCAGTTGTAATACCGCACTGCATCTGGTTTAGAGAAGGAAATAACTGGCACAGACAGTAGAATACTTACACGACTTTCAGAAACTTTGGTCGCTTAAGTTTGAAGGGGACACCTAATTCGGGATTCAGCGAGGCCAGCCATCTTCATGCATAGATAGATGAGAAAAATATGTAAGGTACGGTTAAGAGGCGGTGGGGGCATACATATAGAAGAGGAGAGCAAGCACTGCACAGACCTTCGCTTTTTCTTGATGAGACCTTGCTGCCGCAGAAAAAGAGAGCACAGCCTGTTACCATCCTTGAAAGAGAAGTCGGCCGCGTCCTCTGGGTAAAAACCACACAGAACAATAGTTTCAGCTGTATAACATAACAAGAGTATTTTCAGCCACATCAGACTGCAATACCCTAGGTTTATGTGAGCCAAGGGTGACAAATTGGTGTATGAAATAAGTTTCAGGTATTGCACAGTAGGCACTATAGCAAGTGGAGTAGTACTGTTGTGGCTTCAGAAGAATGAAGATGAGATGAAATCACCTTCCTGCGAAGAAAACATCTGGGTCCTTGACCTTCTGTATGCGGCCTGGAAAACACAGTAAGAATCATGGCATAAGCTTTCGGTAAGGAATTTAGGATGTTACTACGAACGAAAATAGATGATTTCAGACATCAGGAGGGGAAAATGAGAGACTGCGGCCTGCTAAGCTGTCCTTGGTCTTGTAACACAAATCGACTTTGACCCAGGTGGACAGATGGTCAGATGCCATGCGCGAGCTGTGCGCACGTACCACCCTAGTCACCAAATTACTTTCGACTCCAGCAATTGTATATAGAGTTTTTCTTTTTTGGGAGGGAGAGAGATAACAATTGCATATGGATTAACAGAGTTCATCAACAAGAAATCAAGTACAGTAATGTTGGAGCGCCAAACCTGCACCTAGTCACGCCGAGAGAGGACGAACTCCGCAGCCGCCGAAGTGTTCCGTCGCCGTTGCCCTAGGTCGAGGTCGGCCGCGGTGGCGGGGAAGCGAGGCAGAGAGCCGCCGGCGGCAGAGACCGCATAGGGAGGGGAAGAGAAGGGATTTTGAGGCGGCAGCGGCAGGGAAGCAGATGGCAGAGTGGCGGTAGCGGAGGACGGAGGAGCGGCAGCGGCGGCGGCGGCGTCAAGTAGAAAGACGAGCCCGACGATGTTCTGCGTTTTGTTTTACAAAGACTGCTGACGGAGTGATCTGATGCGTTCGTACTCCGCATCGGACGGCTTAGGACCTCAGATCACCATGAGCAGTCGTAGCTGTAGCCATGTAGGTCCCTTGATTTGGCAAAACAAGGCGATTTTAAGTTTATAATAATCAGTTTTTTTCAATACAAAAAAGGTTAACGACTCAATACAAAAACAGATTTCTTTGTGTTTTTAAGGAATGCAGTCTGTAGTAACTGAACTAGTTAATCAAAAAGCAATCGTGGTGGACATTACTTCAAACACCTTGTGTGCACCGTGGTGTGGGATCAGCAGCAACAAAACTTGATGCGTGGGCGCGGGCGTGTCCGGCGTGGGGAGGAAGACCGTTGATGCGTGGACTGACCTCCCTCCTCTCCGGTGCCTCTCTCCCCTTCACCGCACCGCCGCTGCAATCCACCTCGAGATTGGGAACGCAAGAAGAAGAAGCACATTCGTTGGAAGGCGATGGCTGCGGCGGCGACGACGGGCTACGATGGATGCTGCAGCGGCTCCGTGTGGAACGTCGGTGGCGGAGGAGGCTCCCGCGGCGTCGACGGCGGGGCGCCTGGGACGACGCGGTGTCGGCGAGGGCCTTCACGATCTTTCTGTTTTTTACTCTAATTGAAACGTACGATATCCACCGTTGTCATGCCCGTTTTGACCGTCGTGGCCCACCCAAAACCCTCCTCTCTCGCCTGCCTGCTTTCCCATCCAACGCCAGCTGCCCACAATGCCGATGTAGACGTCGATTCAGAGCGGACGCGACCTCTCACTGATAGGCTGGCATTGAAGCGGCGCGTCGGCGAGAGAGCGCCACCCGCTACACGTCGCCGCATACCTCCATTACCCCCGCGCGTGTACCGAGAAAACTACTTCGCCCACACGTCCGTTTGCTAGCCAACCGGCATTAAACACAACGTCGGTTCGCTCCTCGCGCCCGCCCGCTATTTAAATGAGGCCAGACATCGGGTGAAGAATCGCATCACACCTCCGCTCTCCGTCTCCTCCTTGCACCATTTTCTCCAAACTCTCCATAGCATCCGACGAACAGGAAGAGGAGTTCTCCGGCATAAAACTCGGCTGGGTGGCCTGCCGAGCCCGACGGATACGAGCCCGACAATTCTCTGCTCCACCTCCCTCGCCACTCTAGGTCGTCAGTACCATGGGTGAGGCTCCAAATCGGCGCGTACCGCAACAACTCGTCGCTCCAAGCCAGCTCACGGAGGAGGGGCGAGTTGCTACCGTTGACGAGGCCAGCTCCTCCACGCTTGCGACTGTGCCATCCGCCTTCAACGTACGCGGAACTGCACCCTACAAGCGGAGAAAAAAGCCAGCTTCGTAGAGATCGACGAGGCGGCGGGCAGAACGTCTGCGACCGCCGCCAACATCGAGGAAATGTAGAACATGGGAGGCCGTCACCACTTGGGTCCCAAGTAGACCATCGTTGACGCGTCGCTGGCACGCTCGTAGGCCACCGTCGTCCCCCCCCCCCCCCCCCGCGCCCCAAAAACCATCTTGGGCTCGTGCTTCATGGAAGCGGAGGCCACCCTTCTCGTCCAACTAAAGCATATCCCTCCAGTGCCACTCCGACGAGCGGCGCTGCCGAACAAAGAGAAGACGAAGGATATTCTTCCCCTCTCAGTGAAGCATATACCTTCGGGGCTCCCGGCAGTACGAGGAGCGGGTTGCCGAACATGGGGAAGACATGTCGTAGGAGCAGTGGCGGATTTAGAATTTGACCAACGCGAGGGCAACATTACAAAGGGTAGTAGTTTTTTTTTAACACATTGCAAATAGTTAATAAAGTACTGAATATGCATATGAATGCACTAGTAAATAAAGTACTGAATATGCATATGAATGCACTAGTTCATCATCGTTGCCTCAGAAGTCTGGTCGCCACAGTGATTCTCTTGGGGTCGCCGCCCCGACATCCACCGCTCCGTCGCGCCCAGCGCAATCAACCGGCACCGCCTTCCGAGGCCGCCGCCCCGACATACCACCGCTCCCCTCGAGCAGCAACGCCGTGTTGGGGATCGTAGCAGAATTTTAAAATTTTCTACGCATCACCAAGATCCATCTATGGAGTATACTAGCAACGAGGGGAAAGGAGTGCATCTACATACCCTTGTAGATCGCGAGCGGAAGCGTTCAAGTGAACGGGGTTGATGGAGTCGTACTCGCCGTGATCCAAATCACCGATGACTGAGTGCCGAACGGACGGCACCTCCGCGTTCAACACACGTACGGAGCAGCGACGTCTCCTCCTTCTTGATCCAGCAAGGGGGGAGGAGAGGTTGATGGAGATCCAGCAGCACGACGGCGTGGTGGTGGAAGTAACGGGGATCCCGGCAGGGCTTCGCCAAGCGCAAGCGGGAGGGAGAGGTGTTGCAGGGGGAGAGGGAGGCGCCAAGGGCTGTTGTAGTGCTGCCCTCCCTCCCCCCACTATTTATAGGGGCCCTGGGGGGCGCCGGCCCCCTGGAGATCCCATCTGAGGGGGGGCGGCGGCCAAGAGGGGTGGCTTGCCCCCCAAGCCAAGTGGGGCGCCCCCCACCCCTAGGGTTTCCAACCCTAGGCGCAGGGGGAGGCCCAAGGGGGCGCCCCAGCCCACTAGGGGCTGGTTCCCCTCCCACTTCAGCCCATGGGGCCCTCCGGGACAGGTGGCCCCACCCGATGGACCCCCGGGACCCTTCCGGTGGTCCCGGTACAATACCGATAACCCCCAAAACTTTCCCGGTGGCCGAAACTGGACTTCCTATATATAATTCTTCACCTCCAGACCATTCCGGAACTCCTCGTGACGTCCGGGATCTCATCCGGGACTCCGAACAACTTTCGGGTTTCCGCATACTAATATCTCTACAACCCTAGCGTCACCGAACCTTAAGTGTGTAGACCCTACGTGTTCGGGAGACATGCAGACATGACCGAGACGCCTCTCCGGTCAATAACCAACAGCGGGATCTGGATACCCATGTTGGCTCCCACATGTTCCACGATGATCTCATCGGATGAACCACGATGTCGAGGATTCAATCAATCCCGTATACAATTCCCTTTGTCAATCGGTACGTTACTTGCCCGAGATTCGATCGTTGGTATCCCAATACCTTGTTCAATCTCGTTACCGGCAAGTCACTTTACTCGTACCGTAATGCATGATCCCGTGGCTAACTCCTTAGTCACATTGAGCTCATTATGATGATGCATTACCGAGTGGGCCCAGAGATACCTCTCCGTCATACGGAGTGACAAATCCCAGTCTCGATCCGTGCCAACTCAACAGACACTTTCGGAGATACCCGTAGTGTACCTTTATAGTCACCCAGTTACGTTGTGACGTTTGGCACACCCAAAGCACTCCTACGGTATCCGGGAGTTGCACGATCTCATGGTCTAAGGAAATGATACTTGACATTGGAAAAGCTCTAGCAAACGAACTACACGATCTTTTGTGCTATGCTTAGGATTGGGTCTTGTCCATCACATCATTCTCCTAATGATGTGATCCCGTTATTAATGACATCCAATGTCCATAGTCAGGAAACCATGACTATCTATTGATCAACGAGCTAGTCAACTAGAGGCTTACTAGGGACACGTTGTGGTCTGTGTATTCACACATGTATTACGATTTCCGGATAACACAATTATAGCATGAACAATAGACAATTATCATGAACAAGGAAATATAATAATAACCATTTATTATTGCCTCTAGGGCATATTTCCAACAGTCTCCCACTTGCACTAGAGTCAATAATCTAGTTACATTGTGATGAATCGAACACCCATAGAGTTCTGGTGTTGATCATGTTTTGCTCTAGGGAGAGGTTTAGTCAACGGATCTGCTACATTCAGGTCCGTATGTACTTTACAAATATCTATGTCTCCATTTTGAACACTTTCACGAATGGAGTTGAAGCGACGCTTGATATGCCTGGTCTTCCTGTGAAACCTGGGCTCCTTGGCAAGGGCAATAGCTCCAGTGTTGTCATAGAAGAGAGTCATCGGGCCCGACGCATTGGGAATCACCCCTAGGTCGGTAATGAACTCCTTCATCCAGATTGCTTCTTGCGCTGCCTCTGAGGCTGCCATGTATTCCGCTTCACATGTAGATCCTGCCACGACGCTTTTCTTGCAACTGCACCAGCTTACTGCCCCTCCATTCAAAATATACATGTATCCGGTTTGTGACTTCGAGTCATCCAGATCTGTGTCGAAGCTAGCATCGACATAACCCTTTACGACGAGCTCTTCGTGACCTCCATAAACGAGAAACATATCCTTAGTCCTCTTTAGGTACTTTAGGATATTCTTGACCGCTGTCCAGTGTTCCATGCCGGGATTACTTTGGTACCTTCCTACCAAACTTACGGCAAGGTTTACATCAGGTCTGGTACACAGCATGGCATACATAATAGACCCTATGGCTGAGGCATAGGGGATGACACTCATCTTTTCTCTATCTTCTGCCGTGGTCGGGCATTGAGCCGTGCTCAATTGCACACCTTGCAATACAGGCAAGAACCCCTTCTTGGACTGATCCATATTGAACTTCTTCAACATCTTGTCAAGGTACGTACTCTGTGAAAGACCAATGAGGCGTCTTGATCTATCTCTATAGATCTTGATGCCTAATATATAAGCAGCTTCTCCAAGGTCCTTCACTGAAAAACACTTATTCAAATAGGCCTTTATACTTTCCAAGAATTCTATATCATTTCCCATCAATAGTATGTCATCCACATACAATAAGAGAAATGCTACAGAGCTCCCACTCACTTTCTTGTAAACACAGGCTTCTCCATAAGTCTGTGTAAACCCAAACGCTTTGATCATCTCATCAAATCGAATGTTCCAACTCCGAGATGCTTGCACCAGCCCATAGATGGAGCGCTGGAGCTTGCATACCTTGTTAGCATTCTTAGGATCGACAAAACCTTCCGGCTGCATCATATACAATTCTTCCTTAAGAAAGCCATTAAGGAATGCCGTTTTGACGTCCATTTGCCATATCTCATAATCATAGAATGCGGCAATTGCTAACATGATTCGGACGGACTTCAGCTTCGCTACGGGTGAGAAAGTCTCATCGTAGTCAACCCCTTGAACTTGTCGATAACCCTTAGCGACAAGTCGAGCCTTATAGATGGTCACGTTACCATCCGCGTCTGTCTTCTTCTTAAAGATCCATTTATTTTCTATGGCTCGCCGATCAACGGGCAAGTCAGTCAAAGTCCATACTTCGTTTTCATACATGGATCCTATCTCGGATTTCATGGCTTCTAGCCATTTGTCGGAATCCGGGCCCGCCATCGCTTCTTCATAGTTCGAAGGTTCACCGTTGTCTAACAACATGATTTCCAGGACAGGGTTGCCGTACCACTCTAGTGCGGAACGTGTCCTTGTGGACCTACGAAGTTCAGCAGTAACTTGATCCGAAGCTTCATGATCATCATCATTAACTTCCTCCCCAGTCGGTGTAGGCACCACAGGAACATCTTCCCGCGCTACGCTACTTTCCGGTTCGGAAGGGGTGACTATTGAAGGAAATATGCCCTAGAGGCAATAATAAAGTTATTATTTATTTCCTTATATCATGATAAATGTTTATTATTCATGCTAGAATTGTATTAACCGGAAACATAATACATGTGTGAATACATAGACAAACATAGTGTCACTAGTATGCCTCTACTTGACTAGCTCGTTAATCAAAGATGGTTAAGTTTCCTAACCATAGACATGGGTTGTCATTTGATTAACGGGATCACCTCATTAGGAGAATGACGTGATTGACTTGACCCATTCCGTTAGCTTAGCACCCGATCGTTTAGTATGTTGCTACTGCTTTCTTCATGACTTATACATGTTCCTATGACTATGAGATTATGCAACTCCCGTTTACCGGAGGAACACTTTGTGTGCTACCAAACGTCACAACGTAAATGGGTGATTATAAAGGTGCTCTACAGGTGTCTCCAAAGGTACTTGTTGGGTTGGCGTATTTCGAGATTAGGATTTGTCACTCCAATTGTCGGAGAGGTATCTCTGGGCCCACTCGGTAATGCACATCACTATAAGCCTTGCAAGCATTGTGACTAATGAGTTAGTTGCGGGATGATGTGTTACGGAACGAGTAAAGAGACTTGCCGGTAACGAGATTGAACTAGGTATCGAGATACCGACGATCAAATCTCGGGCAAGTAACATACCGGTGACAAAGGGAACAACGTATGTTGTTATGCGGTCTGACAGATAAAGATCTTCGTAGAATATGTGGGAGCCAATATGGGCATCCAGGTCCCGCTATTGGTTATTGACCGGAGACGTGTCTCGGTCATGTCTACATAGTTCTCGAACCCGTAGGGTCCGCACGCTTAAAGTTACGATGACAGTTTTATTATGAGTTTATGTATGTTGATGTACCGAAGGAGTTCGGAGTCCCGGATGAGATCGGGGACATGACGAGGAGTCTCGAAATGGTCGAGACGTAAAGATCAATATATTGGACGACTATATTCGGACTTCGGAAAGGTTCCGAGTGATTCGGGTATTTTTCGGAGTACCGGAGAGTTACGGGAATACGTATTGGGCCTTATTGGGCCATACGGGAAAGAAGGAAAAGGGCCTCAAGGGTGGCCGCACCCCTCCCCTTGGTCTGGTCCAAATTGGACTAGGGAAAGGGGGGGCGCCCCCTTCCTTCCTTCTCTTTTTCCCTTCCTCTTTTCCTATTCCTTATGGGAGGTGGAATCCTACTAGGACTAGGGAGTCCTAGTAGGACTCCACACTTGGTGCGCCCCCTCCTAGGGCCGGCCTCCTCCTCCCTTGCTCCTTTATATACGGGGGCAGGGGGGCACCCCAGAGACACAACAATTGATCCTTGAGATCTCTTAGCCGTGTGCGGTGCTCCCCTCCACCATATTACACCTCGATAATACCGTTGCGGAGCTTAGGCGAAGCCCTGCGCCGGTGGAACATCATCATCGTCACCACGCCGTCGTGCTGACGAAACTCTCCCTCAACACTCGGCTGGATCGGAGTTCGAGGGACGTCATCGAGCTGAACGTGTGTAGAACTCGGAGGTGCCGTGCGTTCGGTACTTGATCGGTCGGATCGTGAAGACGTACGACTACATCAACCGCGTTGTTATAACGCTTCCGCTGTCGGTCTACGAGGGTACGTGGACAACACTCTCCCCTCTCGTTGCTATGCATCACCATGATCTTGCGTGTGCGTAGGAATTTTTTTGAAATTACTACGTTCCCCAACAGTGGCATCCGAGCCTGGTTTTATGCGTTGATGCTATGCACGAGTAGAACACAAGTGAGTTGTGGGCGATATAAGTCATACTGCTTACCAGCATGTCATACTTTGGTTCAGCGGTATTGTGAGATGAAGCGGCCCGGACCGACATTACGCGTACGCTTACGCGAGACTGGATTCACCGTTCGGAGCACTCGTTGCTTAAAGGTGACTGGCGGGTGTCTGTCTCTCTCACTTTAGTTGAACTGAGTGTGGCTACGCCCGGTCCTTGCGAAGGTTAAAACAGCACCAACTTGACAAACTATCGTTGTGGTTTTGATGCGTAGGTAAGAACGGTTCTTGCTAAGCCCGTAGCAGCCACGTAAAACATGCAACAACAAAGTAGAGGACGTCTAACTTGTTTTTGCAGGGCATGTTGTGATGTGATATGGTCAAGACATGATGTGATATAATGTGTTGTATGAGATGATCATGTTTTGTAACCGAGTTATCGGCAACTGGCAGGAGCCATATGGTTGTCGCTTTATTGTATGAGATGCAATCGCCATGTAATAGTTTTACTTTATCACTAAGCGGTAGCGATAGTCGTAAAAGCAATAAGTTGGCGAGACGACAACGATACTACGATGGAGATCAAGGTGTCGAGCCGGTGACGATGGTGATCATGACGGTGCTTCGGAGATGGAGATCACAAGCACGGTGCTTCGGAGATGGAGCTCACAAGCACAAGATGATGATGGCCATATCATATCACTTATATTGATTGCATGTGATGTTAATCCTTTATGCATCTTATCTTGCTTTGATTGACGGTAGCATTATAAGATGATCTCTCACTAAAATTTCAAGATAAAAGTGTTCTCCCTGAGTATGCACCGTTGCAAAAGTTCTTCGTGCTGAGACACCACGTGTTAATCGGGTGTGATAGGCTCTACGTTCAAATACAACGGGTGCAAAACAGTTGCACACGTGGAATACTCAGGTTAAACTTGACGAGCCTAGCATATAACAGATATGGCCTCGGAACACGGAGACCGAAAGGTCGAGCGTGAATCATATAGTAGATATGATCAACATAGTGATGTTCACCATTGAAACTACTCCATCTCACGTGATGATCGGACATGGTTTAGTTGATATGGATCACGTGATCACTTAGAGGATTAGAGGGATGTCTATCTAAGTGGGAGTTCTTAAGTAATATGATTAATTGAACTTAAATTTATCATGAACTTAGTCCTGATAGTATTTTGCAAATTATGTTGTAGATCAATAGCTCGCGTTGTTGCTTCCCTGTTTTATTTTTGATATGTTCCTAGAGAAAATTATGTTGAAAGATGTTAGTAGCAAAGATGCGGATTGGATCCGTGATCTGAGGATTATCCTCATTGCTGCACAGAAAAATTATGTCCTTGATGCACCGCTAGGTGACAGACCTATTGCAGGAGCAGATGCAGACGTTATGAACGTTTGGCTAGCTCAATATGATGACTACTTGATAGTTTAGTGCACCATGCTTAATGGCTTAGAATCGGGACTTCAAAGACGTTTTGAACGTCATGGACCATATGAGATGTTCCAGGAGTTGAAGTTAATATTTCAAGCAAATACCCGAGTTGAGAGATATGAAGTCTCCAACAAGTTCTATAGCTAAAAGATGGAGGAGAATCGCTCAACTAGTGAGCATGTGCTCAGATTGTCTGGGTACTACAATCGCTTGAATCAAGTGGGAGTTAATCTTCCAGATAAAATAGTGATTGACAGAATTCTCTAGTCACCATCACCAAGTTAGTAGAACTTCGTGATGAACTATAGTATGCAAGGGATGACGAAAGTAATTCCCGAGCTCTTCGTGATGCTGAAATCGACGAAGGTAGAAATCAAGAAAAACATCAAGTGTTGATGGTTGACGAGACCACTAGTTTCAAGAAAAGGGCAAAGGGAAGAAGGGGAACTTCAAGAAGAACGGCAAGCAAGTTGTTGCTCAAGTGAAGAAGCCTAAGTCTGGTCCTAAGCCTGAGACTAAGTGCTTCTACTGCAAAGGGACTGGTCACTAGAAGCGGAACTACCTCAACTATTTGGTGGATAAGAAGGATGGCAAAGTGAACAAAGGTATATTTGATATACAGATTATTGATGTGTACTTTACTAGTGTTTATAGCAACCCCTCGGTAATTGATACTGGTTCAGTTGCTAAGAGTAGTAACTTGAAACGAGAGTTGCAGAATAAACAGAGACTAGTAAAAGTGAACAAAGGTATATTTGATATACAGATTATTGATGTGTACTTTACTAGTGTTTATAGCAACCCCTCGGTAATTGATACTGGTTCAGTTGCTAAAGAGTAGGAACTCGAAAACGGGAGTTGCAGAATAAACAGAGACTAGTAAAAGGCGAGGTGACGATGTGTGTTGGAAGTAGTTCCAAGATTGATATGATCATCATCGCCTCCCTGTACTTTCGGGATTAGTGTTGAAACTAAATAAGTGTTATTTGGTGTTTGCGTTGAGCATGAATATGATTTGATCATGTTTATTGCAATACATTTATTCATTTAAGTTAGAGAACAATTGTTGTTCTGTTTACATGAATAAAAACCTTTTATGGTCATACACACCAACGAAAATGGTTTGTTGGATCTCGATCGTAATGATACACATATTCATAATATTGAAGCCAAAAGATGCAAAGTTAATAATGATAGTGCAACTTATTTGTGGCACTGCCGTTTAGGTCATATTGGTGTAAAGCGCATGAAGAAACTCCATACTGATGGGATTTTGGAATCAATTGATTATGAATCACTTGATGCTTGCGATCCGTGCCTCATGGGCAAGATGACTAAAACGCCGTTCTCCGGAACTATGGAGAGAGCAACAGATTTGTTGGAAATCATACATACAGATGTATGTGGTCCGATGAATATTGAGGCTCGTAGCAGGTATCATTATTTTCTGACCTTCACAGATGATTTGAGCAGATATGGGTATATCTACTTGATGAAACACAAAGTCTGAAACATTTGAAAAGTTCAAAGAATTTCAGAGTGAAGTGGAGAATCATCGTAACAAGAAAATAAAAGTTTTTACGATATGATCGCAGAGGTAAAATATTTGAGTTACGAATTTGGCCTTCAGTTAAAACAAGGTGAAATAGTTTCACTACTCACGTCACCTGGAACACCATGGTGTAATGGTGTGTCCGAACGTCATAACCGTACTTTATTGGATATAGTGCAATCTATGATGTTTCTTACCGATTTACCACTATAGTTTTGGGGTTATGCATTAGAGACAGCTGCATTCACGTTAAATAGGGCACCATCAAAATCCATTGAGACGACGCCTTATGAACTGAGGTTTAGCAAGAAACCAAAGTTGTCGTTTCTTAAAATTTTGAGGTTGCGATGCTTATGTGAAAAAGTTTCATCCTGATAAGCTCAAACCCAAATCGGAGAAATGTGTCTTCATAGGATACCCAAAGGAGACAGTTGGGTACACCTTCTATCACAGATCCGAAGGCAAGACATTCGTTGCTAAAATGGATCCTTTCTAGAGAAGGAGTTTCTCTCGAAAGAAGTGAGTGGGAGGAAAGTAGAACTTGATGAGGTAACTGTACCTGCTCCCTTATTGGAAAGTAGTTCATCACAGAAATCTGTTCCTGTGACTCCTACACCAATTAGTGAGGAAGTTAATGATGATGATCATGGAACTTTAGATCAAGTTATTACTGAACCTCGTAGGTCAACCAGAGTAAGATCCGCACCAGAGTGGTACGGTAATCCTGTTCTGGAGGTTATGTTACTAGACCATGACGAACCTACGAACTATGAAGAAGCGATGGTGAGCCCAGATTCCGCAAAATGGCTTGAGGCCATGAAATCTGAGATAAGATCCATATATGAGAACAAAGTATGGACTTTGATTGACTTGCCCAATGATCGGCGAGCCATTGAGATTAAATGGATCTTCAAGAGGAAGACGGACGCTGATAGTAGTGTCACTATCTACAAAGCTAGAATTGTCGCAAAAGGTTTTCGACAAGTTCAAGATGTTGACTACGATGAGAGTTTCTCACTCGTATCTATGCTTAAGTCTGTCCGAATCATGTTAGCAATTGCCGCATTTTATGAAATATGGCAAAGGGATAAACAAAACTGCATTCCTTAATGGATTTATTAAAGAAGAGTTGTATATGATGCAACCAGAAGGTTTTGTCAATCCTAAAGGTGCTAACAAAATATGCAAGCTCCAGCGATCCATCAATGGACTGGTGCAAGCATCTCGGAGTTGGAATATACACTTTGATAAGTTGATCAAAGGATATAGTTTTATACAGACTTGCGGTGAAGCCTGTATTTACAAGAAAGTGAGTGGGAGCACTACAACATTTCTGATAAGTATATGTGAATGACATATTGTTGATCGGAAATAATGTAGAATTATTCTGCAAAGCATAAAGGAGTGTTTGAAAGGAGTTTTTCAAAGAAAGACCTCGGTGAAGCTGCTTACATATTGAGCATCAAGATCTATAGAGATAGATCAAGACGCTTGATAAGTTTTTTCAATGAGTACATACCTTAACAAGATTTTGAAGTAGTTCAAAATACAACAGTCAAAGAAAGAGTTCTTGCCTGTGTTACAAGGTATGAAATTGAGTAAGACTCAAAGCCCGACCACGGCAGAAGATAGAACGAGAATGAAAGTCATTCCCTATGCCTTGGCCATAGGTTCTATAAAGTATGCCATGCTGTGTACCAGATCTATTGTATACCCTACACTGATTTTGGCAAAGGGAGTACAATAGTGATCTAGGAGTAGATCACTGGACAGCGGTCAAAATTATCCTTAGTGGAATAAGGATATGTTTCTCGATTATGGAAGTGACAAAAGGTTCGTCGTAAAGGGTTACGTCGATGCAAGTTTTGACACTAAATCTAGATGACTCTAAGTCTCGGTCTAGATACATATTGAAAGTGGGAGCAATTAGCTAGAGTAGCTCCGTGCAGAGCATTGTAGACATAGAAATTTGCAAAATACTTACGGATCTGAATGTGACAGACCCGTTGACTAAAATTATCTCACAAGCAAAACATGATCACACCTTAGTACTCTTTGGGTGTTAATCACATAGCGATGTGAACTAGATTACTGACTCTAGTAAACCCTTTGGGTGTTGGTCACATGACGATGTGAACTATGGGTGTTAATCACATGGTGATGTGAACTATTGCTGTTAAATCACATGGCGATGTGAACTAGATTATTGACTCTAGTGCAAGTGGGAGACTGAAGGAAATATGCCCTAGAGGCAATAATAAAGTTATTATTTATTTCCTTATATCATGATAAATGTTTATTATTCATGCTAGAATTGTATTAACCGGAAACATAATACATGTGTGAATACATAGACAAACATAGTGTCACTAGTATGCCTCTACTTGACTAGCTCGTTAATCAAAGATGGTTAAGTTTCCTAACCATAGACATGGGTTGTCATTTGATTAACGGGATCACCTCATTAGGAGAATGACGTGATTGACTTGACCCATTCCGTTAGCTTAGCACCCGATCGTTTAGTATGTTGCTACTGCTTTCTTCATGACTTATACATGTTCCTATGACTATGAGATTATGCAACTCCCGTTTACCGGAGGAACACTTTGTGTGCTACCAAACGTCACAACGTAAATGGGTGATTATAAAGGTGCTCTACAGGTGTCTCCAAAGGTACTTGTTGGGTTGGCGTATTTCGAGATTAGGATTTGTCACTCCAATTGTCGGAGAGGTATCTCTGGGCCCACTCGGTAATGCACATCACTATAAGCCTTGCAAGCATTGTGACTAATGAGTTAGTTGCGGGATGATGTGTTACGGAACGAGTAAAGAGACTTGCCGGTAACGAGATTGAACTAGGTATCGAGATACCGACGATCAAATCTCGGGCAAGTAACATACCGGTGACAAAGGGAACAACGTATGTTGTTATGCGGTCTGAGCGATAAAGATCTTCGTAGAATATGTGGGAGCCAATATGGGCATCCAGGTCCCGCTATTGGTTATTGACCGGAGACGTGTCTCGGTCATGTCTACATAGTTCTCGAACCCGCAGGGTCCGCACGCTTAAAGTTACGATGACAGTTTTATTATGAGTTTATGATGTTGATGTACCGAAGGAGTTCGGAGTCCCGGATGAGATCGGGGACATGACGAGGAGTCTCGAAATGGTCGAGACGTAAAGATCAATATATTGGACGACTATATTCGGACTTCGGAAAGGTTCCGAGTGATTCGGGTATTTTTCGGAGTACCGGAGAGTTACGGGAATACGTATTGGGCCTTATTGGGCCATACGGGAAAGAAGGAAAAGGGCCTCAAGGGTGGCTGCACCCCTCCCCTTGGTCTGGTCCGAATTGGACTAGGGAAAGGGGGGCGCCCCCTTCCTTCCTTCTCTTTTTCCCTTCCTCTTTTCCTATTCCTTATGGGAGGTGGTATCCTACTAGGACTAGGGAGTCCTAGTAGGACTCCACACTTGGTGCGCCCCCTCCTAGGGCCGGCCTCCTCCTCCCTTGCTCCTTTATATACGGGGGCAGGGGGCACCCCAGAGACACAACAATTGATCCTTGAGATCTCTTAGCCGTGTGCGGTGCCCCCCTCCACCATATTACACCTCGATAATACCGTTGCGGAGCTTAGGCGAAGCCCTGCGCCGGTGGAACATCATCATCGTCACCACGCCATCGTGCCGACGAAACTCTCCCTCAACACTCGGCTGGATCGGAGTTCGAGGGACGTCATCGAGCTGAACGTGTGTAGAACTCGGAGGTGCCGTGCGTTCGGTACTTGATCGGTCGGATCGTGAAGACGTACGACTACATCAACCGCGTTGTTATAACGCTTCCGCTGTCGGTCTACGAGGGTACGTGGACAACACTCTCCCCTCTCGTTGCTATGCATCACCATGATCTTGCGTGTGCGTAGGATTTTTTTTGAAATTACTACGTTTCCCAACAACTATCACCTCATCAAGTTCCACTTTCCTCCCAGTTAATTCTTTCGAGAGAAACTCTTTCTCCAGAAAGGACCCGTTCTTGGCAACAAAGATCTTGCCTTCGGATCTGAGGTAGAAGGTATACCCAATGGTTTCCTTAGGGTATCCTATGAAGACGCATTTTTCCGACTTGGGTTCGAGCTTTTCAGGTTGAAGTTTCTTGACATAAGCATCGCATCCCCAAACTTTTAGAAATGACAGCTTAGGTTTCTTCCCAAACCATAATACATACGGTGTCATCTCAACGGATTTCGTCGGAGCCCTATTTAAAGTGAATGCGGCAGTCTCTAAAGCATAGCCCCAAAATGAGAGCGATAGATCGATAAGAGACATCATAGATCGCACCATATCCAATAGAGTGCGATTACGACGTTCGGACACACCGTTTCGCTATGGTGTTCCAGGCGGCGTGAGTTGTGAAACGATTCCACATTTCCTTAAGTGCATACCAAATTCGTGACTTTAATATTCTCCACCACGATCTGATCGTAAGAACTTTATTTTCCTGTCACGTTGATTCTCAACCTCACTCTGAAATTCCTTGAACTTTTCAAAGGTTTCAGACTTGTGTTTCATTAGGTAGACATACCCATATCTACTTAAGTCATCAGTGAGAGTGAGAACATAACGATATCCTCCGCGAGCCTCAACACTCATTGGACCGCACACATCGGTATGTATGATTTCCAATAAGTTGGTTGCTCGCTCCATTGTTCCGGAGAACGGAGTCTTGGTCATCTTACCCATGAGGCATGGTTCGCACGTGTCAAATGATTCATAATCAAGAGACTCCAAAAGTCCATCTGCATGGAGTTTCTTCATGCGTTTGACACCAATGTGACCAAGGCGACAGTGCCACAAGTATGTGGGACTATCGTTACCAACTTTACATCTTTTGGTATTCACACTATGAATATGTGTAACATCACGTTCGAGATTCATCAAGAATAAACCATTGACCGGCGGGGCATGACCATAAAACATATCTCTCATATAAACAGAACAACCATTATTCTCGGATTTAAATGAGTAGCCATCTCGAATTAAACGAGATCCAGATACAATGTTCATGCTCAAAGCTCGCACTAAATAACAATTATTGAGGTTTAAAACTAATCCCGTAGGTAAATGCAGAGGTAGCGTGCCGACGGCGATCACATCGACCTTGGAACCATTCCCGACGCGCATCGTCACCTCGTCCTTCGCCAGTCTCCGCTTATTCCGCAGCTCCTGTTTTGAGTTACAAATATGAGCAACCGCACCGGTATCAAATACCCAGGAGCTACTACGATTACTGGTAAGGTACACATCAATTACATGTATATCACATATACCTTTGGCGTTGCCGGCCTTCTTGTCCGCTAAGTATTTGGGGCAGTTCCGCTTCCAGTGACCACTTCCCTTGCAATAAAAGCACTCAGTCTCAGGCTTGGGTCCATTCTTTGACTTCTTCCCGGCAACTGGCTTACCGGGCGCGGCAACTCCCTTGCCGTCCTTCTTGAAGTTCTTCTTACCCTTGCCTTTCTTGAAATTCGTGGTTTTATTCACCATCAACACTTGATGTTCCTTTTTGATCTCCACCTGCGCTGATTTCAGCATTGAATATACCTCAGGAATGGTCTTTTCCATCCCCTGCATATTGAAGTTCATCACAAAGCTCTTGTAGCTCGGTGGAAGCGACTGAAGGATTCTGTCAATGACCGCGTCATCCGAGAGATTAACTCCCAGCTGAGACAAGCGGTTGTGTAACCCAGACATTCTGAGTATGTGCTCACTAACAGAACTATTTTCCTCCATTTTACAGCTGAAGAACTTGTCGGAGACTTCATATCTCTCGACCCGGGCATGAGCTTGGAAAACCATTTTCAGCTCTTCGAACATCTCATATGCTCCATGTTTCTCAAAACGCTTTTGAAGCCATGGTTCTAAGCTGTAAAGCATGCCGCGCTGAACGAGGGAGTAATCATCAGCACGTGATTGCCAAGCGTTCATAACGTCTTGGTTCTCTGGGATGGGTGCTTCACCTAGCGGTGCTTCTAGGACATAATCTTTCTTGGCAGCTATGAGGATGATCCTCAGGTTCCGGACCCAGTCCGTATAGTTGCTGCCATCATCTTTCAGCTTGGTTTTCTCTAGGAACGCGTTGAAGTTGAGGGCAACGTGGGCCATTTGATCTACAAGACATATTGTAAAGATTTTAGACTAAGTTCATGATAATTAAGTTCATCTAATCAAATTATTCAATGAACTCCCACTCAGATAGACATCCCTCTAGTCATCTAAGTGAAACATGATCCGAGTTAACTAGGCCGTGTCCGATCATCACGTGAGACGGACTAGTCAAGATCGGTGAACATCTCCATGTTGATCGTATCTTCTATACGACTCATGCTCGACCTTTCGGTCCTCCGTGTTCCGAGGCCATGTCTGTACATGCTAGGCTCGTCAAGTCAACCTAAGTGTATTGCGTGTGTTCCGAGGCCATGTCTGTACATGCTAGGCTCGTCAACACCCGTTGTATGCGAACGTTAGAATCTATCACACCCGATCATCACGTGGTGCTTCGAAACAACGAACCTTCGCAACGGTTCACAGTTAGGGGGAACACTTTCTTGAAATTATTATAAGGGATCATCTTACTTACTACCGTCGTTCTAAGCAAATAAGATGCAAAACATGATAAACATCACATGTAATCAAATAGTGACATGATATGGCCAATATCATTTTGCTCATTTGATCTCCATCTTCGGGGCGCCATGATCATCTTCATCACCGGCATGACACCATGATCTCCATCATCGTGTCTTCATGAAGTTGTCACGCCAACGATTACTTCTACTTCTATGGCTAACGCGTTTAGCAATAAAGTAAAGTAATTTACATGGCGTTATTCAATGACACGCAGGTCATACAAAAAATAAAGACAACTCCTATGGCTCCTGCCGGTTGTCATACTCATCGACATGCAAGTCGTGATTCCTATTACAAGAATATGATCAATCTCATACATCACATATATCATTCATCACATCTTCTGGCCATATCACATCGCAAGGCACATGCTGCAAAAACAAGTTAGACGTCCTCTAATTGTTGTTGCAAGTTTTTACGTGGCTTCTATAGGTTTCTAGCAAGAACGTTTCTTACCTACGTAAAACCACAACGTGATATGCCAATTTCTATTTACCCTTCGTAAGGACCCTTTTCATCGAATTTGTTCCAACTAAAGTGGGAGAGACAGACACCCGCTAGCCACCTTGTGCAACTAGTGCATGTCAGTCGGTGGAACCTGTCTCACGTAAGCGTACGTGTAAGGTCGGTCCGGGCCGCTTCATCCCACAATACCGCCGAAACAAGATAAGACTAGTAGTGGCAAGAAAAATTGACAACATCTACGCCCACAACTGCTTTGTGTTCTACTCGTGCATAGTAACTACGCATAAACCTGGCTCATGATGCCACTGTTGGGGATCGTAGCAGAATTTTAAAATTTTCTACGCATCACCAAGATCCATCTATGGAGTATACTAGCAACGAGGGGAAAGGAGTGCATCTACATACCCTTGTAGATCGCGAGCGGAAGCATTCAAGTGAACGGGGTTGATGGAGTCGTACTCGCCGTGATCCAAATCACCGATGACCGAGTGCCGAACGGACGGCACCTCCGCGTTCAACACACGTACGGAGCAGCGACGTCTCCTCCTTCTTGATCCAGCAAGGGGGAAGGAGAGGTTGATGGAGATCCAGTAGCACGACGGCGTGGTGGTGGAAGTAGCGGGGATCCCGGCAGGGCTTCGCCAAGCGCAAGCGGGAGGGAGAGGTGTTGCAGGGGGAGAGGGAGGCGCCAGGGGCTGTTGTAGTGCTGCCCTCCCTCCCCCCACTATTTATAGGGGCCCTGGGGGGCGCCGGCCCCCTGGAGATCCCATCTGAGGGGGGGGCGGCGGCCAAGGGGGGGGGCTTGCCCCCCAAGCCAAGTGGGGCGCCCCCCACCCCTAGGGTTTCCAACCCTAGGCGCAGGGGGAGGCCCAAGGGGGGCGCCCCAGCCCACTAGGGGCTGGTTCCCCTCCCACTTCAGCCCATGGGGCCCTCTGGGACAGGTGGCCCCACCCGGTGGACCCCCGGGACCCTTCCGGTGGTCCCGGTACAATACCGATAACCCCCAAAACTTTCCCGGTGGCCGAAACTGGACTTCCTATATATAATTCTTCACCTCCGGACCATTCTGGAACTCCTCGTGACGTCCGGGATCTCATCCGGGAGTCCGAACAACTTTCGGGTTTCCGCATACTAATATCTCTACAACCCTAGCGTCACCGAACCTTAAGTGTGTAGACCCTACGGGTTCGGGAGACATGCAGACATGACCGAGACGCCTCTCCGGTCAATAAACAATAGCGGGATCTGGATACCCATGTTGGCTCCCACATGTTCCATGATGATCTCATCGGATGAACCACGATGTCGAGGATTCAATCAATCCCGTATACAATTCCCTTTGTCAATCGGTACGTTACTTGCCCGAGATTCGATCATTGGTATCCCAATACCTTGTTCAATCTCGTTACCGGCAAGTCACTTTACTCATACCGTAATGCATGATCCTGTGGCTAACTCCTTAGTCACATTGAGCTCATTATGATGATGCATTACCGAGTGGGCCCAGAGATACCTCTCCGTCATACGGAGTGACAAATCCCAGTCTCGATCCGTGCCAACTCAACAGACACTTTCGGAGATACCCGCAGTGTACCTTTATAGTCACCCAGTTACGTTGTGACGTTTGGCACACCCAAAGCACTCCTACGGTATCCGGGAGTTGCACGATCTCATGGTCTAAGGAAATGATACTTGACATTGGAAAAGCTCTAGCAAACGAACTACACGATCTTTTGTGCTATGCTTAGGATTGGGTCTTGTCCATCACATCATTCTCCTAATGATGTGATCCCGTTATCAATGACATCCAATGTCCATAGGCAGGAAACCATGACTATCTGTTGATCAACGAGCTAGTCAACTAGAGGCTTACTAGGGACACGTTGTGGTCTATGTATTCACACATGTATTACGATTTCCGGATAACACAATTATAGCATGAACAATAGACAATTATCATGAACAAGGAAATATAATAATAACCATTTATTATTGCCTCTAGGGCATATTTCCAACACGCCGCGCAACCCAGCTGCCTGCAGCCCACGCTGCTCAGGGCAACCGCTGCAGACCACGAACATCACACCACATCCGGGAACGTCGCCCCGATGTAAAGTTAGAGCGCCCCCTCTCGGGCGTATCGACCGAGCCAACACCCCTGCTGGCCAAGCGGGACAAGGATGCCACCCAACCAATGTTGAGATAGAGCCCCACCTCATAGAGCTGCCACTCACATTGTTCCCGAGATCGCCATTTCGACGCACAATCAGAAACCACCTGGAGCCGCCGCCCCGACGTCCATTGTCCCGACGACGAAGAGATCCGTGCGAACTGTAAATGCTGACTCTTCAAGGTGATGCCTCAAAGAAGGAAACGACGTAGCCGCCGCCGTCGCCCGCTTCGACCATCCGAAGCTACGAATTTATCCCGGAGAGTCGTGTAATGGAGCTCCGCGGCAACACCTTCAAGAAGGGGAATGACATCATGGTCATGGCGCCGCTGTTGCCGGCACCAACCCAAGGTCGGTGCTGGACTTTCGCCCGGAGCTCCTCCACACCTCTGAATCCGAGCAGATCCGAAGCACTGCGCAGCACACAATCCCCATGGTCGACGTCCACCGGCTCCACCTTCCTGCTGCGCCAAGCTACCTCCGCCGCCGACCACCAAGCTCACGCGCGTCACCACCCCTCGCAGTACATTTTTTAATATCTCAAAGAAACCATGGTATCAAGAAAACTACATTGGGAAATTGGGAAATTGTACTCCAAATAATTTATAGAGGAAAAAAATAAGGTATTTGAAAGAAGGGTACCCTTGGGGAAAAAACTTCAACAATAGTTGCATCCAAATGGGGTGTGTTTGCCCTAGGAAGATTGGCATACATACTGTTTGGTTGTCGGCAATGGTGCCGGACAAACAACCCGAAGAAACACTAGTGGCGTGTTTGGTAGCCTGCATCACCTCTAAGTAGGCCGAGTGGGTGTGAGAAAAAACCCGTTTTGTAGCATACAAGGAGGCCTGCTCGCACGTGCACGAACCTTAAAGCAGCACAGAGTTTGGCTTGCTAGAAACGCTTGAATCGTTCGTTTCCAGTGAGTCAGTGAAAGAACATGCGGTGCCCCCATGTTTGGTTTTGGTAATTGATGACAATCTCTATGGACTAATGGTTGCCTTGAGTTATATTTGAAGGATTTGTCCATAGGCTTTTCTTGAAGTCCATGTGTTGGTTTCAAGGAGTTTATGTGGTGACCAAGGTGTTATTAAGGAATTATCCAAAGATTGGTCATGTGAGAGTAGAGCTTATTGCAAGCATGTCTTGAAGAAGAAGATTGTGTGATCATTCATGTTTACCTTCAAGACATCATCCAAATGAAGAGAGTTGGAAAGAGTCAAGGTTGATCAAGACTAAATCAAGAGTGAATCAAGTTGATCAACACACAAAGCGCACAAGATGTACCGAGAGGGATCAAGCGATCCCATGGTGTGGTAAGCATTGTCAATTACGCTTTGTGTACTAACCCATGATCTTCGTGAGAGTTCTTTGTGGGGTTAGGTTGCGGTGTGCAAGTTCAAGTGAAGCATCATGAAGAGATCAAATGCTTGAAGCTTGCCGTCCATTGTGGCGACAATGGACTTGTGAAGATGTTGCGGTGTGCAAGTTCAAGTGAAGCATCATGACGAGATCAAATGCTTGAAGCTTGTCGTCCATTGTGGTGACAATGGACTGGTGAAGATGTGCGGAAGAGTGGCTCACCCATAGTGGAGTATGGGGGAGCAATCAACTAGACTTCATCGAGCCAACACAACCAAGAAAGGTGGTCCAACTTGAGGGAGTCAAGATCGTCATCATCTAGCTCAAGTGGACCATGTGCAAGGCAAAGGTTTGCTCTTGATAGGTTTTCTATTTTACCGGTCTCATGATGGTAGTTGGGAGACCGGGTTATAGGATCGATTGCCGTACTATCAAGGGGGGCTCTCGATGAGTAGCTTGATCGTATCGTTCATAGAGAGCTCAAACCATTGCATCCTTGCATCATCTTTGTTGGTTCTTGTTTGGTTCTTCTCTTTGTGAGTTTTGGAGCTTATGGTCATCTTGATGACAAGCTCGAGTTCATCGAAAACGGAGTTCACTCGCATCTTCTATGATGTTTTCGATGTTGGAGGTTATGCCGGTTCTTCTCGGTTGGAGGTTTCACTCCTTTATTTGTTGGCATACCTCCCCTGCCTCTTCTTACTATAACCAGTCGCTGTTTTGATGCTACTCGTCTTTCTCAATCCAACAAGCTTGAGTTTGCTCAATTCGGAGCTCATATGCGGAAGTTATGGCAGTTTTGGTTTCTAGCGGTAGTACCGCGGCCAGAGCGGCAGTACCGCTTATCGCCCCAAGCGGTAGTACCGCTGTCCAAAGCGGTAGTACCGCCTATGGCCATAAGCGGTAGTACGGCTACGGTTCCGCGCTGGTACCGCCTCGATTTTGGGTCTTGCTTTTTTCGTGTCGAGTTTTGCAGTAGTTGCACGGCAGTAAGGCACGGCAGTTCCGCCTATAAGCGGTAGTACCGCCCCGATGGGCGGTAGTACCGCCTGTAAGCGGTAGTACCGCTCCGGTCGGGCGGTAGTACCGCTACTGCATTTTTGGTCCCGTGTTCTGCTCCTCCAGCGGTAGTACCGCTGGGGTGCGCGGTAGTACCGCTTATAAGCGGTACTACCGCCCCAAGGTTCATGTTTGGTTGCTCCTTTTCCCTGCTTCTTCCGCCAGAGCGGTAGTACCGCTCGTGGAGCGGTAGTACCGCTCGTGTGCGGGCTGAGCACATAACGGTTGGATTTTTCCCCTTCTATAAAAGGGGGTCTTCTTCCCCAATGAACCTTATCCTTTGAGCTCGTGTTCTTCCCCCATTGTTGACCTTCTTCGAGCTTGCTAACTCTCAATCCCTCCATGGATTCTTGCTAGTTTTTGAGGGAAAAGAGAGAGGAGATCTAGATCCACATTTCCACCAATCACTTTCTCCTCTATGTGAGGGGAACCCATTGGATCTAGATCTTGGAGTTCTTGGTGTTCTCCTTCTTGTTCTTCCTCTCATTTTCCTCCCTAGCATTAGTTGCTTCGGTGGGATTTGAGAGAGAAGGACTTGGGCACTCCGTGTGCCCTTGCCATTGCATTTGGTGCATCGGTTTGAGTTCTCCACGGTGATACGTGGAAGTTACAAGTTGAGAAGCTTATTACTCTTGGGTGCTTGGTGCCCTTGAGCTTGTTCCTCTTGGGTGCTTGGGCGCCCTAGACGGTTGGTGGTGTTCGGAGCTCAATCATTGTGGTGTAAAGCTCCGGGCAAGCGTCGGGGTCTCCAATTAAGTTGTGGAGATCGCCCCGAGCAATTTGACGGGTACCGGTGACCGCCCCCAAGGGTTGCCAAAGTGTACGGGTTCGGTGACCGCCCCCAAGGGTTGCCATTTGTACGGGTTCGGTGACCGCCCTCAAGGGTCCCTTAGTGGAATCACGGCATCTTGCATTGTGCGAGGGCGTTAGGAGATTACGGTGGCCCTAGTGGCTTCTTGGGGAGCATTGTGCCTCCACACCGCTCCAAACGGAGATTAGCATCCGCAAGGGTGTGAACTTCGGGATACATCGTCGTCTCCGCGTGCCTTGGTTATCTCTTACCCGAACCCTTACTTATGCACTTTACTTTGTGATAGCCATATTGTTTCTTGTCATATATCTTGCTATCACTTAGTGGTTTATCTTGCTTAGCATAAGTTGTTGGTGCACATAGGTGAGCCTAGTTGTTGTAGGTTTTGTGCTTGTCAAATTAACCGCTAGGTTTATTCCGCATTTGTTCAAGCCTAAACCGTAATTATTTTAAAGCGCCTATTCACCCCCCCCCTCTAGGCGACATCCACGATCTTTCAGTCAGGCTTTAAGTCGGGCGCAAAAGTGGGGCACAACATACGCGGCAGTGCGGGCAAAATCTGGGCGGAGATGGCGGGAGACGGAAATCCTCCGACGCGGGATGGCGCGAAAACTAGCATCACCCCCTACCCCATGCATGTACTCGCTCACCTCTAGCTATAGGACAAACCCAACCTCGGTCCTTGCCTTGCTCGACCATGGTGACTCTCAGATCTACGAAAGCAACGGCGACGACGACTTCAATCTCCATCAGTAGGACCTACTTCTCCCCCTCGTCTTCGACTCCGAAGACGAGGATGGACTTAACCTAGTTCGGCATCGATGAACTTTCCCCTATTGAGCCATACAACTTTTAATTTGTGTTGTTATTTGTTAGTAGGTGGGATGAACTGCCATTTGTTTCCTAGTTAGGACTGAAACAATGTTTCGATCGTGTGTGTAATAAGGTCATCACTAGTGAGAAGGGATGATCACAAATTATGTTGTGCACAACCAAACACCGTGTAGTGCATCAACCCAGTCCAACCCGCAAAAAAAGCATTAGCTCGGTCAGGCCCAACTGAGTCACACATACAAAGACCCCGAAAATGATGCAACTAACCATACACGCCCTAGATCGCTATTGTTCCTCTGAAAATATACCTGACAGGTTGAAATCTTCGAAAGAGGCACCGCCATTACCATATCATATGCACAGAGGCAACATTGGATCCACGGCACGATAAATACCAACGATATGGTCTTTCCTCCTCAAGAAAAGTCTTCTTCCTCCCCCCGCCCGCGCCACCGCCAATCCGCCCTACCTCCGATGGGCTTTTGGGTCATGGAGGTGCGGAGGATCTCTCCCCCTGCTGGCGGGAGGGAGCCCGTTCTCGTTTTTGTTAGGTTCGGTGTCTTTATTGGGGTTGTGTGGCGGTGACGATGTCCCTCAGTAGGAATAATGTCTCCCACGTCCGATCTCCATTCCGATGGTGCGAATAGCGTCGTCGGAGGGAGTTTGGAGGTGTGTCTCTGTCGGATCTTGCGGGATTCGGGCGGTGGTCTTCGTTGGATCTATTTGGATCCAATTTTTGTCCATCTTCGTTCGTGTGGTTACAGGTTTGATCTTTTCGATCTACAACTATTTTCATCAATGATGGTTGCTGCTCTGGTGCACTCGTCCTTTGGGGCATTAGCATGATGACTTCCCGACTGTCTAGTACAACAAGGTTTGCCCGGCTCCGGCGAGGGAGGGGCGATGATGACGGCGCGTCTTCGACTCGCTTCAGTATTTGTAGTCGTCGCTAGGTGGTCCATGGACGCGGTTGAAAGTTTTATTACCTCTTGTGTTCTCTGAATACAGTAGGTTGGAAATTTGTGCCGCAACAAAAAATACCAACGATATGCAACGTGCTATACCTACACATTCCACCTTGTACGGTGGCATCCAGCGGACTTAGATGAAGGTTAAAGTTGTTCGTTCGACCCAGAAAAAGAATGTGTCAATGTTGCATGCCCAGCAGTGCAATATTCCTCGATCTACATCTTCCCGCCAAGCTACAGAGATCCCGTCCCACGGAGGGCCGACAGATCTCCACCCAGGCACGCATGAATCCACGGCCAGTACATCGTATCCTCCACCTCGCCGTCCTCGCCCCATCCGCAACACAACACATGGCTCATCACGGACGACGGCACATCGTCAGCCCCCTTTTGCCCCTATCAATCATCGACGTCTCCCGCGCGGCACGGCCGAAGCGACGGTGGCGTTCAAATATCCCGACAGGCGGGATCGATCGGCGGACCGGCCGGGCCTCGTACGCGCGCGCGTGAGCACGTACGTACGTCCGCTGCCGCATGCATGCATGCGTCCGTCCGTCCGTCCGTCCGTCGACGAGAGGGAGAGGCCTTGCATGCTTCCCCGCCACCAGCAAACAGCTCCGGATCTGGCTTCTTCCCGCGCAGTGCATGTGCATGATTGCTACACCACCACCACCACCGGCACCGGCAGCGGCAGAGATCTCGTCGTCTTTGTACCGATCCGGTCGCCGTTGGCCACCCCCGGCTTGGCCGTTTCCCGGCTGGTTTTTCACCCTTGTAGCCAAGCCAGCCAGCAATGGCTTCTTTCTGTGCGTCGTCCGTCCCGTCTCGATCGACGCCACTGTTCGTCCGCTGCGGCGCCAGCGCCGCCGACGACGACGTGTGCCGACCAGACGCACGTACGTACGTACATTGGGCCGGAACGTCGGTCTGTCGAATGTCCAGCCCAGATCCAACGGAACACGAGATAGGTAAGGCGACGTACGCACGCACTGTGAAGTCACGAGATAGGTAAGGCGGCGCGGCTGGCAGGTTTAAACTACTGTGGGGTGCAGGTAAATGCGAGATCCCGGCAGGGTCCGGCCAAGGTTTCCCGATCGAGGAGGGACGGACGTACGCGACGCCTGTGACGCGGGGCAGAGGCTGTACGCGGAACAGGCCGGGCTACGTACGCGCCAGGTGCCCCCATCCATCACCACCCCCTTGCAATTGAAGCGCCATTGGCCCGGTGCGCCCTGCTGCTCAGCTCGTGCCTCGTGCTCGTGGACCTGCCGTCGCCAACGCCCAAACCATCGACGCCCGGCCGGTCGGTGGTGGCCAGCAGGACCGGCCATCACGTAGTACGTACCAGCCAGGAATCACGCAGGGAATGTACGTCGTGGCGGTGGCAATTGACACTGCACCCACGTACGTGTCCCCGCCTGCAGCGAGTCCTTAACCGTTCCATTCCTTCTATCACAGAGACGGGTTCAGGGCCAGCCAGTCTGGGCATGCATTCATGTTTTTTCACCTCATGCATGGGGGAGAGAGGGGCGACCGGGTCGTACGGCGGGGTAGGGCGCGGCGGCGTCGACGACGACAAGGGGGAGGCGCAGGCGGCGTGCGTCCAGCTGCGGCCGCCCCCAGCAGGCCGACGATTAGTCGCCGAGATGCATACCGCTGGGTCGGTCGGTCGGTGGGGCGGGCGCGACAGGGGCTCGCTGATGGCAGGAACCGGACACGGGAACGGCCAACGCAACGCAACGAGCGAGCCTGCCCGCCCGCTGCTGCATGCGGCGCACCTACGTGGAGGCCCACGTACCACCACGACCGGCCTGGCCTGGCCCGGTACTGGACTACTGGTCGTAGAGTGGACAGCGGAGGGACGCGTGACGCCGGCGACCAAAACACCATGATTCATTCATTCACCAGATGGTCTTTTCCTTTTTCTTTCTGCGTTAGTCACCTCACGGATCCGATCTACCAGTGACTGCTACTGGTAGCAGCTTGGATCAATCATCATGGCCGGGTTTACCTACTCCTACGGCTTCGGCGAGTCAGGATTGGCCTGGATTTACAGCTGGGTCATAAACATGTCTGAGCCAGCGTGAACCGTATCTTCTGCCCAGCCAGAAATTTGGCTGCGATCGCCCTTCACTCGCTCCCCCCGTACGGGGTAGCGATCGATATCGGTGATCGGTCGCATAATTCGCAATCTATGGCAGCAGATTGCGCGATCTGTTCCACGATTTTCTGACAATAAATCAAGGATCTAAACCTCAGGCGCAAGAGGGATATTATCATCTTTATCTCCATTTCCACCAATCATTACACATTGTGATTTCACAAAGGAAGTGGAAAGAAGATCATAAACCTACACTACGGTTTTCAATACGGAAGTGGCTCTGGAAACTCAGGAACCACAGCAGTACTTCACCATACACGATTTCGATCACAAAACTAGGTTGATCCACCGCACGACACTGGAATGCCCTCGAGCGTGTGATCGATCCCGACCCCCCACCCAAAAACCATCTGTCACAAAACATCATTCTGAAGGTGTTTCGCAACATGCATTGCCGCGGACACTAAACATTCACAGAATCTCTACCGGACGGTCACACGCTGTGCAATGCACCGTATCCGTGTTTGTTTTATCGCTCGGAGGCATTTTCACAGGTCCATTTCTCACTGCCCTATACTTCAACTGATGGTGGCCAACTAGGCAAGTGCAGCGGCAGATCATTAAAGGACAGCAAGAGCAGAGGCAAACCATGGACTGCTGGTAGACAGTAACTCTACTGCAGCTCCACAAGGGAGTATGTCTACCATGTTCCTCAACAGCTCTACCGTTACGATCCAGTTGACCACCAAATATGGTAAATGATAATCTAATATCATGCACAGACAGGCATCTCTGTATGGAATCTACTACTAAAAGATATTGAAAAAAAAGGAGAAGTCAAATGACACAGGAAGCAGGATCAAGATTTAGGTGTGGTAAACTTGAGTACACCCTGATTCAAGCGAACTAAATGGGGTGAGGGAGACTAGGGTCGGTCGACAAAGAATTGAGAAATCCGGGTCGACACCCTGAGTTCTTCATCCAATGATTTAAAAGAAACACACACAGATCATGTGGACTTTTAAACCTGGATAAACACAGCAAAAAATCTTGAGCCTTATTGGATGGCAAACTTGAGTACACTCTGACTCAAGTGACACAGGCAGCAGGATCAAGATTTAGATGTGGTACTCTGATTCAAGTGAACCAAATGGGGTGAAAAAGAACTAAGAAATCTCGGTCACCCCATAAGTTTTCATCCAACGGTTTACCAGAAATACACACACACACAAAAACAAGTGGGTTGTTAAACCTAGATTAAAAAAATCTTGAGCCTTATTGGATGTTAAGCTTGCCTGACTGAGATTTAAGAACTTCTTGGTCGACAAAGCATTAGCAAATCCGATAAATATGGTGCTTCAGCATGAAGGTAGGTGCACAGATATGGTAATGTAGGTGCCTAGATGGATCTCAGTTTCTATTTTCATTAAGAAATTTCAGTCGACATCCTGAGTTCTTCATCCAACGGTTCAACACAGAAACACACACACACAAACAAGTGGATTTTTAAACCTAGATAAAAGCAAGTGAACCTTATTGGATGGTAAGCTTGGCTGACTGAGGTTTAATAGTTCCTCAGTCAGATTTGGCATTAGCAAATCCGACAAAATGGTGCTTGACCATGAAGATAGGTGCACAGAGATGGCAATGTAGGTGGCACAGGTGGATCTCAGTTTCTGTTTTTGGAGATGAACTTCAAATGTAGGTTTGTGAATGCATATACATATCAAAAATTCCAATTGCACTACAGTATTCAACGGCGAGAGGTTTCATTTACGGGTCTAGCAGGCTGATTTAGGGCCATCAGTGCTACTCTTAGTTCTCACTAACCTTAACATATAAATTATACTCCAAATCAAATGGTAAAGAGTAATGCACTTGTAAGGAAACAAGCATCCCGTATGCTATATATTTGATCCCATAAATTACTGAACTAGTGTTGGAATCTTGAAAAGAAGATCATTTATTTATCATTGATTCTTCAACGGGTGACGAATAAAGGATTGGGTAGACAAGCACAGTTGCAATCAAGGATCATGACATAATAGTAGACATCACAGAAAAAGGAAAATAAAATGGAACAACAAATAATGTCGACAAAATTTATAACTCATCAGAACAAATATAAACTGTTCTGTATCTCAGCCGATCCCTTTTTGGATCATTTTCATTCACCGCCTCAATGATCAGAGCAGCCCTTGCCCAAAGTTCATTGGAAACTGAATATGGAACCAAAATACAAAACAGGGCAATAGAGCTCTCATCTCTACAACATGCAAATTCCTTGCTCCATCTCTGCCTACACTAGCATGCATCTCTGGACACTAACAGCTTAGCATGCCCCTTACATATGTCGATTGCATGAACAGGCTCGCGGTGAACTGTTTGTTTTTATGGGTCAAGTATTGACTATGGTGTTTTTGTTCCTTCCAGCAACTACTTGACCACGCTATAGTTCTCGAGTGACCAAACTGAATTGAGATGTTTGAAACAACAAAACGGCCAAAACGGTGAGCAACACACCTGAAGCACAGCACGACATGAGACCAGTCATCTGCCAATTCTCCTCCTTTTGCTTGCCGAAGAGGCTTGGTAGCATGTTGCTGGAGATCCAACAGCAGTATCATCACTCTGTTGGCTGAGACATGCAGCAGCATCCAACACACCTATCGGGCTTTGCGGCACAGAGAACATTGATGATCCAGCTGACTTTAGGACAATGGTTCCCATTGCTATCTTGTCTTGAATCAGTTCGTAGCATCTTAACACTCGCTCCTGCGAGACATAAGAGGTATTTAGGCAAATGAAGTAACAATTCAAGCGCATCATTGCATTTACAGGTTACCATTTAGTGGCGGGCAAATGGTTTAGTAAGTGATAACATTGAGCTGATCACTACCTTGTTTATGTACTTGCAGGTAGTTGTAGCCCGCTCGACTACTGAAGTATTGCGCTCCCCAAATGCAGCAAGTGCAACACTTGCAGCAATCTCTGAAGGTCTGAACACCAACTCCTCCGTGATTAAGGGATTTTAGCAGGGTTTGCTTCAGTTGCTACTGAGATGATGATGGTAATAAGACTTACAGGAAGGGGATAGACGGAGAGGAACCTATCAAGGTAGTTGACAGACAGGACCGCAGTCAACGGCGCGAAATTGAAATGCTCAATGACCTATGAGCAGAGAATTTGCAGATTTAATCAGCAATCACATCGGGGCGGCACCATCGGGCATCAATCCAACGAGAAATCGCCACTAGAACGGGTAAAAAAAGGCATCTTTACACGAATCCGGCCCATCACATCTCGGCGCCGCGCCATCGGCACAGGTAAGCGGCGATTGGAATCAAATCAAGATGCGGGGGGGCTCACCTTCCAAATCCAATCTATGGCGTCCCTCCTGACGGCGGCCAAATCCAGGGCCCCGGCCCGGCGCAGCAGCATCTGGGGGTACCCGTCGGCCGGCATGTGCTCCTTCTCAGTCGCGACGAGCGCCGCCACGCACTCGTCGGACTGCACGGGGTGGTCCACCAGGAACCCCTCCGCCGCGGCGGCGGCATCGGCGGCGACGCGCGGCGGGGTGGCGGACCCCGCCGCCGCCGCCCAGGAGCAGTCGTCCTCGTCGTCGTCGAGGCCGAGGATGGCGGCGTTGTCCTCGGCGCAGAGCAGCACGGAGGCGGCGCAGTCGTACCCGGATGGAACCATGCTGACGACTCCGCCTACCACCTCCCGAGAATGGCAGCGGCAGGAAAGGAATGCTGGGTTAATGAGCAATCAATAAACCGATGCGAACTGATTTATTTATCTATCTATCCACGCCGAATCCCTCGTCTCTTCCTGCGAATTTATACTTCTCCCTCCCGATTGCTCCTCCTCCTCCCCCTCCAATCTCCCTCCCCTGTTCTTGATCCGTCAAAGAGATAAAACGAAAAGGATAATCTATTTTTTTCCTTTTTCTGCCTGCTGCGTTCTTCTTCTGCTCAAGTGGAGACGAGATGAGGAGCGGAGGGGGAGGAGGGAGGAGAGGAGAGGAGGGTCTGCCTACCCACTGTAGAAGCGGGGAGCGAGAGTGGGGGAGAAGGGCGAGGGTTTTGGCTTTGTAGGGCGCGGCCGGAGGCGGGGGGAGGCGGCCGCTATTTCGGGGGCGACGCGGGGGGGCGGGCGCAAAACCGCATGCGACTTCCTGGCGGAGTTGTTTCGTTTTTGGCATTTTCCTGGGAGCGCGGATCCTTTGCGGCCACGACACTGGCTCGGATTTCGCGTGCGCCGTGTCGCTCGGTGCGTTTGTTTCCTTTCTTATTTATCTCCTCTGCTTCTAGACTAGCCTCTGTTCTAGGTTAGTAATATGATGAATGTGGTGATGTGTTTCTTGGCTTATTTGCTTGCAAAACAAACATGGGAAGAAACACCGTTTTGTAATCTCGGAGATCTTTCCTTGTATATGTGTATGGAGAATATCATGGTGATTGTGTTTTTACGGTTTCTTTCTTGCTCGTTGTAATAAATGGATGCAAGCGGGGGTCTGAAAAATTCACAACATTTGGGTGCCAAAATTAGTCTCTGCTTTTCTGTTTTACTAAAAGAAAATTAGATTGTGATTTTCGTGCTTCGGTCGCTACAAAATTTCTTTCGTGGCAAATCCGCTTGTAAGAAACGACACTCTAGAACCAACATTGCGCACGCCACGACAAACGAGGAGGCACGTTCGTGGACACGGGCTGGTAGGAGCTGCGCTTGTCTTTTGGATTTCTTCCTCCGGTCGCCTAGGACAGTGCGGCGACTATGAGTAGCGCGAGTGGCGCATGCACGCTTTCTTGGAGGCATTTTGCACGTTTCCAGCGAACGTCGGGAAAGGTCGGAACCGAGACCTCCACTGGTCTGATGAGCTCCGTCATCATGACCATTGTGCGTCTGAGTACCGCCAAAAGGATCACAATACAGACACATATTGTTTTGGGGGAGATACTTTTATCTCATCACTTTCTTCTCCCTCCTCTCGTTTTCCATGGGAGTCGCCTGGCGGCCTGGGTTATCTCGGCTCCTCTCCCTTCCCGCCTCCGGTGGTTCCGTTGTGCGGATTGAAGTCGGGAGAGCGGCTTCTCCCTAAAAACAGTAGATCTAGGGTGTGTACTGCCACTATGGAGTTTGATACTATGACGGTCTTGAGCTCCCCACTGGCATGTGCAGATATCGAGCGGTGACCTTCAAAGCGTTTCTCTTCTCATCTTCCATGGCCTTGGGTGGGGAGTGATCTGACGAGGGCTCTCCCAATAAGACTTGCACTTCACTAGATCGAGTTGAAGAAGATGTTGCTCCTTTTTCCCTACATCGTCACGGCGACGAGGAGGGTTTTGGTGGGCCATGCTTGCTTGGCTATCTTTTATGGAATTGGGTATTGTCGGATCTACCTCCGGTGAAGGCCTTGGAGCAGAAGGTACAACTGCTCCATCATGAGTTTATTACCAGTGTGTTCGAGCACGAGCTACGACGCTCGCTGATCTAGTCTTTCTCTTTGAGAAGATCAGTTCCTCGCGGTTGGTTGTTGGTCTTAGCCGCTCCATTACTGGCTCTTCCAGTCGAAGGACGGTCGCTTGCTGCTCAGAGTTCTGATATTCATCTTCGTTGGCTCATCATATTCTTCCCATCTATGATGCCCAACAGGGAGGCAGTTCGACTTTGGTTTCAATATCTGCATCCTTTGCTTCCTCCAATACTTCATGCTGGATGTAGGGGCACAACGATCTGCTCGCCCCAAGTGGTTCTTCCCCGGAGGCGATGGATCCGGCTCGAAGCGGAAGGCCATTGTGGAAGAAGGGCTACATTGCAATTTTATGTTGTTCTTAAGGGCCCTTGCCAAAAAATGAGTTATTTAGCAGAGTTGTCGATGTGAGGTGACTCCACGGTGTCGACATCCCGCTCAAGGCTTCATGAAAAGCAGTAGACCTTGAATTGGACCTTCAAACATCCAACTTTTTTCTCGAAAAAGACGTGTAATTTATGGTATAATTTTAGAAAAAGTGCTCTAGTAAAAAATATAACCTAGACAGGTAACAATCGTGTTTATGTGTTCGACAATTAAAGGTTAACTATTAACCACATATTTCAATTCTTGGCATATAACAACCGTTTCATACACAGTTTGTAGAATCTATATGACGAAACTTTAAGTTGTTGCTTAATCACTTCATACATCTCGATCATAAACCCACAATTTATGACACTGGCAAGATGATTATTGAATTTAACTACGCTAAGAAATAATGTTCACTTACACTTTCCGTAATTGGTAGGGTCCACCGTCGTGCTGACCTCCTCAATGTAAATCGGCGGATCTTATTATCGATGCGGTTTCGAACGGAAACAATCTTATACCGAGTCACACCGCCCAACTTTGTTCCTGATAAAGAAAATCCTATTCCCTCTGTAAAGAAATATAAGAGTGTTTGTATGGAGGAAGTACATACCACGTAATACAAAAGTTATTCAGTAAACTTGTTAGAACAACAACCTTGGTTATAGTGTTTTGCTTTTGTCATTCGCAAAACTGTTAACGATGCTTTAACCATAGCTAATGGCATGGAAAACTGTGTACGCGTATCCGCTTTGAAGAAGCTGTGCCTAATGTTGTTACTAAACAAGTCGACGGAATTTGGACATATATTTGGGCGCAAGCCCGTGTGAATGCTGTCATCGAGCAATGCTCACACTCTTGGCCAGATTCCAATCTCCCTGAGGCATCAACCGGCTCCCACTACATCTTGTGCATACGTTCACCCCTTGGTACAGCTGTTTTGGCAGAAGACATACTTGTAGAAAGTGTTTATATTGTTTGCAATGTTGTTACTCCTAGTAGGAGTATTTCTAATTTGTGGCGCACGGGGTAGCATTCTGCTGGTGCATGTAGCGTCATAGCCACCCGTGGTTCGCAAACTTGCAACGCTGCGAACGTTTTGCAATCTCGTAATGCCGCGAACGTTGCTCTGGATTAGATGCGAAACCTGGAGAACCCCGGGCCCCTGGGCGCAAAAGGGGCAGAGAGGATTACACGTAGGACAGCGCCTCGGTGGCACGACCCGGCCCATATGCCATGTGGCAGGCGGCCACCACCCCGGCAATTTTCCATCAGCGGCAGGCGCTGGCGCCAACGGAGATGTGGCCAAGGCGTGGGGAGGGGCAGTTCGGGCATTGCGCAGGCCATGTGGGACGGGACGACGGATGGGGGGCGGTGGCACGGAAGGGTAGGGGGCAGTTCGGCCATTGCGCGCGCCATGTGAGGGTGACCATGCGGGGCAGCGGACGCGTCCGGGTGGCGGGGCCCGAGGGGGAGGGGCAGTTTCGTCTTTCCGCTGCTCCTGCCGCATGCCTGCAAAGCGTACCGAACACAGGCATAGGCGCAGGCACGGGCACGGCCTCCGGTAGTCCAGCAGCGCAGCACGGTTGCTTTCTGGCGGTCAAACCTGACGTGAACCGAGGAGTAACTTCGCACCGAGGCCGAGGGGTCGCGCGCTGCTGCGTTCGGGCGCATCCGATCCGGGCTCGGGCCATTTTTTTGTTGGGCGCGGCTGGCTAGATCGCGGGCGCGTACCTGGTACGCCGTGAGTACGGTGCAATCGACGGGACGACGTGGAGTACATGCCTACTTTTTTCTTACACTAGCTTAGTATACGAGGCTTCGGTGTGTACATGTATACTTCACTGTCAAAAGTTAGCAAAAATTGTAGATACCCATATGCATACCTCCTCATTTCCCGTATCTACGCCCGGAACTTCAATCTCAATTCAAACACATATTTTTTGAACTACTACCTCTGTATCAGAATGTAAGACGTTTTTGCAATTCAAATATTGGTGCGGTGGGAGTACGGATTATAGAAAGTACGAAATTTGTTTATCTAGTCATGTTATTTACCGAATTCACAACATGACAACAAAAAAAGGATTGATACAAATTATCATGAGAATAAAAAACATCTGTGTACTCAATTAGTAGAAATTTTTGTACGGGCTAATTAATGGATTGCTATTAGATATTCATACCCAGGGATAGAGGCAGCAATTTCGCAAGGTTTGGTCTCCGCAGTGCCTTAAACCTTTCCGCGGTCACCCTATACACGTGTTGCCATTGGCGAAAGCTTCAATCTTTTGTTGTTGTGTGTTTAGCTATCAACATCAGACATACATCAAAATATTATCTGCCCCTGTCACTCTTCATACCTAAATATATTTACGTCAATTAGACCTTTATAATTGTGCTTATTGTCATTGATGTTTTTTCGGAATTGTATCTAAATATATCACGTCCGTTAAACCTTTATAATTATCATATCACAATCATCAATGTTCACAAACGATGTCTAAATATATCCCAGCCGTCAGATCCTCGTACATTTATCAATCAATCTGTTAGATCATCGTATGTTTATGGCCGCCTAAAATGTAAACATAATTTAGTGTTGTTTCCAGTGCAATCACATCCTATGCCTCCCGGCTAGTTTCATAGATACTATACGTGGTACAAATTTTGTCAAACTGTTTCAAATTTCACCATAAGTCTTTGAATGCTGAACATAGAGATTGCACTGAGACCCAATGCACCCAACATTCCTGTGTTACCCAAGGGTAGTCTCTGCTCTTTGTGAGAACCGAGCAAACAAGAGACCGTGTCATGTTTTGCGTTCGTGGTATTGGATTTGACAAGGAAACACAGAACTGGTATGGAATTCCTGGGTTGTTGGTGTTTGCCTGCTTTGGCTGCCAATTGCGACTGGAAACACTGCCTATGGGATTGAGTTACGTCCGGAGCCACAGAATGGGATTTGTATCCCGGGATGGAACCAGCTGCTGGGAATGGGATTTGAAACCCGGGATGGAATCAGCCGCTGGGAATGGGATTTGTATCCCGGGATGGGAACAGCCGCTAGGAATGGGATTTGTATCCCGGGAACGAATCCCAGGGTGGGAATGTGATCCCTGGTCTACGGGTTTTCAAGCTCGGCTGGGTGTGGGATTGGAATAGCTAATCCCACAACGAATTCCCGCACCCAGGCCTTAATGCCATATAACCCGATTCCCACTCCTCCTCTCCCACGTCCAGTCGCGAATCCAGCTCACACAAGTTGTAGCCTGCTCTTCACGAGCTGGGCTGTTTCATCACACAAGTTGCATACTATGAAACACAGCGTCCGATTCTTGTACGACACTGCCCATGCATACTCGTACAATCTTAGTATCGTATGCATATCAGTTTGGATGCTCTATACCCTCCAGTTGAGCACCCTGGCTTTGTATACGTCAATGAAGGGGAAGAAACTGTGGCTATCACTTGGTAATCGGCTCCTCGATCGCAAAAGAAACAGCAGCATAGCATCTTTGAACCAGCGAGGTGCACGGCGCAACCAGATATGGATCGGGGCACACGTACGTACGTAGGTCAATTCGGCCACGGTAGCCGGCGGGGTCTTCGCCATTGCCGCACGGCGATCTAGCAGCAGAGACTCACGTGCTCCGCGCCTCCGATCGCCACGCTCGTGCGCGCGCGCGGGCGGCACAGGGCACCGACCGACCGATCGAGCCGCCGCGCCCCACCCCCACCGAAACAGTCACCCCAGCATTGCTTCGGCGACCCGCCTCATCTGTCCCGCATCGACGTGCTGGCATCGAGCGCACACACGTTGCTCCCCTGACAATTCCATGTGTCCCGAAAGACTTTGCTCCTTCTTTTCGTACGTCCCTAATTATGTGCCTACGTCGCAACGGACCAGTACACACGCCTGTATCTATCATCAACGCACGGAGCGATCTGCAGAGGCCCATGAGTCGCGTGCCGGACTACTCCTCCCCTCCCGCTGCATTTCCCCCGTCCACGGCTCCGATCCGGTGCATCTCGCTCTGCATGTGCATCCCGGCGCGTACGTTCGCATGCGTGTTAAGAGACGCCGAGAGGACGGCTGCCTTGCGACCAATAATAGCCTCTAGCTGGCCAGGCTCCATGATCCCGTCGCGTTCACCAGAGTTTCTATGAAGAAAATAAGGAGAGCGAGACAGATATATATATATACACAGTGGCGGGCGAATCAGATGCTCGTGAAAGCAGCTGGTGGGTGGGTAGACGTAGACCCCCCAAGTTTTTTCCACGAAGATCCACGCAGCAGCAAAACAGATCGTGAAAGAAGCCGACCGAGGGCGAAAGGTCAATTTCCCGCACCGCTTGTCTCTTTCTCCCTTTCCTCCCTGGCTCGATCGAGACCGACTTTCGTCTTCTTTTTTCTCTCCGCCGGGCGGCCGAAACCCACTCAAGCTCCTCCACTTTACTATCCTTCGCCTTTACAATACGATCTGCGTCCCAATAATTTACATAATTTAACCACTAAAGCGAATATGGTACGCGGGAGAAACAATATGTAGCGAGCTAGCTAAGATCTCTCATGGGTCATGGCGGGCTCGGTTGGCGGTGGCGTCTACATGTTTGTTCTTGGATCGGACGGAAACAGCTCTGGTGGCTTCCTCCCATCCCCCGTACGGCCGGCCCGTCGCCGCACCTGCACGCACAGGCACGCGGCATCTCAGATCTTCTCGCCCGTTCCCGCACATATAGAATATAAACCCTAGCACGCCGTGCATCCGAATCTGCTCCACATGTTGCCTCGCATCACCGTTGAAGAAAACCAGACAAGAAACTTTTTTATCGTCGGGCTTTTCTTTTTTCAGAGTGATAAGCACACTGTGCACGCACGCACGCACGATCCGGAAGGAGAAATCGAGGTCGTGAGTCATCTCCATTTTGGGTTGATTTTTTCTGAAGGATGCATTCCCTTGTTTTTCGATCGTGGAAAGGAGGTGATCGTGACGCGTCTCGTATCCCCTCCCCTGGTTGCGTATATCTTTTTTTTTGCGGGGTTGGTTGGTTGCATGTATCTTTGATGTATAGTTTTGTTATCAGCGCGGATCCTTCGATCCATTTGGTTTTGACCTATCGCACGGCGTCCGTGTCCATCCTCTGTCTAGGATACGAAGTAAATGACCGAGGTAGGGAGCAGAGCATATGCAGCTGTTGACTGCTGCCCATGTCGCACAGTAGAAAATCTGAAGCTCGCAGTGGAGTTGGACAGTCGTGCCAACAGTTGCGTTGTGGTGCAGATTAACAGATCATGCAGCCGCGTGCCTGCTGCTCGCTCGTCCGGAGGAGCATCGATAAGTCGAAGACGAAAACTGCATCGTCGCATCTCCTACCTACGTACGTCCGGAGAGATGTCAACCGGGAGAGGAGCATCCTGGCCGGACCCCGGATCGGCGGCGGAGCAGCGCATGGCACGGCGGCCGGCCATGCGTGCATGGCGCATGCATGCATGCGCCAAAAGCTGGGCTCCGGCGGCCAGAGTTGAATGCCTGCCGATCATGGCTGCCATCGAGCAGTCGAGCGTAATGAAGAGGTGGTCTCCGCGCGCGCGTTCTGCTCGAGACGACTTGCTCAACAGTATGCGTCGCAGAGGCATGCAGGAAGTAAACAGGCGAGGTAGTGGATGTGGCAGTCTCCCGCTCTAGGCCTTGATCATCTACAATTCTACATTGTCCCTCCGCCTGCAAAGTGGAGGCCGCGCATTGCATGCTCGAGCGGCAGAGACGACGAGAGGTGCATGGAGAGGGAGCTATATATGCCTCCATGACGACGCCGCCGCCGCGTGGGCTTTTGGCAGGGCGCGCACCGCTCACTTTTTGCCGTGGATCGGAGTGGAGCAGGGAGGCGCCATTAATGGCGGCGCCGGGCAGTGCTGGGGAATCACTCGTCGTGTATGTATCTTCCTCCCCCTGGCCACTTGGTTGATCTGTCGCTCTTGTCTGCCTCTATCTCGCTCGTCTTTGCCTGCCGCTCTCACCTACCCGCCCTGCAAAATTCAACTCAGCGCCGCTTATGTTGGTTATATATCTTGCCAAAGGTTCTTGCCTGGCTATTGACAAGAGAAAGAAGATCGTGGCGCCTAACTGTAAATAGGAGCCAAACAATGTCCTCAATTGGAGAAGGTCGCCAAAACTAGCTAGGTTTGCCAGGAACTAGCTAGGCGTGCCAGGGGTTGGCTTCCAGCTGGACACCACAGACATAGCATGTTCCAAGCACGATCTCAGAATTGTTTTTATCAGAGAGTGCTCGAACGGAAGACGACTAGTCTTGTTTTCCTTCTTCTGCTGATTTAGTGCACCACTCATTAATTTACTATTAGATAGATCAGGAACAGTGTTATATGTTCCTCTGTTTTCTTCGTACGATGTCTGTCCCACACTACATTGGAGCAAAGCTAGCATGTATTGAGATCGTACCATTTTTTCTTGTACGTGAAGTTACTACTAGATCCGTTAATTCAACGATGGTTAGGCTAGCATGTACTTTGCATATTAGTTAGTTTTCTTCCTATGTTTTTATGTACACTGCATATTAGTTTTGCCTTAAGTAAAACTTTATAAAGTTTTTTTTTTCGAATAAAACTTTATAAAGTTTGACCGAGTTTATAAAAAAAGTGCACTAACAAGTGTATGTGATACAAAAATACTCAATGATGAATCTAATGATATTGATTTAGCATTGTATAAATTAATATATAAACTAGATCAAAATTTATAAATTTTACTTAAGACAAAACTAATAAGCAAAATAAATAAAAAGGAAAGGAGTGCTTACTGTACGTTAACCCGCACGGTGATACAGATCGAGCAAATTCCTGCATCACGTGATCGACAAGGTGTACTAGCCAGGATGACGGTTAAGCTAGAATGCCGTTACTAGAAAGCGAATTTGTAGCAGCCGGGTGCTCCATCCCCTATTTAACATTAAGTTCAAAAAATACCAAGAAATTGAAAAAAAAAACTAAGATTTTGGGATATCAAATTTGGGTGTCTGATCTACTTTCGTGTGAAATTTCGTGAAACAAAAACAGGAAGCGTATTTGTGGCAAAAAAGACAAAAAATTCCTATGTATAGAAAAAGATTGTTTGGATGGATTTTCGTTCGGACAATATTTTCTTCGCTACGGGTACGTTTCTGGTAATTTTTCACAAAACTTCACATGAGAGTAGATTCAGAACTCAAATTTGATATCCCCAAATTTCAGTATTTTTTTGGGGTATGTTTTTATGTTTAATATTCGTATAGGGTCGTGGAGCATTGAGAAACTCCTGTTTATTTTCCACACGTACTACAACTATACACCAAGGACAGCACATTGAGCACCTGCTCTGCACCATCCACGTACCACGGCACTTCTCATACCCCCGCGATAGGCCTTCATCGGCTACAGTCGCTCATCTGCAAAGTGGAGGCCGTCCTGCGGCAGAGAGGACGAGAGGTCTGGGCTTTATAAAAAAGGTCATGTCTATTTTATAGATAAAGCAACGATCAAATTCATCGGTTGTTCCTTCGAGTTTTGTTAGGATATGTGTCTTGCTCAGAAAAACGAGACAACGACGTCTCCTTGAAGATGTAATAAGATCTTCCCCGCCTAAATCCCTGTCCCAGTGATGTGTCTAGCATCGCCGATGGGCGAGTAGAGATGTGTCTTCGGTGGATCAGTTTTTGGTGGATTTGCTTGGATATGGTCTTAGTTCGTCTACGTTCGTGTGTCTTCAGGTTGAATCATTCCGATATACGCCACTCTTCATCAGCGGCGGTTGTTGTTCTGATGCGCTGGTCCTATGAGGCCTTAGCTCGACAACTTCCCGACTGTCTACTACATCAAGTTTTGCCCGGCCCGGCGAGGGCGATGATGGCGGCGCGCTTTCGGCTTGCTTCAATGATTGTAGTCGTCGCTAGGTGGTCTACGGATCTGAATGTATTTTTTTAATTTCTGATGTTCATTGACTTCCATGATTGAATATGAATAGATAGAAATTTCTCGCAAAAAATCCATACAACTCGACACCTCAGTTTAAAAAAAAAACTCAACACCACACACAGCACACTCAAGGTAAGATACAAGGGTGTTTAGGAACAACTACACTACCCCATACCACTCCAAGCAAACTACAGGAGGAAGCCGCTTGAAGTCTTCGGAGCTCTCAACCGTGAACATGTCATTGCGAAGACATGAAGCCGTGTACGACAAATCGGGTACTCCAAGGCGCCTTCAAGAAGTGCACAACATCGAAGTGTCGCCACCACCTGATCCAGGGATCCGGGGCAATATGCAGGACGAAGAGTAACCGCAACAACGCCTTCAAGAAAGAAACGATGCCCATGTGCGCCGCCTGATGTGGTCACCTATTACAAGTAGGGTCAAGGACCCATCATTTGGGACCCACATGGGACCCATCACCATCATAGGTAGGTCCCTGGACCGTACCAGCATTCGGATGCATTCATCAGGAGGATCACTCGGACGGCTCTGCAGCACTCGGACAACCACACGTCACTCGACGGACGATCAACCACTCGGACGTACAGGGCAAGAAGGCGTCGTGGGAGTTGCAACGGTCGAGGAATCCTAAGTCATCTACTAAATAGAGCTATAGCTACCGTTACCTGTAACTATTGTAGTATACTCATTACACTAGTAACTGCCTCATTCAATGGCATTAATTGTCCTGGCGGCGTGGGAGACATGGGGCTGCAGCGCACTCTATATAAGCCGCACCCTCTCCATAGCCGGGCACGTTCAACCCTGTAATCCTATCCATCAAATCAAAGCAAGCCTCAGGGCACGAGGCATAGGGCTTTTACCTCCGCCGAGTGAGGGGCCTAAACTCGTTAAACACCGTGTGTTACACCTACACCGTAGCTAGCCTCTGCCCCTTATTCGTACCCCTAGTACTCATTGTCAGGATCATAACCCCGACAGTTGGCGCCCACCATGGGGCTAGGCGTCCAGCAAAATTTCACGGTGTAGGTGGATTTTCTTCATCATCATCATGTCAGTCGGCGGTGAAATCCGCTTCGGGACGATCTCCTTCATCGCCGACGACTCAGCGTGGCTACGCGAAGCTCTGCTGGACGTGGAGGCATTGCCCGTTCGTGGTGCGACACACTTCCACGCTTCCTCGTACGGAGTCCTTCTCCGAGAGCCCTTGGCCCCGTACCGAGTGGTTGTCCACACCACCAGCACACGCCGTCACAAGCGCTCCGGGCGTTCGCGGCTGCAGCGCTGGATCAAGCACGTCGTTGACTCTCAGGTAGTGGCAGGACAGGTGGCGGCCATCGACTTCGACGAGCCCGCCCTCGACCTCTCCAATGAATCACTCGGCGATTCCACAAAGGAGTCTGAGTCCGATAGCGTTGATCTGACCGCCGAGGTCCTCATGACGGACAAATCCAAGCATCGCGCGCCCCCCAGCTACACGGACGGTCGTGCGGGGACGTCTCATGTCAACACCGACGGTGGCCTTCCGGGCCACGAGCCGTATGTGCCCCAGACCCTCACTCGGGAGCAGCGGGAAGAGCTCCGTCGCAAGAATGATCAGCTTCTGAACACCCCATCACGGGAACAACTCCTGAGGCATTGGCCATGGAGTCAACTCGCCCGGCCACTCTGGCCGAGCGCGATCGCCTCGAACGGCTTCAGAAGGAGTTGGATGAACGCGAGCGCCGTCAACCCAGTTCCAGTCGGCACAAACGCCGGCTCTACTCGAGTGACCAACCTCGTAAGTATCAAGTCTTAAGTACTCCATTACAAAATCTAGTAACCGCCACTCGAACCGTAGATTCCATTCAGCCCTCTGTCTCTTCAACCGGAGAAGGGATTCGTCAGATCCAGGCGCTCCTTAAGACAACACTGTCGCAGAACGCGGCGCTGTCCTAGTCCAGAGACCGGATCCATAGCGCATCCGTGCGTGCGGAGACCATCCAGTCGGTCCATAGCCCACTCGGCTCGGGCAGGCGCTGAGCCACTTCCTCCTCCAGAGATCACCATGAAGATGAGACGTGATCGAGTCGCATCGCCCTGGCATAACGACGACTATGATCGTGCACTGATGCCTCCACCCCGGGATGTCGCGTACGGATGCCAGCCTACGACGACAGGCGGACGTACGGTGGCGACCGCAGGTCGAGCCCTACTCGCCCGTCGAGAGACACTAGAGACCCGTTGTTCAATGCAAGATCCGTTCTTGCTCAGAACCTAGTCGATAGAGGCCGAGCCCTGCGGGAGGGCCAAGATCACGACGTACCGAGTGATGAGTACATAGACCTGGGGTAGGGTAATAGGCCTGACCTATACGTCCTACCTAAGGTCCTTGTCCTAGAAGCGAAGAAGTTCAAGAGCAAATAGGGAGGGCTCAACAAAGGTGTCGAGTGCAATCCACTCGACCTACCATTCACTCGGAGATCCCTCCTTATTTAGGTCACTCGACCACCCAACCACTCGATGTGCAGAAGACCTAAAGCCACTCCGCGCAGCAACGGTCGGGCGTTTACTCATAGACTTAATGATCATTTATAGCACTTTATTATTGACGTTACCTGTAACGCTCTCACTTTATGTACATTGAATCCTGTGTAACGGAGGGGAGCTAGGGTCCTGGCGCATTCTATATAAGCCACCCCTCCTCTGAGACAAGGGTTCGCACCCCCTGTAACACACACACGCATATAATCCAGTCGACCGCCTCCGGGCTCCGAGACGTAGGGCTGTTACTTCCTCCGAGAAGGGCCTGAACTCGTAAAACTCTTGCGTACAACTTCTCCATAGCTAGGATCTTGCCTCTACATCCCTACCCCCGTTCTACTGTCAGACTTAGAACCACGACAGTTGGCGCCCACCATGGGGCAGGTGTCTTAGCGACTTGTTGGAGAAGTTGCGATTTTTTCGATTCCCATCAGCATGGTTTCGGGCGGAGGATTGACCGAGGGCCGCGAGATCCGTTTCGGCGCGCTCGTGTTCGTCGCCGACGACTCCGCTTGGCTCCAAGAAGCTCCACTCGACGTCGAGGCGCTCCCCGTCCGCGGGGCAACGCACTTTCGCGCGTGCGTCCGCAGCGTCCTCCTGTGGCGGCCATCGACTCAGTATCGGTCGGCTCCGATGACGTCTTCACTCCCTGCCTCCCGCCGGCACAAGCGTTCCGGTCGGTCGAGGCTCCAGCGGTGGGTGAGGCACGCGGTGGCTCGCCAATCGGCCACCCCCAAGTCGCGGCAATCGAGCCCGACAAAACTCTCTACGGCCTATTCGACTGGCTCCGTTGAGACTGCGTCCGAGTGCGACAGCTGTGACCCCGCGGCGGAAGTCCTGATGGTCAACGGACCGCGCGGTCCTCCTGGCTTCCCCCGCGAGGATGGTGGCGATGACGGAGGCGATCGGTCGCGTGCCCACGAGGAGTACCGCCCCGAGCCCCTCTCTTCGCAGCAAAGGGAAGAGCTTCGCCGCCGTAACATGGATGCACTTCACACTCCTATCGTTGGAGAAACCCCCGAGGCCCGGGCCTTGGAGGAGGTGCGCCTGGCCAACTTGGCTGAGCGCACTCGACTGGAGAATCTCCAGCATGCACTCGACGAGCGTGCTCGACAGCGGATTCCTGAGTCCAGTCGACGACAACTTTTTCCGCCTCCTACTCAGGTATACCGAACTCTGATTCAGAATCTCACAGCTGCAGCCCGAATAGCAGAGTCGATTCAGCCCTCCCAGTCAGAAGCTGGCAGAGGTTTGATGCAGATCAGGGCTTTACTCCGGGCAGCAGGGGAACAAAACACATCAGTGTCTCAGTCGCGGAATAGGATCCATAGCAGATCCGTGGTAGCAGACACAGTCCAGTCGGCTCACAGTCCAAGATCGCCCCTGAGGCGTGAGGTACGTGGAGACCGACGAGATCAGTACAGAAACCGTGAGCAGTATGATCACCGACTCGACCACGATGATCGTCGTCGAGTATCCACGCCTCCCCCCAAGGAGTGGGTCATACGCGCCTCGGCAACACGATGACAAGCGCCCTCACAGTGGTGGGCGAAGGATTCCAGTCGACCCCCGGGAGCCGGGCTTTGACACGAGATCCATTCTCGTTCAAGGTCTGGTTGACAGGAACAGAGCACACAGAGATGGCCACGATAGAGATTACCCGACTGGCAGCAGGGTGCATGTTTCAGGCCCCGAGTGTTTCAGCAGGGCCATAAGAGCAGCAGTGATTCCTCCCAACTTCAGGTTGGCGACTGGAGTCAGCAAGTTCACTGGTGAGTCCAAGCCTGACACTTGGCTTGAGGACTACCGAGTGGCTGTGCAGATTGGTGGTGGCAATGACGAAGTGGCCATGAAGCACCTGCCTCTGATGTTAGAGGGTTCGGCCAGAGCGTGGTTGAATCAGTTAGCGCCTGGCAGTATTTACAGCTGGGAGGAGCTTGCCCGAGTGTTTGTCAGAACATTTGAGGGTACATGCAAACGGCCAGCAGGGCTAACTGAGCTACAGTCTTGTGTGCAGAAGTCGAATGAAACTTTGAGAGATTATATCCAGAGGTGGATCACATTGCACCACACGGTGGAAAATGTGTCTGATCACCAAGCAGTTTGTGCCTTCAAGGAAGGCGTTAAGTATCGAGAATTGAATCTGAAGTTCGGTCGGACTGAAGATATGTCTCTGAGTCGAATGATGGAAATTTCCACCAAGTATGCTAACGGAGAAGAGGAGGATCGGCTCCGGAGTGGCAAGCACAAAGCAGTCGCCCACGAAACCGGGGGAGGGAACTCCAGTCGGAAGCAGAAGCGCAAAGCCGAGCCAGCTGCTCCTGGAGAACCTTAGCCGTGACTCAAGGAAAGTTCAAGGGGAAGCCCAAAGGGCCATGGAACCCCAAGAAAGTAAAAGATCAAGATGGAAATGATGTGTTGGATTTACCATGCCACATTCACATCAAAAAAGATGAGGAGGGTAATCTCATTTACCCGAAACATACCACTCGACAATGTCGGCTCCTAATCCAGCAGTTCCGAGAGAAACAACCCAAAGAAAAGGAGAAAGAATCGGACAAAGTTGAGGATAAGGAAGAGGACGATGATGGTTACCCCCACGTCAATTCCACTCTGATGATTTTTGCTGATGTTGAGAGCAAGAGTCGACTGAAAGTCATCAACAGAGAAGTGAACATGGTCGCTCCGGCGACGCCGAGTTATCTGAAGTGGTCCCAGACTGCCATTACATTCGACCAGTCTGATCACCCGACACACATAGCCACCCCTGGGAGGCAAGCGTTGGTGGTCGACCCAGTCGTCGAAGGCACTCGGTTGACTAAGGTTCTGATGGATGGTGGCAGTGGCCTGAATATACTGTATGCGGAGACCTTGAAAGGGATGGGCATTCCGATGTCCAGACTCAGTGAAAGCAATATGAGTTTCCATGGGGTTATTCCTGGCAAGAAGGCTGAGTCACTCGGCCAGATCGCCCTCGATGTGGTTTTCGGTGATTCCAAGAATTACCGCAAAGAAAAGTTGACGTTTGAAGTCGTCGATTTCCAGAGTGCTTATCATGCTATTCTGGGCAGGCCGGCTTATGCACGTTTCATGGCTCGACCATGTTACGTTTACCTCAAATTGAAGATGCCTGGTCCTAAAGGAGTGATCACTATCACTGGCAATCGGAAGAAGGCAGAAGAGTGCTTCCAGAAGGGCTCAAAGATCGCCGATGCACAAATGGCAGTAGTGGAATTGCAGGAGTATCAAAAAAATGCAGATCCGAGTGATTTGTTGCGAGCTAAGAAGCCTGCCACGGATTCAGCATTTCAGTCGTCTGGTGAAACGAAGCCGATTCATATTCACCCGACCGATCCCAATGCTGCTCCGACTCACATTTCGACAACACTCGACTCCAAATAGGAAGAAGCGCTCATCCAGTTCCTCCGTGAGAACTGGGACATCTTTGCATGGAAACCTTCTGACATGCCGGGTGTTCCCAGGGGGCTGGCTGAGCACCGTTTGCGAGTCGACCCAAAAGTGAAACCAGTCAAAGAACATCTTCGACGGTCCGCCGTGCAGAAGAGAAAAGCAATCGGTGAAGAAGTGGCTCGGCTCCTAGCAGCTGAGTTTATCCGAGAGATTTACCACTCCGAGTGGCTAGCCAATGTTGTCATGGTCCCCAAGAAGGACGACTCACTTCGCATGTGCATTGACTTCAAGCATATCAATCGGGCCTGCCCGAAAGATCACTTTCCTCTCCCCCGCATCGATCAAATAGTCGACTCGACTGCAGGGTGTGAGCGCTTGTCCTTTTTGGACGCTTATTCCGGGTATCATCAGATCCGACTGTATGGACCCGATGAGATAAAAACAGCTTTCATCACTCCATTTGGGTGCTTCTGTTATGTCACCATGCCATTCGGCCTGAAGAATGCTGGAGCCACATTCATGAGGATGATTCAGAAGTGTTTACTCACTCAAATCAGTCGGAATGTGGAAGCATACATGGATGACATTGTGGTCAAGTCACGTAAAGGTTCCGACCTGTTGGCTGACCTTGCTGAAACTTTTGCCAACCTCAGAAGGTATGATATCAAGCTTAATCCATCAAAGTGCACATTCAGAGTTCCGGGCGGAAAATTACTCGGTTTCCTCGTTTCCGAACGAGGGATCGACGCTAACCCAGAGAAAGTTGGTGCCATTCTCCGAATGAAACGCCCTGTGCGTGTGCACGATGTCCAGAAGCTTACAGGTTGTTTGGCCGCCTTGAGTTGATTCATTTCTTGCCTCGGTGAAAAGGCATTGCCTCTTTACCGACTAATGAAGAAGCCTGATAAGTTCGAGTGGACTCCTGAAGCTGATGCAGCATTTGCAGAGCTCAAAGCCCTGCTTTCCACCCAGCCGGTGCTTGCTGCTCCAATCAGCAAAGAGCCTTTACTGCTTTACATTGCAGCCACTGGACAAGTTGTCAGTACGGTACTTACGGTCGAGCGGGAAGAGGAAGGAAAAGCCTATAAAGTTCAGCGCCCAGTATATTATGTTTCTGAAGTTTTGACTCCATCAAAGCAAAGATATTCACGTTATCAGAAGCTTGTTTATGGGATTTATATGACCACAAAGAAGGTTGCACATTATTTCTCTGACCACTCCATTACAGTCGTCAGCGACGCTCCATTATCAGAGATTCTGAACAACAGAGATGCAACTGGTCAAGTGGCAAAGTGGGCGATTGAACTCCTTCCCTTGGATATTAAGTTTGAGGCAAAGAAAGCTATCAAGTCCCAAGCAATAGCAGATTTCCTCGCCGAGTGGATCGAACAGCAACTGCCGACTCAAGTCCACTCGGAGCACTGGACCATGTTCTTTGATGGTTCCAAGATGCTGAATGGTTCCGGTGCTGGGGTGGTACTGGTATCCCCCCGAGGAGACAAGCTCAGATATGTTCTCCAGATTCACTTTGATTCCTCCAATAACGAAGCGGAATATGAAGCACTCTTATATGGGTTACGTATGGCCATCTCACTCGGCGTCCGTCGCCTCATGGTCTACGGCGACTCAGATTTGGTAGTCAATCAAGTGATGAAGGAGTGGGACGTCAGAAGCCCAGCTATGACTGGTTACTGCAATGCGGTGAGGAAGTTGGAAAAGAAATTTGAGGGGTTAGAGCTCCATCATATACCCCGACTGAAAAATCAAGCAGCCGATGATTTGGCAAAGATAGGTTCCAAGAGGGAAGCCATTCCCAGCAACGTGTTTTTAGAACACATTCATACACCTTCAGTTCAAGAAGATCCTTTCACTGAAGAGCCCCCGCAGCCTAAGAGTGCCACAGATCCGACTGAAGTCGAAGTCCCAGCCGTGGTCGACCTGATCATGGAGGTTTTGGTCATCACTCCCGACTGGACAGTGCCATACATTGCGTATATCCTTAGGAAGGAACTCCCAGAGGATGAAGAAGAGGCTCGACAGATCGTCCGTCGATCCAAAGCCTTTACTGTGATAAGAGGACAACTGTTCAGGGAAAGTGTAACTGGAGTCAGCCAGAAATGCATAACACCAGAAGAAGGTCGAATGATCCTCAACGACATCCACTCGGGGACCTGTGGTCACCATGCGTCCTCTCGGACCATTGTGGCCAAAGCATACCGAGCTGGATTTTATTGGCCACGAGCAAATGAAATGGCGAAAGATATAGTCGACAAATGTGAAGGCTGCCAGTTTTACTCCAATATGTCCCACAAGCCTGCGTCAGCCCTGAAGACTATTCCACTCGTCTGGCCCTTTGCTGTTTGGGGATTGGATATGGTTGGACCCCTGAGGACTGGTAGGAGCGGCTTCACTCATGTGCTTGTAGCAGTCGACAAGTTTACCAAATGGATTGAAGCCAAGCCTATCAAGAATCTTGAGGCCAGTACTGCCGTCAGTTTCATCAGAGAATTGACATTCAGATATGGAGTTCCGCACAGCATCATCACTGACAACGGGTCGAACTTCGATTCTGATGAGTTCAGAGCCTTCTGTGCTTCCCAAGGCACACGAGTCGACTATGCTTCAGTCGCCCACCCCCAGTCGAATGGACAAGCAGAAAGAGCAAATGGCTTGATTCTCAAAGGACTGAAACCCCGACTGATGCGTGATCTCAAGCACGCAGCAGGCACCTGGGTCGATGAACTTCCATCAGTTCTTTGGGGATTGAGGACAACTCCCAATCGGTCGACTGGCCGAACTCCATTCTTCTTGGTTTATGGAGCTGAAGCTGTTCTACCGAGTGACTTACTTCACAATGCACCCCGAGTCGAGCTCTTCTCTGGAGATGAAGCAGAACAGGCCCAGCAGGACACAGTCGATCTCCTAGAGGAGGAAAGAGAGATGGCCTTAATCCGGTCGACCATTTATCAGCAAGACTTGCGTCGATTCCATGCCAGAAACCTGAGGGGTCGAGCCTTTCAAGAGGGAGACTTGGTTCTTCGAGTGGATCAGCAGAAACCACACAAGCTTGCCCCTGCTTGGGAAGGTCCCTTCATTGTCACCAGAGTTCTCCACAATGGAGCATACCATCTTTACAATGTCGAGCATCAGAAAGACGAGCCACGGGCTTGGAACGCGGAGCTGCTCCACCCCTTTTATACTTAAGTACTCATTCGGATGAGATGTAATAAGAAATACCTTTATAGTTTGTTTATCAAAGACAAGAGCTTTACAGTCTTCCTAAATGGTTGTTGTTACTTTTGTTTGCGTCTGAAATCCCCCAGTGGGTGACTTTGCCGCGAATCCGTTTCGCCTAAAGTTTGAAAAATCCTACCGAGTGATGAGCAAGCCTCTCACTCGGGGGCTTAGCCGCGAATCCGTTTCGCCTAAGTTTGAAAAATCCTACCGAGTGATGAGCAAGCCTCTCACTCGGGGGCTTAGCTGCAGTCCAGTACTCGCCTAAGTGTGAAAAAATCCTACCGAGTGATGAGCAAGCCTCTCACTCGAGGGCTTAGCTGCAGTCCAGTACTCGCCTAAGTGTGAAAAATCCTACCGAGTGGTGAGCAAGCCTCTCACTCGGGGGCTTAGCTGCAGTCCAGTACTCGCCTAAGTGTGAAAAATCCTACCGAGTGGTGAGCAAGCCTCTCACTCGGGGGCTTAGCTGCAGTCCAGTACTCGCCTAAGTTTGAAAAATCCTACCGAGTGGTGAGCAAGCCTCTCACTCGGGGGCTTAGGTCCAGTACTCGCCTAAGTTTGAAAAATCCTACCGAGTGGTGAGCAAGCCTCTCACTCGGGGGCTTAGCTGCAGTCCAGTACTCGCCTAAGTGTGAAAAAATCCTACCGAGTGGTGAGCAACCCTCCCACTCGGGGGCTTAGCTGCAGTCCAGTACTCGCCTAAGTTTGAAAAATCCTACCGAGTGGTGAGCAACCCTCCCACTCGGGGGCTTAGCTGCAGTCCAGTACTCGCCTAAGTTTGAAAAATCCTACCGAGTGGTGAGCAACCCTCCCACTCGGGGGCTTAGCTGCAGTCCAGTACTCGCCTAAGTTTGAAAAATCCTACCGAGTGGTGAGCAACCCTCCCACTCGGGGCTTAGCTGCAGTCCAGTACTCGCCTAAGTTTGAAAAATCCTACCGAGTGGTGAGCAACCCTCCCACTCGGGGGCTTAGCTGCAGTCCAGTACTCGCCTAAGTTTGAAAAATCCTACCGAGTGGTGAGCAACCCTCCCACTCGGGGGCTTAGCTGCAGTCCAGTACTCGCCTAAGTTTGAAAAATCCTACCGAGTGGTGAGCAACCCTCCCACTCGGAGGCTTAGCTACAGTCCAACTCGCCTAAGTTTGAAAAATCCTACCGAGTGGTGAGCAACCCTCCCACTCGGAGGCTTAGCTGCAGTCCAGTACTCGCCTAAGTTTGAAACATATCCCTATCCGCAAGGACGACGAGGTGCAGGTCGACTACAACCTTCTCCTCGGAGCTACGCCACAAATACAACGTACACTCCATCCCTATCTGCAAGGACGACGAGGTGCAGGTCGACTGTAACCTTTTCCTTCGGAACTGCGCCACAAGTACAATGTGCGCTCCATCCCTATCCGCAAGGAAGACGAGGTACAGGTCGACTGTAACCTTCTTCTTCGGAGCTGCGCCACAAGTACAATGTGCGCTCCATCCCTATCCGCAAGGACGACGAGGTACATGTCGACTGTAACCTTCTCCTTCGGAGCTGCGCCACAAGTACGACGTGTGCTCCCTCCCTACCCGCAAGGACGACGAGGTGCAGGTCGACTGCGACCTTCTCCTTCGGAGCTGCGCCACAAGTACAACGTACGCTCCATCCTCATCTGCAAGGACGGCGTGGTGCAGGTCGACTGCAACCTTCTCGTCGAAGTTGCGCCATAAATACAATAGCTGCATCTCAAGCACAAAGATTATTCCAATTGAAGAGCAAATTCCACTCGAAGGAAAACACAAGCATATTCAGAGATAAACCAAGTTTGATAAATCCTAAAGTTCCGGACGACGGATCAAAAGTATTCGAGCGTCAAGCCCGAAGAAGTTTAACGATTACACGATCACTCGGCATTCCGAGGCAAATAAAAGTGGAGCATAATGTTTTTCGGTCACGCGTCAGGAGAAGGGCTGGCTGGGTCGCAGAAACTGTCAAGATCTATGCTGTCTGCAATGCAAGTGGCGGCGTCAAGGAAAGTGTCCATGAAGGATGGGAAGGTGTGCCTCTTTGTGTTAGCAACCTTGAGCTCCGCCAGCTTGTCTTCTTTGACGTCTTTGCAGTGCACTCGGACCAAGGACAACGCGACATCAGCGCCACGGCGAGCAGATGACTTCTTCCATTCTTGCACTCGGTCAGGTATTTGATTCAGTCGAGCCATCAGAGACTCAAGGTCTTGAGACAGTTCCACCTGAGGCCAGAGTTCAGTATCAACCCGAGTCATCGCTGCTTTCAGGCGGGCAAGATAAGCAACCGCGCTGTCCATACGAGATTCCAGTCGCAACACATTCATCGCAACATCATCCTTGACTGGACAATTTATGGGATCGAGACCCGTCTCGACCCGCCCAGTTTCCGCTTCAAAGTCTTGGCAAAGCTCTGCACAGTTGAATAAATAGTGAGTCGACGATATGATCAGGCTTGACAGTCGACCGCAATAAGTCAGTCAGTCATCAATACCTTCAAGTTTTAGGACCAGCTTTGCAGCAAGCTGGCCCAGATAAGACTCCAACTCGCCCTTCTTGGCCTTGAGGCTCCCAAGCTCGTCAGTCAACTTGTCCTTGTCTTTCTTCAGTCGCTCGACCTCCCGATTGGCGTCAGAAACAATAGTCTTCAGTTTGGAGTTCTCTTCTTCTAACTTGCCGACTAAAGCAAGCTTCTTGTCAGCAAGCGCCGTCTTCTCTCGCGCTTCCTTCTGTGCAGCAGCAAGATCCAGATCCTTCTTCTCCAAAGCCTGCTTCATTTTCTCTAAAGAAATAACATTCTTCAGATGGGCTTGGAGTTGACGGTTTTCACTACATACATCTGCTTGAGTGGAGGCACTCGGTTCAAAAAATGGAAAGGAAAAGTGCCAGCAGTGAGATAGACAGTTGACGATTGGTTACCTCCCATGGCAGCTACTTCATCACGAGCAGTCTTGAGATTCTTCTTGGCCAATTCCAGATCAAGGTTGAGGCTAATTTGCTGCTTGTTCATTGCAGAAAGCTGAGCCCCAAGATCCCAAGATTTCTGAAGTATAAGCCATATCAGTTGACTGAGATAAAAAGACATCACAGTGATAGCTACTCTAAGACTACCACCGAATCAAACATTCAACGGCAGTCTCGGGGACTACACCCAGTGGGTGCACTTAGCGTGCCCCCAATGGCTTGAATAAACACTCGACATGACCTGCCCAGCGCGAGAGTAAAAAAAAGCAGTTCTCAGACCATAGTCGACTGCCCGCAGTCAACCACGGTCTCGGGGACTACACCCAGTGGGTGCACTTAGCGTGCCCCCACTGGTTCTGGTTTCATTCGACCTGGTCCGTCCAGACCGAGTGACAAAATTCAGATTCTCAGAACACAGTCGACTGCCCGCAGTCAACTATGGTCTCGGGGACTACACCCAGTGGGTGCACTAAGAGTGCCCCCACTAGTTCAAAGATTCAATTCAAGACGACTCAAATTGCCTCATACAACTTCAAAACAGTCACACCCAGTGGTGATCGGATGAGAAGTATGATCAATCAGGAATCAACTAACCTGGACATTGGTCTGCAGAGCTGCTCCGGCGTTGAAGGCCACCTGACTGGCCTCATGCACCACTTTCATTTGCCCCATCACAAGGTTCAACTGAAGAAGAGCTTCTTTGGCGGCAGCCGGTGGGTCGTCCGGAGTTTGATACGCAGTGAAAAGTGATGATGGCAGAGCAGTCGGTATTGGCGCAGCAGAAGTCTGAGCAGCTGATCCTGATAGGCAATCAGTCGACAGCGGGATAGCGAAAGTGACGTTGGTACGTGCCGGATCTGTCGATCGCTCGATTGCCGTCTCAGGCATCTCAGTCGACTGAGGAACCTGGACCTCAGGTGCTTTCTCGCTCAGTTCCTTGTCCCTCCTCCTCCTTCCCCTCAGCGGTACTTCTTCTTCATCGTCCGGGAGCACAACAATGCCTCGTGGTGCTGCAACAAACAGAGAAAGTCAAAGAGATAGCTGACAAACAATCCAGTTGTCCAAATAAATTCGAGTCGGGCAGACTTACTGGCTTTGGAGGTAGCTGCATCAGCGGTTTCCTCGTTGACTGGGGTCTTGTCGATATCCATATCAGTCGCAGCCGAGGCCGGGCTGTAAAGGTTCATCATCCACTCGGTCAGTACAAGAGAATCGGCCAGAACAAGAAAATACGGGGAGAACATTTACCCAGAAGCAACAGGAACGTCCATCTTGATCCTAGGCAGGGTCTTCCGAGCCTTCGAAGGATTGATCTTGGGCTGCTTGGTGACCTTCTCAGCCAATTCTGGAGTCGAAGACCGAGCACGCTTTTGAGATGGAGCGCTCGAGGCCACAGCCTTACCGCGCCTGCCCGCGGGATCATGGTGCTGCTTGGATTGACGTTTGGAACGAGGTGGTGAGTCGGCTACCTCCTCGTCGTCCGACTCATCGCTCTCATCTTCATCATCGTCGGCTGGTGACTCCCACTCGCCGCTCTCCTCCGCGCTGTCCTCGCCTTCATGGTCCTGCTCCAGAGCTTGCTCGCCATTGGGCATTGAGTAGATCTCTGTATAAATCTATAAAACAAGGAGTCGAGTGGAAATCAGTCGGATCAACAAACAGTCAGAGAACACATCCAAATCCAATCAGGTGTAGTGGCCAAACCTTGTCTGGCTGGTTGCTTTCGCTGAAAGGTTTGACTCTCCTGGCGCCCCTGGGGTTGTCCTTGTTCCCGGTGATGCCCCTCAGCCACTGGCCACTGTTTTGCCTCCACCTCCTCCGGATGAACCCGAGCGGTATCACCAGCCCCGGAGTACATCCACATGGAGTGGTCACGAGCTTGGAGTGGTTGAATGCGCCGACCGAGGAACACCTCCAGCGGATCCATGCCGGTGACACCTTGGTTGATCAGTTGAACTACTCTCTCTAGCAACATGCCCGTCTCCGGCTTCTCCGTGGCGGTTACTTTCAACGAAGATGGAGTTTGAACACGATCAAAAGAGAAAGGGGGAAGTCCAGTCGACTGGCCTGGGGTCGCGATATCCTGGCAATAGAACCAGGTCGACTGCCAGCCCCTGACCGACTCAGGAAGAGTCATCGAAGGGAAGGAACTCCTCTTCCTCTTCTGAATACCCAGACCCCCACACATCTGGATAACATGGGTTTTCTCGTTGTTCGAGTTCGCTTTCTTCATTGTTTGGGAGCGGATGGTGAAAATGTGCTTGAAAAGACCCCAGTGCGGTCGACACCCCAGAAAATTCTCGCACATGGACACGAATGGGGCAAGGTATGTGATGGTGTTGGGAGTGAAATGATGGATTTGAGCCCCGAAGAAATTCAAGAAACCTCGAAAGAAGGGGTGTGGAGGAAGCGAGAAACCGCGGTCGACATGAGTGGCAAGCAGAACACACTCACCCGGTTGCGGCCGTGGCTCCGTTTCCCCCTCTGGCAGCGGCACGGACCCATGGACGATCAGCCCTAACTCAGCCATATCATCCAAGTCTTCCTGCTGAAGCGAGGATCGAATCCAATCTCCCTGGATCCAACCGTGCGGCAGCCCCGAGCGCGATGAAGATCCCCGATTCGTCTTCTTGCCTTTCGCCGCCCCCGTCGCCTTCTTCGCGCGTTCCAGCGCCGCCGTTTTCTCCTTCCCCATGGCGGCGGAGCGGAGGCATCGAGAGTGGAGAAGTCGGATGGGGTGAAGGAGCGAGAGGAAGAAGAAGGAGAATGGGCACGCACAGTGCGGACGCCTCGGCCTCGCCGCTTATAAAGGCCCACTTCCGAGTGGCTGACGCGTGGGTCCGGGCGATCCTGTCAAATCCCGCAACAGTTGCACACGGGGTACGTGGCAAAAAAGGTGGCGCAGAAATCGAAACGTCCTGTTTATCCACTCCGCTTACCACGGCACGCTCCGCCTGGTGCGCTTTCACCGAAATTTCGAATCCCGCGAAATCCGGGATCCTCTACAACCGACCACACCAAAGATTTCGCGTCAAAGACAACACTCGGCGGGTGACGTTATAAAAACCAATCAGCAATTCCTGAATCGATCAAGGCGACTGAAACGAAGCCGAAGTTCCAACACTAGCCTCCGTTCAGAGATGAATTCTTGAGAAAGGCAAGAGTCAAAGCAAGATGAACTTCAACCTTCTTTTCACTCGGACCTCAATCCATTCGGGGGCTAATGATGAGGACATAGACCTGGGGTAGGGTAATAGGCCTGACCTATACGTCCTACCTAAGGTCCTTGTCCTAGAAGCAAAGAAGTTCAAGAGCAAATAGAGAGGGCTCAACAAAGGTGTCGAGTGCAATCCACTCGACCTACCATTCACTCGGAGATCCCTCCTTATTTAGGTCACTCGACCACCCAACCACTCGACGTGTAGAAGACCTAAAGCCACTCCGCGCAGCAACGGTCGGGCGTTTACTCATAGACTTAATGATCATTTATAGCACTTTATTATTGACGTTACCTGTAACGCTCTCACTTTATGTACATTGAATCCTATGTAACGGAGGGGAGCTGGGGTCCTGGCGCACTCTATATAAGACACCCCCTCCTCTGAGACAAGGGTTTGCACCTCCTGTAACACACACACGCATATAATCCAGTCGACCGCCTCCGGGCTCCGAGACGTAGGGCTGTTACTTCCTCCGAGAAGGGCATGAACTCGTAAAACTCTTGCGTACAACTTCTCCATAGCTAGGATCTTGCCTCTACATCCCTACCCCCCATTCTACTGTCAGACTTAGAACCACGACACCGAGTGGTTCCGTACCATCAGGTCCCGAGTGCTTCAGCCGTTACATACGAGCGGTTGAGATTCCCAACAACTTCAGGTTGGCCACGGGGATCAGCAAGTTCGCCGGCGAGTCCAAACCCGAAATTGGGCTAGAAGATTACCGAGTGGCAGTCCAGATCGGCAGCGGCAACGACAATGTAGCCATGGAATTTTTTCCGCTGATGCTAGAAGCCTCGGCTCGGGCTTGGCTAACACAGCTCCCGTCAAGTAGTATCTTTTCATGGGATGACCTGGCGAAAGTGTTCATCAAGACCTAATTTGAAGGCACGTACAAGAGAGCAGGAGGTTTGACCGAGTTGCAGCACTGCGTGCAGAAGCATAATGAAACTCCCTGAGAGTACATCCAGAGGTGGACCACTCTACACAACACAGTGGAGAATGTCACCGAACACCAGGCAATATGCGCCTTCAAGGCCGGAGTCAGATACCGGGAGCTGAACATGAAGTTCGGCCGAATTGAGACCCCGACTCTCAGTCGGGCTATGGAGATAGCCAACCGTTATGCCAATGGTGAAGAAGAAGACCGACTTAGGGGTGGCAGGAGCCGAGCAGGCGACACACATCAGTCGGAGAACAAGGGCAAGAAGCACAACCGGAAAGCAGATGCCGGAGGGAGTGCCGAGGCTGCGGCTCTGGCCAGCCAATGCAAGAAGAGCTCCCAAAAGCAAAAGAAGGATTGGAAAGGGAAAAAGCAAGTCACCATGAAGAGCGACATCCTCGACCAACCTTGTCAGATCCATACAAAGAAAGATGAAGAGGGTAATTTGATCCTGCCCAAACACACCACTCGGGAGTGTCGGCTCCTGAAGCAAGAGATGCGGCAAGATCCCTCTATAGACAGGGAAGAAGATGACGATGATGAGGCCAAAGGTGCTCCCGGGTACCCCAACATCGAGAATGTCCTCATGATTTTTGCCAACGTGGAGAACAAGAGCCGCCTCAAAGTCATAAACCGAGAGGTCAACATGGCAGTTCTGACTGTCACCAAATTTCTCGATTGGGCCAAGACGCCAGTAACCTTTGATCAGTCAGATCACCCGGCTCACATACCGACCCCCGGGCGGCAGGCCTTGGTGGTAGATCCAGTCGTGGGAGGGGTCCGACTGTGCAAATTCCTAATGGACGGCGACATCGGGCTTAATATCATCTACGCTAACACGTTGGAGGCGATGGGCATCCCGATGACACGACGGTGTAATTGCTGGGAAGAAGGCTAAATCACTCGGCCAGATCGACATAGTATTTGGCGAGCAGAAAAACTTCCGAAAGGAACGACTGGCTTCAGAGGTGGTGGACTTCCGGAGTGCTTACCATGCCATCCTGGGTAGGCCTGCCTACGCACGTTTCATGGCCCGTCCATGTTACGTGTATCTTAAACTAAAGATGCCAGGGCCGAAAGGCGTGATCACCATCACAGGCAATCGGAAGTTGGCCGAAGAGTGCCCCCAGAAGGGCTCCCAGATCGCTGATGAGCAGATGGCTGATACGTCTCCAACGTATCTATAATTTTTGATTGTTCCATGCTATTATTGTTGGAAATATGCCCTAGAGGCAATAAAAAATGGTTATTATTGTATTTCCTTGTTCATGATAATTGTCTGTTGTTCATGCTATAACTGTATTAACTGGAAACCGTAATACATGTGTGAATACATAGACCACAACATGTCCCTAGTAAGCCTCTAGTTGACTAGCTCGTTTATCAATAGATGGTTATGGTTTCCTGACCATGGACATTGGATGTCATTGATAACGGGATCACATCATTAGGAGAATGATGTGATGGACAAGACCCAATCCTAAGCATAGCACAAGATCGTGTAGTTCGTTTGCTAGAGCTTTTCTAATGTCAAGTATCATTTCCTTAGACCATGAGATTGTGCAACTCCCGGATACCGTAGGAATGCTTTGGGTGTACCAAACGTCACAACGTAACTGGGTGGCTATAAAGGTGCACTACAGGTATCTCCGAAAGTGTCTGTTGGGTTGGCACGAATCGAGACTGGGATTTGTCACTCCGTATGACGGAGAGGTATCTCTGGGCCCACTCGGTAATGCATCATCATAATGAGCTCAATGTGACCAAGTGTTTGGTCATGGGATCATGCATTACGGTACGAGTAAAGTGACTTGCCGGTAACGAGATTGAACAAGGTATTGGGATACCGACGATCGAATCTCGGGCAAGTAACGTACCGATTGACAAAGGGAATTGTATACGGGATTGATTGAATCCTCGACATCGTGATTCATCCGATGAGATCATCGTGGAACATGTGGGAGCCAACATGGGTATCCAGATCCCGCTGTTGGTTATTGACCGGAGAGTCGTCTCGGTCATGTCTGCATGTCTCCCGAACCCGTAGGGTCTACACACTTAAGGTTCGGTGACGCTAGAGTTGTAGAGATATTAGTACGTGGTTAACCGAAAGTTGTTCGGAGTCCCGGATGAGATCCCGGACTCCACGAGGAGTTCCGGAATGGTCCGGAGGTAAAGATTTATATATGGGAAGTCCTATTTTGGCCACCGGAAAATGTTCGGGATTTTTCGGTATTGTACCGGGAAGGTTCTAGAAGGTTCCGAAGTGGGGCCCACCTGCATGGGGGGACCCACATGAACGTGGGTAGTGGGGGCAAGGCCCCACACCCCTGGTCAAGGCGCACCAAGATCCCACCTTAGAAGGAATAAGATCATATCCCGAAGGGATAAGATCAAGATCCCTAAAAAGGGGGGATAACAATCGGTGGGGAAGGGAAATGATGGGATTTCTTTCCCCCACCTTTGCCAACGCCTCAATGGACTTGGAGGGAAAGAAACCAGCCCCCTCCACCCCTATATATAGTGGGGAGGCGCATGGGAGCAGAACCCCAAGCCCTGGCGCCTCCCTCCCTCCCGTGACACCTCTTCCTCCCCGCTTGCGCTTGGCGAAGCCCTGCCGGGATCCCGCTACTTCCACCACCACGCCGTCGTGTTGCTGGATCTCCATCAACTTCTCCTCCCCCCTTGATGGATCAAGAAGGAGGAGACGTCCCCGCTCTGTACGTGTGTTGAACGCGGAGGTGCCGTCCGTTCGGCGCTAGGTTCATCGGTGATTTGGATCACGACGAGATGACTCCATCAACCCCGTTATCTTGAACGCTTCCGCTCGCGATCTACAAGGGTATGTAGATGCACTCCTCCCCTCTCGTTGCTAGCATCTCCTAGATTGATCTTGGTGACACGTAGGAAAATTTTGAATTTCTGCTACGTTCCCCAACAGTGGCATCATGAGCCAGGTTTATGCGTAGATTCTATGCATGAGTAGAACACAAAGTAGTTGTGGGCGATGATTTGTTCAATTTGCTTACCGTTACTAGTCTTATCTTGATTCAGCGGCATTGTGGGATGAAGCGGCCCGGACCGACCTTACACGTACTCTTACGTGAGACAGGTTCCACCGACTGACATGTACATGATGCATAAGGTGGCTAGCGGGTGTCTGTCTCTCCCACTTTAGTCAGATCGAATTCGATGAAAAGGGTCCTTATGATGGGTAAATAGCAATTGGCATATCACCGTTGTGGCTTTTGCGTAGGTAAGAAACGTTCTTGCTAGAAACCCATAGCAGCCACGTAAAACATGCAACAACAATTAGAGGACATCTAACTTGTTTTTGCAGGGTATGCTATGTGATGTGATATGGCCAAAAGGATGTGATGAATGATATATGTGATGTATGAGATTGATCATGTTCTTGTAATAGGAATCACGACTTGCATGTCGATGAGTATGACAACCGGCAGGAGCCATAGGAGTTGTCTTAATTTATTGTATGACCTGCGTGTCAATGAAAAACGCCATGTAATTACTTTACTTTATTGCTAACCGTTAGCCATAGTAGTAGAAGTAATAGTTGGCGAGACAACTTCATGAAGACACGATGATGGAGATCATGGTGTCATGCCGGTGACGAAGGTGATCATGCCGCGCCTCGAAGATGGAGATCAAAAGGCGCAAGATGATATTGGCCATATCATGTCACTTTATGATTTGCATGTGATGTTTGTCATGTTTACATCTTATTTGCTTAGAACGACGGTAGCATAAATAAGATGATCCCTCACTAAAATTTCAAGAGATGTGTTCCCCCTAACTGTGCACCGTTGCGAAGGTTCGTTGTTTCGAAGCACCACGTGATGATCGGGTGTGATAGATTCTAACGTTCGCATACAACGGGTGTTGACGAGCCTAGCATGTACAGACATGGCCTCGGAACACAAGCAAAACACTTAGGTTGACTTGACGAGCCTAGCATGTACAGACATGGCCTCGGAACACAAGAGACCGAAAGGTCGAACATGAGTCGTATAGTAGATACGATCAACATGGAGATGTTCACCGATGATGACTAGTCCGTCTCACGTGATGATCGGACACGGCCTAGTCGATTCGGATCATGTATCACTTAGATGACTAGAGGGATGTCTATCTAAGTGGGAGTTCATTAAATAATCAGATGAACTTAATTATCATGAACATAGTCAAAAGGTCTTTGCAAATAATGTCGTAGCTTACGCTTTAGTTCTACTAAGATATGTTCCTAGAGAAAATTTAGTTGAAAGTTGATAGTAGCAATTATGCGGACTGGGTCCGTAAACTGAGGATTGTCCTCATTGCTGCACAGAAGGCTTATGTCCTTAATGCACCGCTCGGTGTGCTGAACCTCGAGCGTCGTCTGTAGATGTTACGAAACATCTGACATACACGTTTTGATGACTACGTGATAGTTCAGTGTGTGATGCTAACGGTTTAAAATTGTGGCACCAAAGACGGTTTTGAAACGTCGCAGAACATATGAGATGTTCCAAAGACTGAAATTGGGATTTCAGACTAATGCCCACGTCAAGAGGTATGAGACCTCTGACAAGTTTCTTAAGCCTGCAAACTAAGGGAGAAAAGCTCAATCGTTGAGCATGTGCTCAGATTGTCTGAGTACTACAATCACTTGAATCGAGTGGGAGTTAATCTTCCAGATGAGATAGTGATGGTTCTCCATAGTCACTGCCACCAAGCTATTAGAGCTTCGTGATGAACTATAACATATCAGGGATAGACATGATGATCCTTGAGCAACTCGCGATGTTTGACACCGCGAAAGTAGAAATCAAGAAGGAGCATCAATTGTTGATGGTTAGTAAAACCACTAGTTTCTAGAAGGGCAAGGGCAAGAAGGGATACTTCATGAAACGGCAAATCAGTTGCTGCTCTAGTGAAGAAACCCAAGGTTGAACCCAAACCCGAGACTAAGTGCTTCTGAAATGAGGGGAACGGTCACTGAAGCAGAACTACCCTAGATACTTCGTAGATGAGAAGGCTGGCAAGGTCGACAGAAGTATATTGGATATACATTATATTAATGTGTACTTTACTAGTACTCCTAGTAGCACCAGGGTATTAGATACCGGTTCGGTTGCTAAGTGTTAGTAACTCGAAATAAAAGCTGCGGAATAAACGGAGACTAGCTAAAGGTGAGATGACGATATGTGTTGGAAGTGTTTCCAAGGTTGATGTGATCAAGCATCGCATGCTCCCTCTACCATCGAGATTGGGGTTAAACCTGAATAATTATTATTTGGTGTTTGCGTTGAGCATAGACATGATTGGATTATGTTTATCGCAATACGGTTATTCATTAAAGGAGAATAATGGTTACTCTGTCTATTTGAATAATACCTTCAATGGTCTTGCACCTAAAATGAATGGTTTATTGAATCTCGATCGTAGTGATACACATGTTCATGCCAAAAGATATAAGATAGTAATGATAGTACCACATACTTGTGGCACTGCCACTTGAGTCATATTGGTATAAAACGCATGAAGAAGCTCCATGTTGATGGATCTTTGGACTCACTCGTTTTTGAAAAGATTGAGACATGCGAACCATGTCTATTAGTATATATGCATGAAGAAAGTCCATACAGATGGATCATTTGGACTCACTTGATTTTGAATCACTTGAGACATGCAAATCATACCACATGGGCAAGATGACTGAAAGGCCTCGTTTTCAGTAAGATGGAACAAGAGAGCAACTTGTTGGAAGTAATACATTTGATGTGTGCAGTCCAATGAGTGCTGACGCACGCAGTGGATATCGTTATGTTCTTACTTCACAGATGATTTGAGTAGATGCTGAGAATATTTACTTGATGAAACACAAGTCTGAATTATTGAAAGGTTCAAGTAATTTCAGAGTGAAGTTGAAGATCGTCGTGACAAGAGGATAAAATGTCTGTGATATGATCATAGAGATGAATATCTGAGTTACGAGTTTGGCACACAATTAAGAAATTGTGGAAATTGTTTCACGACTAATACCGCCTGGAACACCATATTGTGATGGTGTGTCCGAACATCATAACTGCACCCTATTGGATATGGTGCATACCATGATGTCTCTTATCGAATTACAACTATCGTTTATGGGTTAGGCATTAGAGACAACCGCATTCACTTTAAATAGGGCACCACGCAATTCCGTTGAGACGACACCGTATGAACTATGGTTTAGAGAAACCTAAGCTGTCGTTTCTTAAAAGTTTGGGGCTGCGACGCTTATGTGAAAAAGTTTCAGGCTGATAAGCTCGAACCCAAAGCGGATAAATGCATCTTCATAGAATACCCAAAACAGTTGGGTATACCTCCTATTTCAGATCTGGAAGCAAAAGTGATTGTTTCTAGAAACGGGTCCTTTCTCGAGGAAAAGTTTCTCTCGAAAGAATTGAGTGGGAGGATGGTGGAGACTTGATGAGGTCATTGAACCGTCACTTCAACTAATGTGTAGCAGGGCACAGGAAGTTGTTCCTGTGGCACCTACACCAATTGAAGTGGAAGCTTATGATAGTGATCATGAAACTTCAGATCAAGTCACTACCAAACCTCATAGGACGACAAGGATGCGTACTACTTCAGAGTGGTACGTAATCCTGTCTTGGAAGTCATGTTGCTAGACAACAATGAACCTACGAGCTATGGAGAAGCGATGGTGGGCCCGGATTCCGACGAATGGCTCGAGGCCATAAAATCCGAGAGGATCCATGTATGAAAACAAAGTATAGACTTTGAAAGAACTACTTGATGGTCGTAAGGCTGTTGGGTACAGATGGATTTTAAAGGGAAGACAGACAATGATGGTAAGTGTCACCATTAAGAAAGCTCGACTTGTCGTTAAGATGTTTTCCGGCAAGTTCAAGGAGTTGACTGCGATGAGACTTTCTCACTCGTAGCGATGCTAAGAGTCTGTTAGAATTATATTAGCAGTTACTGCATTATTTATGAAATCTTGCAGATAGGATGTCAAAACATTGTTTCCTCGACGATTTTCTTGAGGAAAGGTTGTATGTGATACAACCAGAAGGTTTTGTCAATCCTGAAAGATGCTAACAAGTATGCAAAGCTCCAGCAATCCTTCTAAGGATTGGAGTAAGCATCTCGGAGTTGGAATGAACGCTTTGATGAGATGATCAAAGATTTTGGGTTTATACAAAGTTCATGAGAAACTTGTATTTCCAAAGAAGTGAGTGGGAGCACTATAGAATTTTTGATGAGTATATGTTGTTAACATATTGTTGATCAGAAATGATGTAGAATTTCTGGAAAGCATCCAGGGTTATTTGAAAAGTGTTTTTAATGGAAAACCTGGATTAAGCTACTTGAACATTGAGCATCAAGATCTATAAGGATAGATCAAAAACGCTTAATAGTACTTTCAAATGAATACATACCGTGACAAGATTTTGAAGGAGTTCAAAATAGATCAGCAAAGAAGGAGTTCTTGGCTGTGTTACAAGGTGTGAGTATTGAGTAAGACTCAAGACCTGACCACGGCAGAAGAAAGAGAAAGGACGAAGGTCGTCCCCTATGCTTTAGACGTAGGCTCTACAATATGCTATGCTGTGTACCGCACCTGAAGTGTGCCTTGCCATGAGTTAGTCAAGGGGTACAATAGTGATCCAGGAAGGGATCACATGACAGCGGTCGAACTTATCCTTAGTATCTAGTGGACTAAGGAATTTTCTCGATTATGGAGGTGGAAAGGGGGTTCGTCGTAAAGGGTTACGTCGATGCAAACTTTGACACTAATTCGGATGACTCTGAGTAGTGAACCGGATTCGTATAGTAGAGCAGTTATTTGGAATAGCTCCAAGTAGCGCGTGGTAGCTACATCTACAAGATGACATAGAGATTTGTAAAGCACACACGGATCTGAATGTTGCAGACCCGTTGACTAAAACCTCTCTCGTAAGCATAACATGATCAAACCCTAGAACTCATTGAGTGTTAATCACATGGTGATGTGGACTAGATTATTGACTCTAGTGAACTTTGAGTGTTAATCACATGGTGATGTGAACTAGATTATTGACTCTAGTGCAAGTGGGAGACTGTTGGAAATATGCCCTAGAGGCAATAATAAAATGGTTATTATTGTATTTCCTTGTTCATGATAATTGTCTGTTGTTCATGCTATAATTGTATTAACTGGAAACCGTAATACATGTGTGAATACATAGACCACAACATGTCCCTAGTAAGCCTCTAGTTGACTAGCTCGTTGATCAATAGATGGTTATGGTTTCCTGACCATGGACATTGGATGTCATTGATAACGGGATCACATCATTAGGAGAATGATGTGATGGACAAGACCCAATCCTAAGCATAGCACAAGATCGTGTAGTTCGTTTGCTAGAGCTTTTCTAATGTCAAGTATCATTTCCTTAGACCATGAGATTGTGCAACTCCCAGATACCGTAGGAATGCTTTGGGTGTACCAAACGTCACAACGTAACTGGGTGGCTATAAAGGTGCACTACAGGTATCTCCGAAAGTGTCTGTTGGGTTGGCACGAATCGAGACTGGGATTTGTCACTCCGTATGACGGAGAGGTATCTCTGGGCCCACTCGGTAATGCATCATCATAATGAGCTCAATGTGACCAAGTGTTTGGTCACGGGATCATGCATTACGGTACGAGTAAAGTGACTTGCCGGTAACGAGATTGAACAAGGTATTGGGATACCGACGATCGAATCTCGGGCAAGTAACGTACCGATTGACAAAGGGAATTGTATACGGGATTGATTGAATCCTCGACATCGTGGTTCATCCGATGAGATCATCGTGGAACATGTGGGAGCCAACATGGGTATCCAGATCCCGCTGTTGGTTATTGACCGGAGAGTCGTCTCGGTCATGTCTGCATGTCTCCCGAACCCGTAGGGTCTACACACTTAAGGTTCGGTGACGCTAGAGTTGTAGAGATATTAGTATGCGGTTAACCGAAAGTTGTTCGGAGTCCCGGATGAGATCCCGGACGTCACGAGGAGTTCCGGAATGGTCCGGAGGTAAAGATTTATATATGGGAAGTCCTATTTTGGCCACCGGAAAATGTTCGGGATTTTTCGGTATTGTACCGGGAAGGTTCTAGAAGGTTCCGAAGTGGGGCCCACCTGCATGGGGGGACCCACATGAACGTGGGTAGTGGGGGCAAGGCCCCACACCCCTGGTCAAGGCGCACCAAGATCCCACCTTAGAAGGAATAAGATCATATCCCGAAGGGATAAGATCAAGATCCCTAAAAAAGGGGGATAACAATCGGTGGGGAAGGGAAATGATGGGATTTCTTTCCCCCACCTTTGCCAACGCCCCAATGGACTTGGAGGGCAAGAAACCAGCCCCTCCACCCCTATATATAGTGGGGAGGCGCATGGGAGCAGCACCCCAAGCCCTGGCGCCTCCCTCCCTCCCGTGACACCTCTTCCTCCCCGCTTGCGCTTGGCGAAGCCTTGCTGGGATCCCGCTACTTCCACCACCACGCCGTCGTGCTGCTGGATCTCCATCAACTTCTCCTCCCCCCTTGCTGGATCAAGAAGGAGGAGACGTCCCCGCTCCGTATGTGTGTTGAACGCGGAGGCGCCGTCCGTTCGGCGCTAGGTTCATCGGTGATTTGGATCACGACGATTACGACTCCATCAACCCCGTTCTGTTGAACGCTTCCGCTCGCGATCTACAAGGGTATGTAGATGCACTCCTCCCCTCTTGTTGCTAGCATCTCCTAGATTGATCTTGGTGACACGTAGGAAAATTTTGAATTTCTGCTACGTTCCCCAACAATTATATTATCTGTTTTGGATGTTTTATATGCATTAATATGCCATTTTATATTATTTTTGGGACTAACCTATTAACCTAGAGCCCAGTGCCAGTTCCTATTCCCCCCCTATTTTAGAATTTCGCAGAAAAGGAATACCAAACGGAATAAAACCTTCGCGATGATTTATCTTGGACCAGAAGACAACCAGGAGACTTGGAGATGAAGTCGGAAGAGGCACGAGGCGACCACAAGGACGGAGGGCGCGCCCCCACCCTTGTGGGGCCCTCATGACTCCCCTGACATAATTCTTTCACCTATATATTCCCATATATCCCCAAACCAACAGAGGCATCCACGAAAACACTTTTCCACCGCCGCAACCTTCTGTACCCATGAGATCCCATCCAGGGACCTTTTCCGGCACCCTGCCGGAGGGGGATTCGATCACGGAGGGCTTCTACATCAACACCATTGCCCTTCCGATAAAGCGTGAGTAGTTTACCTCAGACCTACGGGTCCATAGCTAGTTGCTAGATGGCTTCTTTTCTCTCTTTGATTCTCAATACCATGTTCTCCTCGATGTTCTTGGAGATCTATTCGATGTAATACTTTTTGCGGTGTGTTTGCCGAGATCCGATGAATTGTGGATTTATGATAAGCTTATCTATGTATATTAATTGAATCTTCTCTGAATTCTTTTATGCATGATTTGATATCTTTGTAGTTCTCTTCGAACTATCGGTTTGGTTTGGCCAACTAGATTGGTTTTTCTTGCAATAGAAGAAGTGCTTAGCTTTGGGTTCAATCTTGCGGTGTCCTTTCCCAGTGACAGTAGGGGCAACAAGGCACGTATTGTATTGTTGCCATCGAGGATAAAAAGATGGGGTTTTCATCATATTGCTTGAGTTAGTTCCTCTACATCATGTCATCTTGCTTAATGCGTTACTCCGTTCTTTATGAACTTAATACTCTAGATGCATGCTGGATAGCGGTCGATGTGTGGAGGAATAGTAGTAGATGCAGAATCGTTCCGGTCTACTTGACACGGACGTGATGCCTATATTCATGATCACTGCCTTAGATATCGTCATAACTTTGCGCTTTTCTATCAATTGCTCGGTAGTAATTTGTTCACCCACCGTAATATTTTCTATCTTCAGAGAAGCCTCTAGTGAAACCTATAGCCCCGGGGTCTATTTTCCATCATATAAGTTTCCGATCTATTATTTTGCAATCTTTTACTTTCGATCTATAAACCAAAAATACCAAAAATATTTACTTTACCGTTTATCTATCTCTATCAGATCTCACTTTTGCGAGTAACCGTGAAGGGATTGACAACACCTTTATTGCGTTGGGTGCAAGTTTGTTTGATTGTTTGTGTAGGTATTCGGTGACTTGTGCGTTGTCTACTACTGGATTGATACCTTGGTTCTCAAACTAAGGGAAATACTTATCTCTACTTTGCTGCATCACCCTTTCCTCTTCAAGGGAAAAACCAACACAAGCTCAAAAAGTAGCAAGAATAATTTCTAGCGCTGTTGCCGGGGAGATCTACGCCAAGTTAAGCCATACCAAGTACCCATCATAAACTCTCATCTCTTGCATTACATTATTTGCCATTCGCCTCTCGTTTTCCTCTCCCCCACTTCTAAAACGATTTTCGTAAAGATTTGCCTTTTCTTCGCCCCTCTTCTGTTTGTCTTCTTCGTTCGCTTTCGGTTTGCTCGATTGGTTTGTTGCCACCATGTGTGAAATTTGGGAAGTTATCGCTGAAAAATATAGTAGCAACGATGGGGGAAACTTTGATGCTTTTGCCAATACTGATCCCCATGAAGAATCTACTATTCTAAAGACTAAAAAGCTTCGCATAGGTAGCGGCAATATTATTGGAAAAGGGGTTATTCAAGATTTCTTTACTTGTGCCGATTTGCTTCCCACTTTGGGTGGATCTATTATCCATAAAACTAGTAGCCTCGTGGATGCTATATCTTTGCCCGTAGTTGAACTTGAAAGACAATTTGTTCATATGCATCCTTCCATACAAAGGATTTTTCTAGATTTTCCAATATTGAGCATTCTTTCATTAAGCGTGCCGCCACTATATTTCTAGCTCATGAATTTAGATTTATTATGAAAGAAGCTAGTGAAATTTTTGTGCATTATAAAGTAGATGGTGGCCGTCCTCCTATAGAGGGAATTCTTTTTAATCAAGAGGACATAATGCATTTACGATCTCTAGATCATGTTGCTTATAACGAAAATTTAAGAAAGAGAGTCCCTACCGATGTTTTAGTTGATAAGATTTCTGAGCTTAATGATAATTTTGCTATACAAAACAATGGACTGGGTTTCTCTCTTGGACACAAGCTCATGAATTTTTGCCAAAAGAATGCTTGTAATGATGAGTTGGCCATACAATATGAAGGGCCGAAGGAGGAACCAATCCTCCCGAGATCGATCTTGGGGATTCTTATCCTATTAAATTTAGCCCTTTTGATTACTTTTGCTTACCACAAAGAAACTTGCTGCTGAACGAAGGGAGTATGAGATGAGTTTTCAAGATTTGCCTTATCATTATTATGACAATACCTAGATCTATTCGTGTTTTTATGCCTAGCTAAGGGCGTTAAACAATAGCGCTTGTTGGGAGGCAACCCAATTTTATTTTAGTTCTTTGCTTTTTGTTCCTGTTTTGCTTTGAATAGTTCATCTAGACTCTGGTTAGATGTGGTTTTGTGTTTTAATTAGTGTTTGTGCCAAGTAAGACCTTTGGGATAGCTTACTGTGATAGTTGTTTTGATCTTGCTGAGAAATAGAAACTTTTGTGCCCAGGAAAATAATTTTCATAATTCACAGAAATGTGCTTTTGATCTTATTCCTTTTGCACTGGATTGGTACACAAATTGCCCAGGTCGTCCTAATTTTTCAGAATTTTTGGAGTTACAGAAGTATTCGAGAGTTACAGATTTCTACAGACTGTTCTGTTTTTGACAGATTCTATTTTCTATGTGTTGTTTGCTTATTTTGATGAATCTATGGGTAGTATTGGGGGGGGGGGGTATGAACCATGGAAAAGTTGGAATACAATATATATTACACCAATATAAATAAAGAATGAGTTTACAACAGTACCAAAAGTGGTGATTTATTTTCTTATACTAACGGAGCTTATGAGATTTTCTGTTGAGGTTTGTGTTGTGAAGTTTTCAAGTTTTGGGTAAGGATTTGATGGACTATGGAATAAGGAGTGGCAAGAGCCTAGCTTGGGGATGCCCGAGGCACCCCAAGGTAATATTCATGGACAACCAAGAGCCTATGCTTGGGGATGCCCCGGAAGGCATCCCCTCTTTCGTCTTCGTCTATCGGTAACTTTACTTGACGCTATATTTTCATTCACCACATGATATGTGTTTTGATTGGAGCGTCTTGTATGATTTGAGTCTTTTCTTTTTAGTTTGCCACAATCATCCTTGTTGTACACACCTTTTGAGAGTGACACGCATGAATCGTGATTTATTAGAATACTCTTTGTGCTTCACTTATATCTTTTGAGCTAGGAAATATTGCTCTAGTGCTTCACTTATATCTTTTTCAGAGCACGGCAGTGGTTTTATTTTATAGAAATTGATGAACTCTCATGCTTCACTTATATTATTTTGAGTGTCTTTAAACAACATGGCAATTTGCATTGGTTATAAATTTAGTCCTAATATGATAGGCATCCAAGAGGGATATAATAAAAACTTTCATATAAAGTGCATTGAATACTATGAGAAGTTTGATTCCTTATGATTGTTTTGAGATATGAAGATGGTGATATTAGAGTCATGCTAGTGAGTAATTGTGAATTTTATAAATACTTGTGTTAAGGTTTGTGAGTCCCGTAGCATGCACGTATGGTGAACCGTTATGTGATGAAGTCGGAGCATGATTTATTTATTGATTGTCTACCTTATGAGTGGAGGTCGGGGACGAGCGATGGTCTTTTCCTACCAATCTATCCCCCTAGGAGCATGCACGTAGAACTTCGTTTCGATAACTAATAGATTTTTGCAATAAGTATGTGAGTTCTTTATGACTAATGTTGAGTCCATGGATTATACGCACTCTCACCCTTCCACCATTGCTAGCCTCTCTAGTACCACACAACTTTCGCCGGTACCATAAACCCACCATATACCTTCCTCAAAACAGCCACCATACCTACCTATATGGCATTTCCATAGCCATTCCAAGATATATTGCCATGCAACTTTTCACCGTTCCATTTATTATGACACGCTTCATCATTGTCGTATTGCTTTGCATGATCATGTAGTTGACATCGTATTTGTGGCAAAGCCACTGTTCATAATTCTTTCATACATGTCACTCTTGATTCATTGCACATCCCGATACACCGCCGGAGGCATTCACATAGAGTCATATTTTGTTCTAAGTATCGAGTTGTAAGTAAATAAAAGTGTGATGATCTTCATTATTAGAGCATTGTCCCATGTGAGGAAAGGATGATGGAGACTATGATTCCCCCACAAGTCGGGATGAGAATCCATACGAAAAATAAAAGAAAAAAAAGAGAAAAAAAGAGGCAAAAAAAATGAGAGAAGGCCCGAATAAAAAAAAGAGAGAAAAAGAGAGAAGAGGCAATGTTACTATCCTTTTTCCACACTTGTGCTTCAAAGTAGCACCATGATCTTCATGATAGAGAGTCTCCTATGATGTCACTTCATATACTAGTGGGAATTTATCATTATAGAACTTGGCTTGTATATTACAATGATGGGCTTCCTCAAATTGCCCTAGGTCTTCGTGAGCAAGCGAGTTTGATGCACACCCACTTAGTGTCTTTTTGAGCTTTCATACACTTATAGCTCTAGTGCATCCGTTGCATGGCAATCCCAACTCACTCACATTAATATCTATTGATGGGCATCTCCATAGCTCGTTGATACGCCTAGTTGATTTGAGACTATCTCCCTCTTTCTGTCTTCTCCAAAACCACCTTCTATTCTACCTATAGTGCTATATCCATGGCTCACGCTCATGTATTGCATGAAAGTTGAAAAGGTTTGAGAACATCAAAAGTATGAAACAATTGCTTGGCTTGTCATCAGGGTTGTGCATGATTTAAATATTTTGTGTGATGAAGCTGGAGCATAGCCAGACTATATGATTTTGTAGGGATAAACTTTCTTTGGCCATGTTATTTTGAGAAGACATAATTGCCTTGTTAGTATGCTTGAAGTATTATTGTTTTTATGTCAATATTAAACTTTTGTTTTGAATCATATGGATCTGAACATTCATGCCACAATAAAGAAATTACATGGATAAATATGTTAGGTAGCATTCCACATCAAAATTTCTGTTTTTATCATTTACCTACTCGAGGACGAGCAGGAATTAAGCTTGGGGATGCTTGATACGTGTCCAACGTATCTATAATTTTTTATTGTTCCATGCTATTATACTATCTATTTTGGATGTTTTATATGCATTAATATGCCATTTTATATTATTTTTGGGACTAACCTATTAACCTAGAGCCCAGTGCCAGTTCCTGTTTTTTCCCTGTTTCAGAGTTTTGCAGAAAAGGAATACCAAATGGAGTCCAAACGGAATAAAACCTTCGCGATGATTTTTATTGACCAGAAGACAACCAGGAGACTTGGAGATGAAGTCGGAAGAGCCACGAGGCGGCCACAAGGACGGACGGTGCGACCAGGGGGTAGGGCGCGCCCCCCATCCTTGTGGGCCCCTCATGACTCCCCTGACCTAATTCTTTCACCTATATATTCCCATATATCCCCAAACCAACAGAGGCATCCACGAAAACACTTTTCCACCGCCACAACCTTCTGTACCCATGAGATTCCATCTAGGGACCTTTTCCGGCACCCTGCCGGAGGGGGATTCGATCACGGAGGGCTTCTACATCAACACCATTGCCCTTCCGATGAAGCGTGAGTAGTTTACCTCAGACCTACGGGTCCATAGCTAGTAGCTAGATGGCTTCTTTTCTCTCTTTGATTCTCAATACCATGTTCTCCTCGATGTTCTTGGAGATTTATTTGATGCAATACTTTTTTGCGGTGTGTTTGCCGAGATCCGATGAATTGTGGATTTATGATCAGCTTATCTATGAATATTAATTGAATCTTCTCTGAATTCTTTTATGCATGATTTGATATCTTTGCAATTCTCTTCGAACTATCGGTTTGGTTTGGCCAACTAGATTGGTTTTTCTTGCAATGGGAGAAGTGCTTAGCTTTGGGTTCAATCTTGCAGTGTCCTTTCCTAGTGACAGTAGGGGCAGCAACGCACGTATTGTATTCTTGCCATCGAGGATAAAAACATGGGGTTTCCATCATATTGCTTGAGTTAATTCCTCTACATCATGTCATCTTGCTTAATGCGTTAATCTGTGCTTTATGAACTTAATACTCTAGATGCATGCTGGATAGCGGTCGATGTGTGGAGTAATAGTAGTAGATGCAGAATCGTTTCGGTCTACTTGACACGGACGTGATGCCTATATTCATGATCATTGCCTTAGATATCGTCATAACTTTGCGCTTTTCTATCAATTGCTCGGCAGTAATTTGTTCACCCATCGTAATATTTTCTATCTTGAGAGAAGCCTCTAGTGAAACCTATGGCCCCCGGGTCTATTTTCCATCATATAAGTTTCCGATCTACTATTTTGCAATCTTTTACTTTCCGATCTATAAACCAAAAATACCAAAAATATCTACTTTACCGTTTATCTATCTCTATCAGATCTCACTTTTGCGAGTAACCGTGAAGGGATTGACAACCCTTTATCGCGTTGGGTGCAAGTTTGTTTGATTGTTTGTGCAGGTATTCGATGACTTGTGCGTTGTCTCCTACTGTATTGATACCTTGGTTCTCAAACTGAGGGAAATACTTATCTCTACTTTGCTGCATCACCCTTCCCTCTTCAAGGGAAAAACCATCGCAAGCTGAAGAAGTAGCAACGGCGATGGCCGAGCTGGACGAAACAAGAAGGCGGCAGATCCAAGCAAACTTTTGAAGTCCAAGAAGCCAATTGTGGAATCCGCTTTCTAGTCGGCAGGAGAGACGAAGCCAGTGCACATCGACCCCGAAGATCCAAACGCTGCTCCGACCAACATCTCCACCACCCTTGAGAGCAAATAAGAAGTTGAGCTTGTCCAATTCCTCCGTGAGATATGGGACATCTTCGCATGGAACCTTCCGACATGCCCGGTGTTCCCAGGGAACTGGCCGAGCACAGACTCCGTGTCGACTCGGCGATGAAGCCTGTCATAGAGCATCTACGGAGATCCTCCACCGAGAAGTGCAAGGCGATTAGCGAGGAGATAGCGTGGCTCTTAGCCGCCGAATTCATCCGAGAGGTATACCACTCCGAGTGGCTCGCCAATGTCGTCTTGGTGCCAAAGAAAGACAAGTCTCTCCGAATGTGCGTAGATTTTAGGTATATCAATCAGGCTTGTCCGAAAGATCATTTCCCTCTCCCTCGCATAGATCAGATAGTAGATTCTACTGCCAGGTGTGAGCAGTTGTCGTTTCTGGATGCGTACTCAGGGTACCACCAGATCCGATTGTACGGACCTGATGAAATAAAAACAGCGTTCATCACCCCATTTGGGTGTTTCTGCTATATCACGATGCCATTTGGTTTGAAAAATGCTGGTGCCACATTCCAGCGCATGATCCAGAAGTGCTTACGGAAGCAGATCAGTCGGAATGTAGAAGCTTATATGGACAACATCGTGGTTAAGTCTAGGAAAGGTTCCGACCTCCTGGCCGACCTCGCTGAGAATTTTGCGAACTTACGCGCTTTCGGCATCAAGCTTAATCCAACTAAGTTACATTTGGCGTACCAACAGGCAAGTTACTCGGTTTCCTTGTTTCCAAATGAGGGATCGATGCCAATCCCGAAGAGATAGGGGCTATCGTCCGAATGAAGCAACCAAAACGTCTACGCGACATGCAGCGCCTCACAGGCTGCCTGGCGGCCCTGAGTAGTTTCATCTCATGAATCGGTGAAAAGGCCCTGCCGCTTTACCGATTGATGAAGAAGTCTGACAGGTTCGAGTGGACTCCCGAAGCGCAGACTGCGTTGCAGGAACTTAAAGCCCTGCTTTCCACCTAGCCGGTGCTAGCTGCTCCGGGCAGCAAGGAGCCTTTGCTCTTATACATCGCGGCCACGAGCCAAGTTGTCAGCACGGTCCTCACGGTGGAACGGAAAGAACAAGGCAAAGCCTTCAAGCTCCAGCGACCAGTCTACTACATCTCTGAAGTCCTCACGCCTTCCAAGCAAAGGTATCCGCATTATCAGAAGCTAGTATAAGGAATTTATCTAACTGCAAAGAAGGTGCCACATTATTTTCAAGAACACTTGGTCACGGTGATAAGTGACGCTCCTCTATCAAGGATCATGAACAATAGAGATGCCACTGGCCGAGTGGCCAAGTGGGCCATTGAGCTACTCCCGCTGGACATCAGGTTTGAAGCCAAGAAGGCCATCAAGTCGCAAGCCCTGGTAGATTTCCTGTCCGAATGGATTGAGCAAGAACAGCCTGTCCTGAGTGTTCCCGAACACTGGTGGATGTTCTTCGACGGCTCCAAGATGCTTAACGGCTCCGGGGCCGGAGTGGTCTTGGTGTGCCCTAAAGGCGATCGACTCAGTTACGTTCTGAACACTTCGACTCCTCCAACAACGAAGCTGAATACGAAGCTCTCCTATATGGGTTGCGAATGGCAATCTCTCTGGGGATTCGCCGACTGATGATCTATGGCGACTCGGACCTAGTGCTGAATCAAGTCATGAAGGAATGGGACATCCGTAGTCCGGCAATGACTAGCTACTGCAACGCCGTCAGAAAATTAGGAAAACACTTTGAAGGGCTGGAGCTCCATCATGTGCCACGAATCAAGAACCAAGCAGCTGATGACTTGGCCAAGATGGGCTCCACTCGGAAGGCGATGCCCAAGAATGTGTTTCTCGAACACTTGCACTCTCCCACAATCAAGGAAGACCCTTTTGTGGAGGCGCCCCCGCAACCAGTCGGTCCTTCCAATCCGACTGAAGTAGACGTTCCTGCAATAATTGATTTGGTTCAAGAGATCCTGGTCATCACTCTCGAGTGGACTGAGCCATACCTGGCGTACCTGCTCAGGCAGGAACTCCCAGAAGATGAGGATGAAGCTCGACAGGTCGTCCATCGATCCAAAGCGTTCACAGTCATGGGAGATCTACTGTACAAAAAAAGTACGAATGGAGTCACTCTGCGGTGCATATCCCCGGAGGAAGGGCAACAAATACTGCAAGAGATTCACTCGGGAACATGCGGGCATCATGCGTCCTCTCGCACCTTGGTCGCCAAAGCATTCAGAGCCGGATTCCATTGGCTCCGAGCCAATGAGGCCGCCCGAGACATAGTGGATCAATGCGTCGGGTGCCAGTTCTATGCAAACCAGTCGCACAAGCCGGCGTCCGCCCTGAAGACTATCCCCGTCACTTGGCCATTCGCTGTTTGGGGACTCGACATGGTCGGCCCTCTCCGGACCGGGGCGAGTGGCTTCACTCACCTATTGGTAGCAGTGGACAAATTCACTCAATGGATCGAGGCTAAACCCATAAAAAAGCTGGACTCAGCTATTGCGATTCAGTTCATCAAGGAGATTATCTTCCGATTCGGAGTCCCGCACAACATCATCACCGACAATGGGTCGAATTTCGACTCGGACAAGTTCCACGGGTTTTGTTACACCCATGGCACTCGGGTCGATTACGCCTCCGTGGCGCACCCATAGTCAAATGGGCAAGCCGAGAGGGCAAATGCACTCATACTTCAAGGATTGAAGCCTCGACTCATGCGTGATCTGACCCATGCGGCAGGAGCCTGGGTGACCGAGCTGCCGTCGGTCCTCTAGGGCCTGCGCACGGCCCCAAATAGATCCAGGAACCGCACCCCATTTTTTATGGTGTACGGGTCAGAAGCGGTCTTGCCGAGTGATCTGCTCCATAACTCCCCCCGAGTGGATCTTTACTCGGAAGCCGAAGCCGAGGAAGCAAGGCAGGATGGCTTAGACCTTTTGGAGGAAGAAAGTGAGCTTGCGCTTATAAGATCAACATTATATCAACAAGACCTGTGCTGCTACCACGATAGACACATCAAAGGACGTGCCTTCCAGGAAGGAGACCTGGTTCTCCAAGTGGATCAACAGAAACCTCACAAGCTGGCACCCCCCTGGGAGGGACCATTCGCCATATCCAAGGTCTTGCACAATGGAGCATACATGCTGTACAACTTCACCAAAGGAATTGAAGAGCCCAGAGCTTGGAACACAGATTTGCTCCGCAAGTTTTATACTTAGAATAAAATTTCTCCCTTGTAATAGTTAATCTGAATGAACTTAGATGAATAAAAGTCTCGCTTTTTCCATATATCGTCTAGTTCGACCTACGGTCGCATCTCACTCAGGTGATTAATCGCATTCAGAAACTAACGCACCTCCAGTGGGTAAAGAGGTGAGAAAGCTTAGCTGCGAACCAGTTTTCGCCTAAGTTAAAAAAACAATCCGAGTGAGGATCCGCTCCACACTCGGGGGCTTAGCTGCGAACTGATACGTCTCCAACGTATCTATAATTTTTGATTGTTCCATGCTATTATATTATCTGTTTAGGATGTTTAATGGGCTTTATTATGCACTTTTATATTATTTTTGGGACTAACCTACTAACCGGAGGCCCAGTGCAAATTGCTGTTTTTTTGCCTATTTCAGTGTTTCACAGAAAAGGAATATCAAACAAAATCCAAACGGAATAAAACCTTCACGAGGATCGTTTTTGGAACAAACGCAACCCAGGAGACTTGGAGTGGACGCCAAGGAAGCAACGAGGCGGCCACGAGGCAGGAGGGCGCGCCCCCCACCCTCGTGGGCCCCTCGCAGCTCCACCGACCTACTTCTTTCGCCTATATATACTCATATACCCTGAAAACATCCGGGAGCACCACAAACCCTATTTCCACCGCCGCAACCTTCTGTACCCGTGAGATCCCATCTTGGGGCCTTTTCCGGTGCTCCGCCAGAGGGGGAATCGATCACGGAGGGCTTCTACATCAAGACCATAGCCTCTCTGATGATGTGTGAGTAGTTTACCGCAGACCTTTGGGTCCATAGTTATTAGCTAGATGGCTTCTTCTCTCTCTTTGGATCTCAATACAAAGTTCTCCTTGATCTTCTTGGAGATCTATTCAATGCAATACTTTTTGCGGTGTGTTTGTCGAGATCCGATGAATTGTGGGTTTATGATCAAGATTATCTATGAACAATATTTGGTTCTTCTCTGAATTCTTATATGCATGATTTGATATCTTTGCAAGTCTCTTCGAATTATTAGTTTGGTTTGGCCTACTAGATTGATCTTTCTTCAATGGGAGAAGTGCTTAGCTTTGGGTTCAATCTTGCGGTGTCCTTTCCCAGTGACAACAGGGGCAGCAAGGCACATATTGTATTGTTGCCATCGAGGATAAAAAGATGGGGTTTATATCATATTGCTTGAGTTTATCTCTCTACATCATGTCATCTTGCCTAATGCGTTACTCCGTTCTTATGAACTTAATACTCTAGATGCATGCTGGATAGCGGTCGATGTGTGGAGTAATAGTAGTAGATGCAGAATCGTTTCGGTCTACTTGTCGCGGATGTGATGCCTATATACATGATCATGCCTAGATATTCTCATAACTATGCGCTTTTCTATCAATTGCTCGGCAGTAATTTGTTCACCCACCGTAGAATTTGCTATCTTGAGAGAAGCCACTAGTGAAACCTATGGCCCCCGGGTCTATTTTACTTTTACATCATATTAGTTTCTGTCAACTTGCCAATTTCCATCGCCGTTCTTTTATTTTGCAATCTTTACTTTTCAATCTATACAACAAAAATACCAAAATTATTTATCTTATTATCTCTATGAGATCTCACTTTTGCAAGTGGCCGTGAAGGGATTGGCAACCCCTTTATCACGTTGGTTGCAAGGTTCTTATTTGTTTGTGCAGGTACTAGGCGATTTGCGTGTAGTCTCCTACTGGATTGATACCTTGGTTCTATAAAACTGAGGGAAATACTTACGCTACTTTGCTGCATCACCCTTTCCTCCTCAAGGGAAAACCAACGCATGCTCAAGAGGTAGCACGAACCAGCTTTCGCCTAAGTTAAAAAACAATCGGAGTGAGGATCCGCTCCACACTCGGGGGCTTAGCAGCGAACCAGTTTTCGCCTAAGTTAAAAAACAATCCGAGTGAGGATCCGCTCCACACTCGGGGGCTTAGCCGCGAACCAGTTTTTGCTTAAGTTAAAAAACAATTCGAGTGAGGATCCGCTCCACACTCGGGGGCTTAGCCGCGAACCAGTTTTCGCTTAAGTTAATAAACAATCCGAGTGAGGATCCGCTCCACACTCGGGGGCTTAGCTGCTAACCAGTTTTCGCCTAAGTTAATAAACAATCCGAGTGAGGATCCGCTCCACACTCGGGGGCTTAGCCGCGAACCAGTTTTCGCCTAAGTTAAAAAACAATCCGAGTGGGGATCCGCTCCACACTCGGGGGCTTAGCGGTGAACCAGCTTTCGCCCAAAGGCAAGCAAAACACGAAGAAAATAGAAGCGCAAAGGGTTTCAAACTAAAGTTTCGATCCATCTGAATGTCTCCAAGGCAAAACGAGCCCAAGGCCCGGCAAAGTATTTCATTACATCAACCACCCAGCATTCCTGGGCAAATTCAATCAAGTGTTTTAAGCTTCATGCGGATGGCTGGCTGGATCTAAGCTTGGGGATGCCCCGGATGTCATCCCCTCTTTCGTCTTTAATCCATCGGTAAATTTACTTGAGGCTATATTTTTATTCACGACATGAGATGTGTTTTTCTTGGAGCGTCTTGTATGATATGTGATGACCCACAAGTATAGGGGATCGATTCTAGCTCTTTTCGATAAGTAAGAGTGTCGAACCCAACGAGGAGCAGAAGGAAATGACAAGTAGTTTTCAGTAAGGTAATGTCTGCAAGTGCTGAAATTGTAAGTAGCATAGTAATTTGATAGCAAGATAATTTGTAACGAACAAGTAATGATAGTAGTAACAAAAGTGCAGCAAGTTAGCCCAATCCTTTTGAGGCAAAGGACATGCCAAAACGGTCTCTTATGATAAGCAAAGCGTTCTTGAGGGTACACGGGAATTTCATCTAGTCACTTTCATCATGTTGGTTTGATTTGTGTTCGCTACTTTGATAATTTGATATGTGGGTGGACTGGTGCTTAGGTGCTGTTCTTACTTGAACAAACCTCCTACTTATGACGAGAGAAGTATTAAGAATAAATTCTAACCATAGCATTAAACTTTAGGATCTAATCGGTCCCTTACGGAATAGCGCATAAACTGGGGTTTAAGTTTCTGTCACTCTCGCAACCCACCATCTAATTGCTACTCCACAATGCATTCCCTTAGGCCCAAATATGGTGAAGTTTCATGTAGTCGACGTTCACATGACACCACTAAGGGAATCACAACATACATACTATCAAAATATCAAACACATATCAAATTCACATGATTACTTGCAACATGATTTCTCCCATGACCTCAAGAACAAAAGTAACTACTCACAAATGATAAACATGTTCATGATCAGAGGAGTATTAAATAGCATAATGAATCTGAACATATAATCTTCCACCAAATAAACCATATAGTAATCAACTACAAGATGTAATCAACACTACTAGTCACCTACAAGCACCAATCTATAGTTCCGATAACAAGATTGAATACAAGAGATGAACTAGGGTTTGAGATGAGATGGTTCTGTTGAAGATGTTGATGGAGATTGCCCTCCCCAAGATGGGAGAGTTGTTGGTGATGATGATGACGATGATTTTCCCTTCCGGGAGGGAAGTTCCCCTGGTAGAATCGCTCTGCCAGAGGGCAAAAGTGCTCCTGCCCAAGTTCCGCCTCGAGACGGCAGCGCTCTGTCCCGAAAGCCTTCTCTTTATTTTTTCTAGGTCAAAATGACTTATATACCAGAAGATGGGCACCGGAGGTGGGCCGAGGAGGGCACAACCCACCAGGGCGCGCCTGGGCTCCCTGGCGCTCCCAGGTGGGTTGTGCCCACCTGGTGGCCCCCCTCTGGTAGTTATTTGCTCCAATAATTCTTAAATATTCCATAAAAAATCTCCGTTAAGTTTCAGCTTGTTTGGAGTTGTGCAGAATAGATAGCTCGACGTAGCTTTTTCAGGTCCAGATTTCTAGCTGCCCGAATTCTCCCTCTTGGTGTGTACCTTGCAAATTATGAGAGAAAAGACATTAGAATTACTCCAAAAAGCATTATTATGGATAAAAACATCATAAATAACAGTAAGAAAACATGATGCAAAATGGACGTATCAACTCCCCCAAGCTTAGACCTCGCTTGTCCTCAAGCGAAAACCGAAATTGAAAAACATGTCCACATGCTTTGAGAGAGAGGTGTCGATAAAAACAAAATACAGACATAGAAGCATCATGTTGATTTTTTTTAGGGTTATCATGTTGATTATTATAACGGCAACAAAATTAAACATAGGACTTTTATCATAGAACTTTTATCATAGAACTTTTATCATACACTTCTCATGAATAAGTAACAGTTCATCACATAATCGAAGTATAAAGCAAAAACTCTATTAGAAACCAACAAACTATGTTCTCAGTCAACTTTGCAACTACAATTCATCATCTTTTCAGGAAGAGTCATGTGTCGGAGCCTTTAGGCAAGTCCACATACTCAACCATCCTATAGTCTTCTATGATTGCTAACACTCACCTTGTACACATGATCAAAACGTTCAACCGGACATAGAAAGATAGGGGCTTATAGTTTCGCCTCCCAACATACTCACCTCGAGGGTGATGTCAACAATAATAATTCATGCTATCTATATTCAACTGGACATATGTGCCTAGATCTTTCCTCACCACATGATGCTTGCCAAAAGAGAAAAATAAAAGGGAATGGAAGGTAAACTTTGACTCTTTGCATAAAAGTAAATACATGAAAGTAAAATATAGGCCCTTCGCACAGGGAAGCAGAGGTTGCCATGCGCTTATTTGTTTGCATGCTCAATCCCTTAGTGCAAGAGAACATCATGTTGTATTGCCCCTTAAGATGACAATCTTTATTATGCAGTCTGTCGCTTTTATTCTTTGTCATCCAAGTTCGTACAACGCTCAATTTTCTCTTACCCTAAATGATCTCACATATTTAGAAGCAATTTTTATTGCCTTTTTGCACCGATGACAACTTACTTGAGGGATCTTGCTCAATCCCTAGGTAGGTATGGTGGACACTTTGAAAAAGATTTGGGTTTAAGGGTTTTTGGATGCACAAGTAGTATCTCTACTTAGTGCGGAAGTTTTGGCTAGCAAAGATAGGGCAAGCACCACATGTTGAAGGATCTATGACAATATGACTTCTATGTGAATATAAACAAACATAAATCATTAATTTGTCTTCCTTGTCCAACGTCAACAATTTTGGCATATAATATTTTGATGAGGGCTCACAATCACAAAAGATTTCTAGGATAGTATATTTATATGTGAATCTTCTCTTCCCTTATTAATTCTTTCATGAGTTGTATCATTGACTAATGCTATTTTTGTCAATCTCTAATACAATTTTCTACCTATACTTTTCCTTATGTGGTGCCATCACCTACCATAGGATTAGTATACGATCTTATTGATTTATTTCCTTTCTCTATTTATTTATTATTTCTTTTCTTTCTTTTCTTTCTTTTCTTTTCTTTTCTTTTCTTTATTTGCAACACAAAAGTAAAGAAAGCAAAAACTCAAACTAAACTTTATTATATAACTTGCACACAATTACAATGATAGACCACTAAGCAAACTCACAGATAAGAAAGGATCGAACTAAACTTTATTTCATCTAAAGCAAAAAGATTGAACTAGGATAAGTAAAAGTAAAAAGATAGTGGGATGATATGATACTGGGGCACCTCCCCCAAGCTTGGTGAGAGCCAAGGGGAGTGCCCATACCCGATACTCAGTTCTCCTTTGGTGGTGAAGAAGATGGTGGTGGTGATGTAGTAGTAGTGGGTTTGCCCTTCTTCCTCAGCTTACGCTTGAGGATAGAATTTTCCTCCTTCAACTCTCCGATCTCCTAAGCTCCAATACCTTTTTGCATAATTCCTGCTTATTTTCCTGCAAAAGGCGGAAGGTTATAAACTGAACCTTAGGCCTCTTTGGTTTATTCGGGAGGCTTGACTTCTTGAATTCCACATGCATGTCCCCAGGTTGAGGCAGCAGGGTTTCGTCTTCCTCTGAGCTCCTCTCCTCCTTTTCCCTAGGATAATAGTCTTCCGCCTCCTCCGTAGTCCAGCCATAGTGCTCCACATCCCCATAGGACTTGGGGTTCGCGATGAAATCAACAACATAGCTCTCCCCTTCAGAGTCTTGGGATGACATATTTCAGATCTATCAAGAAAACAGTAAGAAAAGAGAACAGAGGATTTCTCCGTGATACGGTGGTTAATAGGTTCGGGAACTATATATAGATTTTTTTATCTTGGAGGAGAAGTATCTGGAAGAAAAACGGAGTCCGGAAGGTGTCCCAGGTGGGCACAACCCACCTGGGCGCGCGAGGCTGCCTGGCGCGCCCTGGTGTCTTGTTCCCACCAGGGGACGCTTCCTGGTAGTTTCTTTATTTCCAAAATTTTAAAATATTCCAAAACTGCCAATAAATATTTTTGTGGATTTTTCAGAATCCGTTTACTTACCGTATCACGTACCTCCTTATTTCGACGATTCTGAAGTGTTCCGGAAGGACTCCTTTATGTGTTCTTCCGGTGTCAAAGTTTGGATAATATTACTTTCAGCATTAATGGGTGTACCTGAGATATAATGCTTTATTCGTTGCCCATTGGCAACCCTCGGGTTAGTACCTTCGGAATTATTTATTTTGATGGCTCCAGACTGGTAAACCTCCTCAATGACATATGGGCCTTCCCATTTCGAGAGGATCTTTCCTGCAAAGAATCTAAAACGAGAGTTGTACAAAAGAACATATTCTCCGACTTTAAACTCACGCTTTTGGATTCTTTTGTCATGCCATCTTTTAACTTTTTCTTTGAATAATTTTGCATTTTCATAAGCTTGGGTTCTCCATTCATCTAATGAGCTTATATCAAATAAACTCTTTTCACCAGCAAGTTTGAAATCATAATTGAGTTCTTTGATTGCCCAATAAGCTTTATGTTCTAACTCAAGAGGCAAATGACAAGCTTTTCCATAAACCATTTTATAAGGAGACATACCCATAGGATTTTTATATGCTGTTCTATAAGCCCAAAGTGCATCATCTAATTTCTTAGACCAATTCTTCCTGGACCTATTAACAGTCTTTTGCAAAATTAATTTTATTTCTCTATTGCTAAGTTCAACTTGACCACTAGAGTGAGGATGATAGGGTGATGCAATTCTATGGTTAACATCATACTTGGCAAGCATTTTATGAAAAGCACCATGAATAAAGTGTGAACCACCATCAGTCATTAAATATCTAGGGACTCCAAACCTTGGGCAAATAACTTCCTTAAGCATTTTAATAGAGGTGTTGTGATCAACACTACTGGTTGGAATAGCTTCTACCCATTTAGTAACATAATGAACAACAACCAAAATATGTGTAGACCCATTAGAGGAAGGAAAAGGTCCCATGTAATCAAATCCCCAAACATCAAAGGGTTCAACAGCAAGTGAATAATTCATAGGCATTTCTTGACGCTTACCGATATTAACTATTCTTTGACATTCATCACAAGATGATACGTACTTACGGGCATCCTTGAAGAGAGTAGGCCAATAAAATCCAGACTGCAATACCTTGTGAGCAGTTCTATCTCCAGCATGATGCCCTCCATAAGCCTCGGAGTGACATTTCTGTAGGATTTGTCCCTGTTCATGCTCAGGTACACAACGTCTAATAATACCATCTACTCCTTCTTTATAAAGATGTGGGTCATCCCAAAAGTAATGTCTTAAATCATAGAATAATTTTTTCTTTTGTTGGTATGTAAAGCTAGGTGGTAAATATTTAGCAACAATGTAATTAGCATAATCAGCATACCAAGGAGTACTATTAGCAACATTTATTGCAGCTAATTTCTCATCAGGAAAACTATCATCAATAGGTAGTGGGTCATCAAGCACATTTTCAAGCCTAGACAAGTTATCAGCTACGGGGTTCTCAGCTCCTTTTCTATCAATGATATGTAAATCAAAGTCTTGTAACAAGAGAACCCAACAAATAAGTCTAGGTTTAGCATCTCTCTTTTCCATAAGATATTTAATAGCAGCATGGTCTGTGTGAACTGTTACTTTGGAATCAACAATATAAGATCTAAAATTATCACAAGCAAACACCACTACTAAGAATTATTTTTCAGTAGTAGCATAATTTCTTTGAGCACTGTCTAGAGTTTTACTAGCATAATGAATAACATTCAGTTTCTTATCAAATCTTTGTCCTAGAACAACACCAACAACATAATCACTAGCATCACACATAATTTCAAAAGGCAAGTTCCAATCAGGTGGTTGAATAATAGGTGCAGAGATTAAGGCTTTCTTGAGTGTTTCAAAGGCTTCAAGACAATCATCATCAAACACAAAAGGAATATCCTTTTGCAAAAGATTAGTAAGAGGCCTAGAAATTTTAGAAAAGTCTTTGATAAATCTCCTATAGAAACTAGCATGACCTAGGAAACTACGAATACCTTTGATGTCCTTAGGACATGGCATTTTCTCAGTTGCATCAACCTTAGCTTTGTCCACTTCAATACCCTTCTCAGAAATCTTATGACCCAAGAGAATGCCTTCATTAACCATAAAGTGGCACTTCTCCCAATTCTGGACAAGATTCGTTTGTTCACATCTATGCAAAACTCGATCAAGATTGCTTAAACGATCATCAAAAGACTTCCCATAAACAGAGAAGTCATCCATGAAAACCTCAACAATCTTTTCACAAAACTCAGAGAATATAGCAGTCATACATCTTTGAAAGGTAGCAGGTGCAGTACATAAACCAAAAGGCATACGTCTATAAGCATAGGTTCCAAAAGGACAAGTAAAAGTGGTCTTTTCTTGATCAGGTTGAGAAATAGGTATTTGTGAAAAGCCAGAATATCCATCAAGGAAGCAAAAGTGTGTGTGCTTACATAATCTTTCAAGCATTTGATCAATAAAAGGCAAAGGGTAATGATCTTTTCTAGTTGCTTTATTTAGTTTTCTAAAATCAATTACCATTCTATAGCCTGTAACAATTCTTTGTGGAATAAGTTCATTCTTATCATTCGGAACAACAGTAATACCTCCTTTCTTAGGGACACAATGAATAGGACTTACCCATCTACTATCAGCTATGGGATAGATTATACCTGCTTCCAGAAGTTTTAGTATTTTCGTTCTTACCACCTCTTTCATCTTCGGATTTAACCGACGTTGGTGATCAACAACTGGTTTAGCATCAGGTTCCATATTAATTTTGTGCTGACATAGAGTGGGACTAATGCCCTTTAAATCATCAAGAGTATATCCAATAACAACTCGGTGTTTCCTTAGAACTTTCAATAATCTTTCTTCTTCATGTTCTGAAAGGTTAGCACTAATAATAACAGGACATATCTTCTTTTCATCAAGATAAGCATATTTCAGAGTGTCTGGCAATTGTTTTAATTCAAACACAGGATCACCTTTAGGTGGAGGAGGACCTCCTAGAGTTTCAATAGGCAAATTGTGTTTAAGTAGAGGACGTTGTTCAAAGAAAATCTTATCTATTTCATTTCTTTCATGCATATGTAAATCATTTTCATGGTCTAGCAAATATTGTTCTATTGGATCAGTAGGTGGCACAACAATAGAAGCAAGACCAATTAATTCATCCTCACCAGGCAATTCCTTTTCATGAAGATTTCTACTAAACTTGGAAAAATTAAACTCATGAGACTCACCCCCAAAGCTAACACCGACAGTTTGTTTCTTACAATATATATTAGCATTAACTGTGTTCAAGAAAGGTCTACCAAATATAATGGGACAGAAGTCATCTTGTGGGGAACCAATAACAAGAAAATCAGTAGGATAGTTTACTTTCCCACACAAGACTTCAACATCTCTAACAATCCCAATTGGTGATATGGTGTCTCTATTAGCAAGTTTAATAATAACATCTATTTCTTCTATCTCAGCAGGTGCTATGTCTTTCATAATTTCTTGATATAAAGTGTAATGAATAGCACTCACACTAGCACCCATGCCACATAAACCATGATAACAATGATCTCCTATTTTAACTGAGATGACAGGCATGCCAACAACAGGTCTATGATTCTTTTTTTATCAGGTTTAGCAATTCTAGCAGCTTCATCACAGAAGTAAATAACATGCCCATCCATATCTCCTTCCAAGAGATCTTTAACCATAGCAATGCTAGGTTCTACTTTAATTTGTTCACCAGGTTTAGGTGTTCTAACAAAGCTTTTGTTAACCACAGTTGAAACTTTAGCATGTTCCTTTATCCTAACAGGGAAAGGTGGTTTCTCAATATAAGCAGAAGGGACAACTGGATCAACATTATAAAGTATAGTTTCTTCCTTAACTGGTACTGGTTTTTTAATCGCTTCTTTAATAGGTGGGTGATATTTAAGCCACTTCTCTTTAGGGAGTTCAACATGAGTAGAAAATGATTCACAAAAGAAGGCTACTATCTCAGAGTCAAGTCCATATTTAGTGCTAAACTTTTGAAAAGCATCGGTATCCATAAAAGATTTAACACAATCATACTTAAGTTTAATAACTGACAGTTTGCCTTCTTGAGTTCCCAATCTTCAGAGTTGCATTTAATTCTTTCCAAAAGATCTCACCGGAATTCAATAGTCTTCTTCATAAAAGAACCATCACATGAAGTATCAAGCATGGTTTGATCATTACGAGAAAGTCGAGCATAAAAGTTCTGGATAATAATTTCTCTTGAGAGCTCATGATTGGGGCATGAATAAAACATTGACTTAAGCCTCCCCCAAGCTAGAGCGATACTTTATCCTTCACGAGGCCAAAAATTATATATATAATTCCGATCACGATGAACTAGATGCATAGGATATTTTTTTTGGTGAAATTCTATTTTCAAGCGATTCCAATTCCATGATCCAATATCATCGCATAGCCTATACCATGCCAATGCTTTTCCCTTCAAAGATAAAGGGAAAACCTTTTTCATCACCTCATCTCGGGGTAGACCTGCAAGCTTAAACAATCCACAAATTTGTTCCACATATAACAAGTGCATATCAGGATGTTCTGTTCCATTTCCTGCATAAGGATTAGCTAGCAGTTGTTCTATCATACCCGAAGGAATTTCATATTCAATACTTTCAGTGGGTGCAGTAGGTTGAGGGGTAGCTAATTGTGGTTCCGGATGAGGTGAAGATACCCCGAACAAACCCCTCAAAGGATTGTTTTCCATAGTAACAAGTGACAATAAATTTCAGCACACTATATAAATGTTTCCGTACCGAATTCCACTTACCAAAGGCGCTTCACTCCCCGGCAACGGTGCCAGAAAATAGCCTTGATGACCCACAAGTATAGGGGATCAATTGTAGCTCTTTTCGATAAGTAAGAGTGTCGAACCCGATGAGGAACATAAGGAAATGACAAGTAGTTTTCAGTAAGGTAATGTCTGCAAGTGCTGAAATTGTAAGTAGCGTAGTAATTTGATAGCAAGATAATTTGTAACGAAAAAGTAACGATAGTAGTAACAAAAGTGCAGCAAGGTAGCCCAATCCTTTTGAGGCAAAGGACAGGCCAAAATGGTCTCTTATGATAAGCAAAGCGTTCTTGAGGGTACACGGGAATTTAATATAGTCACTTTCATCATGTTGGTTTGATTTGTGTTCGCTACTTTGATAATTTGATATGTGGGTGGACCGGTGCTTAGGTGCTGTTCTTACTTGAACAAACCTCCTACTTATGATTAACCCTCCTGCAAGCATCCACAACTATGAGAAAAGTATTAAGAATAAATTCTAACCATAGCATTAAACTTTAGGATCCAATCGGTTCCTTACGAAATAGCGCATAAACTGGCACTACAGGAATCAGCTACTTAAGTTTCTGTCACTCTCGCAACCCACCATCTAATTGTGTAAGTGCATCTAGTGCCACCCCTAGTTGGTTTTGGAGTATTGATGACAAACTTGGTTGATGGACTAATGTGTTTGTGAGAATTGCAGGATAACACATGTAGTAGTCCCATATTGATTCGGTTTACCTACCAGAGATGACCCCTAAAAATGTGTGGAGACATTGAAGACAATGGTGGTCTGTGAAGATATTCACACTGAAGATTATGACATGGGAAGACATCGCGTGAAGACTATGGAGTGCGAAGACATAGTTGTTTCGTAGTTTCCTTTTCTTCTTTGTTGAGTCATAGGAACCATCATACTGTTAAGTGGGGTCCAAGTGAACAGAGTCAGAGTGACTGATGCGATGATCAACCAAATCCTATGTCTTCAAGCAAAGACAATGAGAGCAAATCTTATCCAGAGTTGGATGAGTCAGCTTTACTTGTAGCCCAAGTCAAGCTGCCGCGTGTGTCTGACCATTGGACACGTGTCAGTTCCTAAGTGACCCATGGTCATTTTGGACAAATCAGGTCGGGTTGCCTCCTGGCTATAACTAGCCCACCCCGTACACCATAAATTGGTGGCTGCTCAGAGTTAGTGCACGGCTTTTGTCGTTTGAGAGCAACCCACCTCCGAAGCACTTGAGAGAGAGATCCTTGCGAGGACAAAGCCCATAACACCCAGAGCCAAAGAGTGTTAGGCATCACTAAAGTCCTTCTGTCCGCGTGATCTGAAGAATTGTTACACTTGAGGACTGTGAATCCTCCAGCCGGTTAGGCGTCGCGTTATGAGCATCCAAGAGCCATTGTGGATTGCCGGTGAACGAAGTCTGTGAAGGTTTGGAAGTCTACCTTGAAGACTTACCAGAGTGATTGGGCGAGGACTCTGTGTTCTTAGCTCAAGGGGAATAAGGTGAAGACGCGGTCTTCTGAGTTGAATCTTAGCCTCCCTAACCAGATGTACAGTTGTCACAGCAACTGGAACTGGTCCAACAAATCCTTGTCCTCACCAAGCTACTGGTTCTATCCTTTACCTCTCTTTACTTACAGTTTGTCTTCGTGAAGTCATTGCCTGCCTGCATGATCTGATTGGCTTCACTGTGTAAAGACTGTTTGCTGTTTGGCTTCATACTATCTTCCATCCTGATCCATTCCACCTGGCTACTGATAGTCTTCGTGCTTTCAGTTCATTGCTTACTTGACTATGGCTTGTCTAGTGTAGTCTAACTTCCGCTGCATATTAATAGGTTCATTTCTACAGTTTGTCTTCAAAGCCCCCGTGTTTTGAAGAGTTTCATAAAAATTGCCTATTCACCCCCCTCTAGTCAATAACTAGCACTTTCAATTGGTATCCGAGCAAGGTGCTCCCTTTTTCTGTGTGATTCGGTTTAACCACCTGGAGTTTTAGCTATGTCGACTGCAGGGATAATCAAAGTCTCCGCTGCGTGCCTTGTCTTCGATGGCACTGATTACCCCTACTGGAAGAATAAGATGCGTATGCATCTTGAAGCCATTGACGTCGACCTCTGGTATGTCGTCAAGAATGATGTTCCCAAGGTCGGTGAAGGTGTCACTGCTGCTGATGTCAAGAGGTTCATTCAACTGGACTCGACTGCCAAGAACATCATCTGTGGCCATCTGACCAAAGGACAGTATGGTCGTGTGAGTGCTCTGGAAACTGCGAAGCTAGTCTGGGACTGGCTCTCCAAGGTCAACGAAGGTGTCTCAACCCATAGAGACTCAAGGATTAGTATTCTTCGCAACCTCTTCAAGAGAAATGACAATGAGAATGTCCAGCTCACATTTGATCGCCTCACTGATATCACAAATGAGCTTCACGCATTCGGCGCCACTGAGATCACTAAGCACGAAATCGTCAAGACGCTTCTGAGATCGCTTGACAGCTCATTCGACACCCTGGCCCTGATGATTCAAGAACGCCCTGACTTCAAGACTCTCGATCCGTCTGACATACTTGAGAGGCTCAACACACATGAGTTCCAGCTATCTGAGAAAAGAGATATCTATGGACCCAACTATGGCCGAACTCGCGCTTTGAAGGCAAAGGTTGTTTCCTCATTTGAAGAAGAATCTGATTGCAGTTCTAAGAATCCTGAAGACATTGGAAAGGAGCTTGCTATGCTTGTGAAGAAGTTCCAGAAGTTCACCAAGAAGAAAGACTTCAGAAAGTCTTTAAGATCCAGCTCTAGAAATGATGAAGCTTCCACTCGTGATCATAAGAAGAGAACATGCCACAAGTGCAAGAAACCTGGTCACTACATCTCTCAGTGTCCACAATGGGACAATGAGACCAAGAAGAAGAAGAAGAGCAAGGAATATGATTCTAATGACAAGAAGAAGAAGAAGAAATCCTCAGAGTCTTCTTCCAAGTCTTCGTCACACAATAAGAGCTCATCCAGCAAGGCTCATGCGTTTTTTGGCAAGGAGATGGATTCAGAGGAGGAGTCTGCATCTGAGGAGGTAGAGGTGGAGTCTGAAGAGGAATCTGATTCAGGCGTGGCAAGCCTGGCTCTAGCTTCAGCGTATGTCGCCAAGTCCATCTTCAACACTGAAGACAATGGCCTCGTCACCAACACTGATGCTAATGATGAGGATGACTCTGCTCCCACCTACTGCTTCATGGCACGTGGTGCCAAGGTAAACTCACGCGATGCTTACTTTCAAACATCAAGTGAAGATGACTCTGAATGTGAATCTAAACCTAGCTACAAAACACTTGCTAAAATTGCAACTGAGCAACAGAATGCTACGGAACATATTCAAAAATTGCTAGACAAAAGCGATGACCTGTTGGACGCGGAAATGACCCGAACTCAGTCCTTAATTGAAGACATTAAAAATCTTCATGTTAAGTACGAGGAACTTGAAAGTCGTCATGAAACGCTCTCAACTACTCATGAAAAGCTCTCCTATGATTATCTTCAAAGGAAGCAAGAGCTTGAGAACTTGAGATCGGCTCATGAAGATCTTCAAAAGGAGAACGAGTCACTCTGCGCTCAACAGATCAGTTCCGCTCAGGAAGGATTTGAACCACCATGTCTAAAATGTCTTGAGTGTGATAATGCTGTCTCTATTGCTGAATGTTCTACAGCTTCTACTATTGCAATATCTTCAACTGCTGATGTGGTAACTAACCCCTCTGTTGAGGATACCACTACTATTGCTGATGAGAATGCCAGGTTGAAGACATTGCTTGAGACAGGAATGTACAAAAGTCTCAAAGGGCATCAGACACTATGTGATGTCCTCAAGAAACAGATTCTAAACCGAAACCCAAGGAAAGAGGGTGTTGGGTTCGAGAGGAAAATGAATGTGGTTCTTACTGGAAGCGTGAGCAGTACCCCAAAACCACATGGGTTGCTGCAAAGGGACCTTCAGTGGATCCATCTACCTTATCTGGCTTCACTTGTGCTAACCCGATTATCATTGATGAATCCTTTGATGCAAACTATAAGCTGTTTAAGAATCAGAATGGTGAAGTGTTTGCCAGGTATATTGGTACTAACTATAGGAATGGACCACCTTTGAAGAAGATCTGGGTGCCCAAAAGTTGTCTTGAGAAACTTCCTGTGAATGTCATCATGACACCACCATTGAAGAAGACAAACCCCAGACCAAAGGCTTCATATGGTCCAAAGGCTTCATACAGACAGAGGACTCACCAGAGTCACCCTAACGCTAATGTTTTGCAGGGAAACCATACTCAGACTTATGAATATGAGCGTTTTTCGCTAAACCGCTATGTTCATAAGACCAAGAACTTTTCTGCTTATTCTTATGAGTATTATTCACCTCCTGCAAGGCTATTTGCTAGGGCTCCAAAGCCGAAGTTCTCAGATGCTGCACTTAGACTCATTGCTTCTAAGCCACCCCTGAAGATGTGGGTGGTTAAGAAAAATTAACTTTCTTTTGCAGGGAAAGGTCTCCAGCCGGAAATCAAAGGCGTCTGATGCTTATGCTGGGGACCTAAAACATCTTGTGGGGTGCAAGATAAAATTCCCAAATGGTCTTACTATGTATTTTGTTCCTGGATTCCTTGACAATCATCCTATTTATCCTAACCAAGATCTGAACTTTCATAATCTGCTTGTTCGTCAAATGTTTATGCTTCACAATACCCTTGGTGAAGCCTATCCCCCAAACTACACTGTAGGGTATGACACCAAAGGCTTCAGAATGGATTATGGACAGTGGATGCACTAACCACATGACTGGTGATCGAAGTCTTCTCATGGACTCAACCTTACGTCCATCTGACAAGAGTCACATCACATTTGCTGACACTGGTAAAAGCAAGGTATTGGGTCTAGGTAGAGTTGCAATCTCAAAGGATCAGCACATGGATAAAGTGATGCTTGTTGAATCCCTTGGTTTCAACTTAATGTCTGTCTCAATGCTTTGTGATCTAAACATGATTGTGATATTTGGAAAATATCGTTGCCTTGTGCTTATGGAATCTGACAAATCTCTAGTCTTTGAAGGATATCGAAAAGACGATTTTTACATGGTAGATTTCTCAGCAGGACCACAGTTGGCCGTATGTCTTCTAGCAAAAGCTTCAGAGTGCTGGCTCTGGCATCGAAGGCTAGGACATGCTGACATGAGGAACTTGTACACTATCGCGAAGAAGAAGCATGTCGTAGGCATCGAGGGCGTCAAGTTTAAGAAGGATCATCTGTGTGGTGCCTGTGAAGCTGGAAAGATGACAAGGGCCAAGCATCCCTCGAAGACAATCATGACGACATCACATCCCTTCGAGCTGCTTCACATGGACTTATTCGGCCCTACTCACTACTCTACTCTTACTACCACTGCTTGTCTCTATGGCTTCGTCATTATTGATGATTACTCTAGATATACATGGGTGCACATAATCCTCTACAAGAATGAAGTGCAGGATGTCTTCAGAAGATTCGCCAATCGTGCCATGACGAACTATGGCATCAAGATCAAGCACATCAGAAGTGACAACGGCACAGAGTTCAAGAACACCGGCCTCGACACTTATCTTGATACATTGGGCATCACTCATGAGTTCTCAGCTCCTTACACATCTCAGTAGAATGGCGTCATGGAGCGCAAGAACAGAACCCTCATTGAGATGGCACAGACGATGCTTGATGAGTACAAGACTCCAAGGAAATTCTGGCCTGAAGCCATTGACACTGCATGTCACGTCATCAACCGTGTATATCTTCACAAGCTTCTAAAGAAGACATCATATGAGCTACTAACTGGTAAGAAGCCAAACGCCAGTTACTTCAGAGTATTTGGTGCTAGGTGCTGGATCAAGGATCCACATCACACTTCCAAATTTGCACCGAAAGCACATGGAGGTTTTATGCTTGGATATGGAAAGGATTCGCACTCCTACAGAGTCTTCAACCTCTTTCACTATAAAGTGGTTGAAACTGTGGATGTGCGGTTCGATGAGACTAACGGCTCACAAAGAGAGCACATGCAAAATGTGCTAGATGAAGCCTCACCGAGTGAATCTATCAAGCTTATGGGTACTGGAGAAATCATACCTTCAGAAGCTCAGGCTGAAGAAGAAATCATCATTGCACCAAATCAACCCGAAGACAGTGCTCAGCCTGAAGTCAATACTAAAGCTGAAGACAATGATCTGCAAGGGGAAAATCTTCGTCCAATTCATCCTCGTGTTGCAAATGAAGTACAGATTGAGAAGATAATCGGTAGCATCAATGCACCTGGTCCGCTCACTCGTTCAAGAGAAACACAACTAGCAAATTTCTGTGGGCACTTTGCATTTGTCTCTATATCTGAACCCAAGAAAGTTGCTGAAGCCTTCATGGAACCTGAATGGATTCAAGCTATACAAGAAGAGCGTCAACAGTTCAAGCTGAACAATGTGTGGGAATTGGTTAAGCGTCCTGACCCTCGCAAGCATAACATCATTAGCACCAAATGGATCTATCACAACAAACAAGATGAGCATGGTCAAGTTGTAAGGAACAAGGCTCGTCTCGTTTCTCAAGGCTACACTCAAGTAGAAGGGATTGACTTCGATGAAACATTCGCTCCCGTGGCTAGGCTTGAAGCCATTCGTATACTGCTAGCCTATGCCAACCATCACAACATCCTTCTATATCAAATGGATGTGAAGAGTGCCTTTCTCAATGGCAAGATTGAAGAAGAAATGTATGTTGCACAACCACCTGGCTTTGAAGATTCAAAACATCTTGATATGGTATACAAGCTCAACAAGGCACTGTATGGCCTCAAACAAGCTCCTCGCGCTTGGTATGACACACTTAAAGACTTCCTGAAGAGCAAAGGCTTCAAACCTGGTTCTCTAGATCCCACACTCTTCACGAAGACATATGATGGAGAACTGTTTGTGTGCCAAATCTATGTGGATGACATTATCTTTGGCTGCACTGACAAGAGATACAGTGATGAGTTTGGACATATGATGCAAGAGCAATATCAGATGTCCATGATGGGTGAGCTGAAATTCTTCCTTGGTCTTCAAATTCGTCAGTAGAGCAACGTCATCTTCATATCACAAGATAAATACCTCAAAGATTGCCTGAAGAAGTTTGGAATGCAAGACTGCAAAGGATACACGACGCCAATGCCAACCAAAGGTCAATTGGGCCCCGACGACAATTGTAAAGAGTTCGATCAAAAGGTATACCGCTCCATGATTGCTTCTTTACTCTATTTATGTGCATCTAGGCCAGATATAATGCTTAGCGTTTGCATGTGTGCCCAATTTCAAGCGGCACCAAAGGAGTCGCATCACTTAGCTGAGAAGCGAATTCTTCGATATTTGGCTTACACCCCAACACTAGGATTATGGTATCCAAAGGGCTCAGAGTTTGATCTAGTTGGATTCTCAGATGCTGATTATGCTAGTGACAAGGTTGATCGCAAGTCCACATCAGGCACATGTCACTTTCTTGGACGATCTCTTGTCTGTTGGTCTTCAAAGAAGCAGAACTGTGTATCTCTCTCCACTGCTGAATCTGAATACATTGCTGTTGGATCTTGCTGCGCTCAGCTTCTATGGATGAAGCAAACTCTCAAGGACTATGGCATCCATCTGAAGCATGTGCCACTCTACTGCGACAATGAAAGCGCCATCAAGACTGCCAACAACCTAGTTCAGCACTCGAAGACAAAGCACATTTAGATCCGTCATCATTTTCTCAGAGATCATGTCATGAAGGAAGATATTGATATCATTCACGTCAACATTGAAGAGCAATTGGCAGATATCTTCACAAAGCCCTTGGATGAGAAAAGGTTTTGCAAGTTGCAGTGTGAGCTAAATATCTTAGAATCCTCAAATGTCCTGTAATTGGACACACATCCTAACGCTTATGTGTGTTGATGACTTAGATGTGCAACACACGAAGTAACGTATATCTTCAATCAATGAAGACATACACTCTAAGTGTGAATACATTAACATGGAATTTGACTTCGGAGTGCCACGATAATTGTGCGCCGTGTCTGGGTCTAATGCTTCCTATACGGTGGGTAACGCCACCACCAAATTCTTATTGAAGTGTTTCTTTTGGTGTCATGGTTGCATAGTCTTCACATTTGGTTTGTCTTCAACATTGATTTGATTTCGAGGTTTATCTTCGCTATGTTGAGTTGGTTTGATATATATATATATATATACATATACATATATATATATATATATATATATATATATATTTGTGTTCTGTCCTCTACATCATTCACTTATAGCTATGTCTTCACATTTGAATTTTTCTGGTCTAAGTGAATGTGATTGGACCCTAACCACTTCTGTGCTTCCACCTCAAATTCTATCTAGCCAAATCATATGCATTCTATTGAAACCTGTCGATTGTCTTCTCTGAGTCCTTGTCAGCAGAAGACAAAGAGACAAACATTTAAATATGTTTTAATGCCATATCCTTTTTGCCTAAATATCGGTTTCCCTAGAGTCCATGTAACCACAACCTTCTTTGCCTCCTTCCTTGCATTGGTGACCGACCAAAACACCTATTCCAGCAAGTGGTTCTAATTGCGCCTGAATTTTAGGAGCCTGATCCAGTGGCGCACACCGATTGAAGGAAACACTTGTCCTTGTGAATAAAGATGCTCGCTGAAGGAATGATGAGAGGCCGGAACGACCACCCGACAATCCAGGCGTGCGTGGGAACATGGAACAACTTTCAATAAGTTGCATGCAAGCCACGTGTCCTTCATATGTGAACCGCCAGGGGCACCTGCGTAATTATGATGTGCTGCCCCCTTCCTTATAAATACACACTCACTGCAGTCAAATCTTTTCTTCCACCTCGCCACCTCGCACAAACCCTAGCGCCTCCGCTAGTTCGCGTCGTCGCCGGAGACGAAGCGCTTAGCTGTTGCGACTTCTTCGACGCCGTCCTCACGCCGGCCGCGGACCTCGTCCTCTCCGCCGCCGCCGTAGGTGTCTTCCGCCGCCAAGTTAGGGTGCGGGAGATTGAACTGCTCGGCCTCTAACTCTGCCTCGTCTAGCAGTTCATCAGCGGTAATTAAATCTCACTTTTTACTGCCTTTTTGATCCGTCAAATCAATCCACTTCAACCAAAAGTGGTCTCTACACTTCAAGTATGGATATGTCCCTATCTGCATCTCATATCATGCTGAGAATATTCACTTATGCTTCATAGCTAGTTAGATTCCTCACTTGTACTTATTCATGGATTTGTACAAATCTGGAACCAACTCTCTTCAAATAAGTTAATGTCTTCGCACTATGAGGTCAATGTCTTCAAATTGATTTTTCTTCAAAATCTTCTGAGAATGCATATGACCTCTTCCCCTTCCCTCGCACCTCTAATGCTGTCACAGGTACATGTCCGTGGGAGAATCCCTTGGTTCCCATAGTCTGCATTCATTTGCAGAGTTCTTACAGCGTCATATACACTCCCCTGAAGCCAGCTCTTGTCTGACCAGCAAAAGGAAGCCATTCACGGTTCTGAAGCCATTCAGTCTGAATATAATGGCAACTGAGAAATCTACAAGAAAAGGTGGCAGGCAGCGCCGTGGAGATACAACTAAGGATTTACCTCCAGATCTGTTTGAACTGTACAAGTCAGATCCTGAGGAAAGCTATGGCCAACGCAAGACCCGAATCCAATGGATTCGAAGATACTGGGCTGAACAGTGGTTCAAGTATCGCTTTGTAACTGCTGAATATGCTGAGAAGAACGCCATCAAGCGCCCATGGGGAGATATTCTGTACAGAAATCTGCAGCCCAAGTCAAAGTCTGAAGCCATTGCTCAAGGCTTCTACCCATGCATGGTCCGAGGACCGAAGCCAGAGAATGCTGATCCATCCTCTATGCTATGGTGTCGCGAAGACAATCTCTTCAAGCGCAATTTTTAGTTTGCAAAGGAGTCAGCTGCCAAGAAAAAGAAGGCATTCGGACTCGAATTCAACCCTGGTCCATCTGCTCCTAGGCCGGATGGCACACGCGATGCTAATACAAATGTCATCGGCCCCTTCGACAACTTTGATGGGCTCCTCTCCCACATTGCTGCTCAGCGGGCCACAGTGGATCAATCCGCTGATGACGCTGACTCTGAAGAAGTGCCAGCACCACCAAAGCCGCAGAAGAAGAAGAAGACAAAGGCTTCGAAGCCCTCTGCCTCACCGAAAGCATCGCGTGTGAAGCCCTTGGCCACTGCACCTCCAGAACCCAGTGTGCAGCCTGAAGATTTGTCTGGTGTCTCCAAGAAGGCCGAGAAGTCTAAGATAGCCAAGAAGCCCAAGAAGATTTCTGGGCATGAACTGACTCCTACTGCCGTTCTGCGCAATGAGGATGACCCCATTGATCTGTCAAGTGATCAAGATCTTGGTGATGATGCCCTTGAGATGCTGATCAAGAGCAAGCAAGAGGCGGAGATCTTCAACGATCCGCCCCTCTTTGATGTTGATATACTGAACAACTGATGAGTGGTTCGATGACCAGAGCATTAGCATTGATGATCTTCAGCTTCCTGTGGACATCAGCGTCACATTCCATGGAGCCATTGCTAATGAGTTGGCCTTGGCTCAGAAGATTGTCGAGCTCAAGAACAAAATTGATTATGAGAAGGCTCACTTCAAGAAGAACATGGCCAAGCTCAGCGTAGCAGATGTTCAAATCTTCAAGAAGATGCTGCATGACCTCAAGGAAAAGTTTCACAAGAAGCGCAATGAAGCTAAAGCCTCAAGAGAGCGCATGAAGTACTTTGCTCAGAAATGTGTTCAAGCCCACAACGAAGCTGAAAAGTGAAAGGCTCTTGGGCATCCTGGCATCGACCCCAAGATGGCTGCCAAACAAAAGAAGAAGTCTACTGTGGCACAAACTGAAGCACCAAGGTAGGAAGAACGTCACATTGTCTTCCCTGCCAGCATGAACGGCTCGAAGCCTAAGGTCACCTCAGCAGCTTCAGAGCTAAAGAAGACAAGGGCAGCTGAAGCCAAAGCCAGGAAGCGCAAGCACAAGGATGCTTCTGATGAGGCCCCATCAAAGAAGAAGTTGAAGACAAAGTCTTCAAAGAAAGAGCGTGTTTCCGCCTCTGAACCCCTCAATGTTGAACCCATTTCTGTTGCACTTCCAGCTTCAAACAAGCAAGAGCGCCGTCTTGTGATACACGAGCCAGCTTCCACTGAGGCTCATGAAGATGAAGAAGTTCCAGCTGTTGACCCCATCACAGCTGAAGACATTGGTCATGAAGACAATGTTGAAGATGACGTAGTCCTTCCTCAGCTCGAGCCCCAGTCGGTATCATTGCCTGCTCCAACGAGCAGTGAACTTATCAGCATTGGTCGTCCTCTGACGCCAATTGCTCAGGATGACTCATGGGCCGAGCGTCCCTAGGAAGACACCCTAGTGCATGACGAGACCTTAAGAACACCACCACCTCAAGTCACCTCTCCGGTGCTTGACGATGAAAATTACATGGTGCAGACCACTGATACGTCTCCAACGTATCTATAATTTTTGATTGTTCCATGATATTATATTATCCTTCTAGGATGTTTTATATGCATTTATATGCTATTTTATATGATTTTTGGGACTAACCTATTAACCCAGAGCCCAGTGCCAGTTTCTGTTTTTTCCTTGTTTTTGAGTATCGCAGAAAAGGAAAACCAAACGGAGTCCAATTGACCTGAAAGTTGACGGAGATTATTTTTGGATCAGAAGAAGACCACGGAGCATTGGAGATGGACCAGAAGAGTCCCGGGCTGCCCACGAGGGTAGGGGGCGCGCCCACCCCCCTGGGCGTGCCCCCTGCCTCGTGGACAGCCCGGAGACCCCCCTAACTTGTTCCCGACGCCAATACCTCTCATATATACCCAAACTTCCAGAAAGAAACCTAGATCGGGAGTTCCGCCGCCGCAAGCCTCTGTAGCCACCAAAAACCAATCGGGACCCTGTTCCGGCACCCTGCCGGAGGGGGGATCCCTCACCGGTGGCCATCTTCATCACCCCGGCGCTCTCCATGACGAGGAGGGAGTAGTTCACCCTCGGGGCTGAGGGTATGTACCAGTAGCTATGTGTTTGATCTCTCTCTCATGTTCTTGATTTGGCACGATCTTGATGTATCGCGAGCTTTGCTATTATACTTGGATCCTATGATGTTTCTCCCCCTCTACTCTCTTGTAATGGATTGAGTTTTCCCTTTGAAGTTATCTTATCGGATTGAGTCTTTAAGGATTTGAGAACACTTGATGTATGCCTTGCATGTGCTTATCGGTGGTGACAATGGGATATTCACGTGATCCACTTGATGTATGTCTTGGTGATCAACTTGCAGGTTCCGTAACATTGTGAACTTATGCATAGCGGTTGGCACACGTTTTCGTCTTGACTCTCCGGTAGAAACTTTGGGGCACTCTTTGAAGTTCTTTGTGTTGGTTGAATAGATGAATCTAAGATTAGGTGATGCATATCGTATAATCATACCCATGGATACTTGAGGTGGCGTTGGAGTATCTAGGTGACATTAGGGTTTTGGTTGATTTGTGTCTTAAGGTGTTATTCTAGTATGAACTCTAGGATAGATCGAACGGAAAGAATAGCTTCATGTTATTTTACTACGGACTCTTGAATAGATTGATCAGAAAGAATAACTTTGAGGTGGTTTCGTACCCTACAATAATCTCTTCGTTTGTTCTTCGCTATTAGTGACTTTGGAGTGACTCTTTGTTGCATGTTGAGGGATAGTTATATGATCCAGTTATGTTATTATTGTTGAGAACTTGCACTAGTGAAAGTATGAACCCTAGGCCTTGTTTCCTAGCATTGCAATATCGTTTATGCTCACTTTTACCACTTGCTACCTTGCTGTTTTTATATTTTCAGATTACAAAAACCTATATCTATCATCCATATTGCACTTGTATCACCATCTCTTCGCCGAACTAGTGCACCTATACAATTTACCATTGTATTGGGTGTGTTGGGGACACAAGAGACTCTTTGTTATTTGGTTGCAGGGTTGTTTGAGAGAGACCATCTTCATCCTACGCCTCCCACGGATTAATAAACCTTAGGTCATCCACTTGAGGGAAATTTGCTACTGTCCTACAAACCTCTGCACTTGGAGGCCCAACAACGTCTACAAGACGAAGGTTGCGTAGTAGACATCAAGCTCTTTTCTGGCGCCGTTGCCGGGGAGGTGAGTGCTTGAAGGTATATCTTTAGATCTTGCAATAGAATCTTTTAGTTTCTTGTTTTATCACTAGTTTAGTCTATAAAAGAAAACTAAAAAATGGAATTGAGGGTGCCTCATATGCTTCATCTTTTTAATATCTTCCATGAAAATAAGGATTCCGATAATTGTGCTCAATTGCTAGAGGAAGAATGCATTAAAATGTTTGGCACTGAATCTTTGAATGATGAGCATGATTGCAATGTTGTTAGTATGAATTCTTTGAATACCCATGATGCTAATGATATGCAAAGCCACAAGCTTGGGGATGCTATGTTTGATGAAGATGATATTTATTGTCCCCCAAGTTTTGATGAGCAAATTTATTATGATGAAAGCATGCCTCCTATTTATGATGATTATTGTGATGACACGTATGCTATAAAGAATAAAGATAACCATGAAACTTGTCATCATGATTTTAATTTCCAATTGGATTATGCTTCACATGATAGTTATTTTGTTGAGTTTGCTCCCACTATTCCGAATGAGAAGAAGTTTGCTTATGTGGAAAGTAGTAAATTTTCTATGCTTGTGCATCATGAAAATAATGCTTTATGTGATAGTTATATTGTTGAATTCATTCATGATGCTACTGAAAATTACTATGAGGGAGGAACATATGCTTGTAGGAATTGCAATAATGTCAAGTTTCCTCTTTATTTGCTTAAAGTTTCGAAGTTATGCTTGTTTTTCCTTCCTATGCTAGTTGATTATTATTCCCATAAGTTGTTTGCTCACAAAATCCCTATGCATAGGAAGTGGGTTAGGCTTAAATGTGCTAGTCATATGCTTCATGATGCTCCCGTTATGTTTCAGTTCTTATCTTTTATGTGAGCATCATTGTCATCATCATGCCTAGCTAAAAAGGCAATAAAGAAAACCGCTTGTTGGGAGACAACCCAATATTTACCCTTACTGTTTTTGTGTGTTCACATGATTATGCTACTGTAGTAATCATGTTTTATAGCTTTTGTTTCAATAAAGTGCCAAGTAAGACCTTTAGGATAGCTTACGGTGATAGTTGTGTTGATCCTGCTGAAAATCAGAAACTTTTGCACCCAGTAAATTAGTTTTGATAATTCACAGAAACGTTTTTTTGATCTGATTCTTTTTCTCTGGATTGGTACACAAATTTATCAGGGTTTCCTAATTTTGTAGAATTCTTGGAGTTCCAGAAGTATACGTTTGATACAGATTACTACAGACTGTTCTTTTTTTGACAGATTTTGTTTTCTATGTGTTGTTTGCTTATTTTGATGAATCTATGAGTAGTATCGGAGGGTATGAACCATAGAGAAGTTGGAATACAGTAGATATTACATCAATATGAATTTAGAATGAGTTCACAACAGTACCTAAGTGGTGGTTTTATTTTCTTATACTAACGGAGCTCATAAGATTTTCTGTTGAGTTTTGTGTTGTGAAGTTTAAGTTTTGGGTGAAGTTTCGATGGACTATGGAATAAGGAGTGGCAAGAGCCTAAGCTTGGGGATGCCCAAGGCACCCCAAGTTAATATTCAAGGATAACCAAGAGCCTAAGCTTGGGGATGCCCCGGAAGGCATCCCCTCTTTCGTCTTCGTTCATCGGTAACTTTACTTGGAGCTATATTTTTATTCACCACATGATATGTGTTTTGCTCGGAGCGTCATTTTGTTTTCTTTTGTTTTGCTTGCTGTTTAAATAATATCTCAAGATCTGAAATTCTTAGATATTAAAGAGTCTTCACATAGCTACATAATTATTCAACTACTCATTTTTTTGAAGGTTAGGACAGTAGGAAAGGCTCCTACTGCTTATATATTACCACAATGTAAAAGTTTTGTTACATATGCACAGGGTGGGGGGGGGGGAGAAGAACAACTACATAACTAAGTTACAAGGTGGAGGCAACTTCCTTAGCAAGGATCCCTCTACAACTCCCTCTATGTATATGTTCATTGTATAACAGCCAAAGTGTCGTGCACAAGTTATTTTTTTTGATCAGGTAGTCTGTGTAAGAGATCTCGAAAATCATTTTTGAACCTCTCTTTCCATGAGTCAATGCATGGCAGCACTTTTCTAAAGTAATTGTTGTTACGTTCCTTCCACAAGCTCCAAGTTGCCAGTAGGAAAATCTCCATGATCATTTTGTGATTGTGCCTTTCTTTCAATCTTCCCAGTAGCTGAAGGCGATGTTGGTGATCACTCCAGGTAATGTTCAGTATTCTCCAGCAGGATTGGCTGAAAGTGCAGTGGAAGAAGAGGTGTTCCACTGTTTCTTCAATGTGTTGACCACATAGCAAACAGTCCAGGTTGGTCCCAATGTTATAGTGTCTCCGTTTTAGCATGTTCCTTGTATTGAGATGGTCAGAAAGTAGCAGCCACCCGAAAACCCTTATCTTAGCCGTGCATTTAGTTTTCCATAACCATTTGAATGCCACATGTGCAGTTATCTCTCTGAAGTAGTAACTGTAGTATGATGTTGTTTTGAAGCTTTGTGCACCCCAACAGCAGGTCCATGTATCATTCGCGTTCGTGAGTTCTACGTTTGCTACCTCTCGTTGGATCTACCTCAGCTCATCGTGGGCTTGTACTGAAAGTGGTAGGTGAAAGATCATTGCCAGATCCGTTGTGTTGAGGAAGGCCTGAATCGGAATGTCTCCGTTCTTGCAGTAAGAAAATGCTCTTGGGTACTTTTCCTCATATATAGAATTATTCCAGTCGTCTTTCCAGAACAGGGCTGAGCTGCCATTGTGCACATTGACTTGGGTCACTCCTCGATAAATTGGCATTAGTTGGATGAGGTCCCGGCACCAAAAGGAGCCGCAGGGCTCTGTTGCATGGGGTACAGACTCTGTATAGTAAGTATTCCAGATGAGGCTAACCCAAGGCGTGTCATGTTGATTGTAGAACTTGTGAAGGAGTTTGAGCAGTAAAGCGTCGTTTTGAACATGTAGGTGTCGGAGTAAATGACCACGGGTAGCCTAACTGACTCCCCCTGGCTCTTTGAAAATTATCAGGCCGTTCAGGCCTTCAGGCATACAAAGCATAGGGCCGCCTTCCCCCGGCCGGCTATCCCCAGGGCCGACTCCCGGAAGGCGGCCCAGCCTCAGAAACCTCCCCCAAGAAAGATACGAGATAGCCGACTCCAGGGAGCCGGCCCCAAGAGGACCGACTCCCAGAAGCCGGCCATGAAGAGAGCCGACTCCCAGAAGCCGGCCATAAAGAAAGCCGGCCGAAACTGCACCTGCTAAGACCGTACCCACGTAACGGCAATAGGACGGGGCGTGGCCGCAGTACAGCACACTACCCCCGAATCCCGGAACGGGCATGGCCACAGGGCGCCGTACGGGCCATCCATCCCCCGTCCGGCGCGACACTGTAGCCATGTTAGCCTCGATGTCACCCACGACAGGTGCCAGTACGGCCCGTGGGCAGCGGGCCCCTTTGCCAGAGAGACATCTGAAGACGGCCCGACCTCCTCTAGTCGGCCAAGGATGTGGCCGGCTCCCAATAGCCGGCTACCTCCCTCCCTCGAAGCATGCGCCCCATTAAGGAGACAAGACGAGGTAAGGCTACAGTGAGAGCTCGCAAGGCGGCGACACTGTAGCCACGCTTACCTCGACAAAGCCCTCGTCATCAGAGGCGAGGCAACAGTAACCAGCCGCCGACAAAGCCCCCATGCGGTGGGGCCGGCGTGCCGGCCAAGAAGCCGGCGGCCGGCGGGACCCACCAGTCGGCGGGCCCCAATGACCGGCGAAGAAGCCGGCGAGCATAGACACTGACGGCTGGGACCAGCGCCCAGCCGGATTACCATTGTACCCCTGGGGGGTAGGCCTATATAAACCCCCCGGGACACCCATGCAAAGGGTTGATCTCATAGAGTTACACACACCACATAGAGAGAAAAGGAGAGCTAGCCTTGCCCTTCTTCTTCCTCTAGCCAGACAGCTCAAGGAGCACTTGTAGCTACTTGTATTGATCTAGTGATCATGCGGAGACCCCGCAGAGCAGGAGTAGGGGCGTTATCTCCACGGAGAGCCCCGAACCTGGATAAGATCCGTCGGCGTGCATGTCTTCGCCTCATCCCGTTTCCAGGCACCGGCGACGTCTTACTGGCTCCCACAATGATAAGCCACCCGTTGGCATATGTCGCACCTACCACCCGACATTTGGCGCCCACCGTGGGGCCAGGTGCACCATCGTCCGGAGACCTGTTCTGGACGGGAACCCTTTTCCTTCCCCGCGAGCGCAGCCAGCCTGTTGCACCCGATGGCGCTTGCCCCGATGCGCTGCAAGGCGTTGACGATGCCTGCGCAGCGAGCTGCCTCGCCGATCTTCTTGGCGAGACTCGCATCTCCGACGAGCCCGCGTCCGACGCGGGCACGGACTACCCCGAGAATCGCCTTGTCAGTGTCCTCGACCAACTTCATGTCTCCACGAGCTTGCTGTAGACTTGGAGTCGGTCGGCTCCACCGACCCGATGCTTGTCGACTCCGACACGGCGTCGCTCGACGCCTACCCCTCCGACGTGGTAGTCTTCAACGACCCTCTTCCTCGAGCTGACAGCGGCAACAGCGCTGTCACTGAGGTGCTGGTCATCAGCCACGTCGCAGACTCGGGCGAGAATGCCCACGACGCCCTACAAGCGGCGATGCATGACTTGTCCGTCCCCATCCCGGCCGACGCCGACGTCGAGACCCTGGAGGCACGCCGCCTGGCCCTCATAGCGGAGGGCCAGAAGATAGCCTCCATGAGACGCCTCACCGAGGCCCACCAGCGCGAGGTCAACCGCGCCGCCTTCGGAATGCCGCCTCCTGGCGGGCCGAGCCGAGCCGGCCTCGTCAAGAAGCGCGGCGCGGCCATCGCCAGCATGCTGGGGGCAGACCGCCCCGTCTACGCCACGCCGCTCGAGAATCTGCGAGCCGCTTAGGCGGCCGCTGAAGAGCTAAATGGCTGGGGGCTGATGAGCTCCCCTACATGATGAGGCGCATCTAGCAGCTGATTGACGCGGCTGCAGAACCGCATGAAGCCGGCGCCCGCGCTGAGAGTCCTCCCCCACGCCGAGAGCACACCGCGACATCCCGATCGCCGACTTCGAGCGGCGCCCGCGCAAGGAAAGACAAGGAGCCGGCTGCTAGCCGCAGCCGGACTCGAATCACCATCCAGCGCGATGCGGAAGGCCGCCCTCGGGCGGTGGAGCGCCAAGGCAATCCGCCTCCTCCCCCGACTCGGGGGGAGAGATATCCCACCCCGCCGCCTGTCACACATCCGACTCTCGGTGGCCGACTAGGCCGCCGCGACGGAGTCGGCGAGAACGACGCCCGCCACCGGATCGACCGCCTAGCTCGATCCCTGGCGCTAGAAGAAGAAGACGATGTCGGCCCGCCATGCTTTGGCCCCCACATCCGCGACGAGCCCTTCCCCAAAGGGTTTTCGCTCCCCAGAGACACGCCCAAGTACAACGGCTCTGTGAAGCCGGAAGATTGGCTCATCGACTACTCCACCGCTGTCAGTATAGCGAACGGCAACAGGCGCGTAGCCTTGAAGTACGTCCCCCTCATGCTGCAAGGCATGGCACGCACCTGGCTCAACAGCCTCAAGCCCTACAACGTCAATAGCTGGCTGGACTTCACGGAAGTCTTCGTCCGCAACTTCACCAGCACATACAAGCGGCCTCCCAAGCCCCGCCAGCTCTCCCTATGCGTCCAAGGGCCCAGCAAGTCGACCCGCGACTACCTCATGCGGTGGGCCGAGCTCCGCAACTCCTGCGATGGGGTGCACGAGGTTCAAGCCATCGAATACTTCACCGCCGGGTGCCGAGAGGGCACCCTCCTCAAGCACCGACTCCTCTGCGACGAGCCGGCTACCCTCGACGAACTGCTGGTCATTGCAGACAAGTACGCCACAGCCGACTCCTCGATGAAGACCGAGCTCCGAGTGGACGCTTCTGGGAAGGTGCTCGCTCCGGCTCCTAAGACACCGGCTGGCGACTCCAATCGGCGCCCTTACCAAAATGAACACAAGCGCAAGGCCCCAATGCCGCCTTCCACCAGTCGGCAGGTGGCCACGGTCGAAGACGAGCAGCCCGAAGAGCGGCCCGCTCCCAAGAAGAAGGGCGGCAGGCCGGCTTGGCAGCCGGCCTTCTCCTACGAGCAGACTCTCGATGCCCCCTGCAAGTTCCACAGCGGCGCGAAGCCGTCCAACCACACGACCCGAAAGTGCCACTGGCTCACACGGATCTCCAAGGGCGAGGGGCTGGTGCCGCCTCCGCCTCCCGGCCCGCCGCCTCCAGCCCCCCAGCAGCCGGCTGCTCGACCAGCAGTCGGAGCCATTCAAGATGAGTTCCCTGATGAGCACGCCGCCTACGTCGTCTTCACGAGCCAGGTTGAAGACAAGCGCAGCCGGCGCCGACAGCACCAAGAGGTCAACGCAGTCGCCTCCAGCAACCCCGAGTTCATGCATTGGTCCGAAAGGCCTATCAACTGGAGCCGGGCCGATCACCCAGAGGTGATGCCGTCCCCTGGCTCCTACGCATTGGTGTTGGATGTCACCCTCGCAACGGAGAGGCGGGCTGCCCGATTCTCCCGCGTTCTGATTGATGGCGGAAGCAGTATCAACATACTGTACCGCGACACCATGGAGAAGTTGAACCTCAAGGCGAAGCAGCTCATGCCAAGCCGGACCGTTTTCCATGGCATCGTACCCGGCCTGTCCTGTTCCCCGATCGGCAAGATCAAGATGGATGTTCTCTTCGGAGACAAGGATCACTTTCGCCGAGAAGCAATCTGGTTCGAGGTAGTGGATCTGGAAAGCCCTTACCACGCCTTGCTTGGCCGACCTGCTCTGGCCAAGTTCATGGCTGTGCCCCACTACGCCTACCTGAAGATGAAGATGCCGAGCTCGAAGGGGATCATCACTGTAGCCGGCGACTACAAGAAGTCCATCGAGTGCGCTGCAGCCAGCAGCCGGCTGGCCGAGTCCCTCGTAGTGGCAGAAGAGAAGAAGATGCTGGATCGAGTTGTGGCCATGGCCGGCAAGCAGCCGGCCTTGTCCCCCAACCCCAAGGAGAATGATGCGCAGGGATCTTTCCAGCTAGCCAAGGAGACGAAGAAGATACCCCTGGACCCGGAGAGGTGTGCAGTCATTGGTGCAAACCTAGACAGTAAATAGGAAGGCGAGCTCGTCGACTTCCTCCGTGAGAATCGAGACATCTTTGCATGGTCCCCGAAGGACATGCCGGGTGTTCCGAAGGATTTCGCCGAGCACAAATTGCACGTCCGAGCGGACGCGAAGCCGGTCAAGCAGCCCTCTCCGCCGACTGTCAGAAGAGAAGAGAAGAATCGTAGGAGAAGAGATAGCCCGGCTCCTTGCCGCCGGCTTTATTATGGAAGTGTTTTTCCCAGAGTGGCTTGCCAACCCAGTCTTGGTGTTGAAGAAGAACAACAAATGGCGTATGTGTATAGACTACACTAGCCTCAACAAGGCCTGCCCCAAAGATCCGTTTGCTTTGCCACGGATTGATCAAGTGATAGACTCCACAGTCGGATGCGAGCTGTTGAGTTTTTTGGATGCCTACTCAGGATACCACCAGATTAAGTTGGACCCAGCAGACCGCCTGAAGACCGCCTTCATCACACCATTCGGAGCTTTCTGTTACCTGACTATGACATTCGGCTTGAGGAATGCCGGTGCCACTTTTCAGCGTTGCATGCAGAAATGCCTCCTCAAGCAACTCGGCAGAAATGCCCACGTCTACGTAGACGATATTGTGGTGAAGACAGAGAAGCGCGGCACCCTGCTGGAAGACCTCAAAGAAACATTTGCCAACTTGCGCCGATTCCAGATCAAGCTCAACCCCGAGAAATGCGTGTTCGGAGTACCAGCCGGCCAGCTTCTAGGCTTTCTGGTCTCCGAACGCGGCATTGAGTGCAACCCTGTGAAGATCAAGGCCATTGAGAGAATGGAGATTCCCACCAAGTTGCGAGACGTTCAGAAGTTCACCGGGTGCCTGGCCTCCCTAAACCGCTTTATCAGCCGGCTAGGAGAGAAGGCTCTCCCCCTGTACCGACTCATGAAGAAATCCACTCATTTCGAGTGGAATGACCAAGCAGACCAAGCCTTCCATGAGTTGAAGAAGATGCTGACCACTCCACCTGTCCTGGCGGCGCCGACTGAGAAGGAGCCCATGCTCCTCTACATTGCCGCAACTAGCCGAGTGGTCAGTACAGTCATCGTGGTCCAGCGCCCAGAAGAAGGCCGAGCCCAGCTAGTCCAGAGGCCGGTATATTATCTAAGCGAAGTACTGTCCAGCTCAAAGCAAAACTACCCACACTACCAGAAGATGTGCTATGGAGTGTACTTCGCCGCCAAGAAACTGAAGCCCTACTTTCAAGAGCATCCCATCACGGTCGTATGCACCGCCCCGCTTGCCGAGATCATAGGCAGCCGGGATGCATCCGGCCGGGTGGCTAAATGGGCCATTGCGCTGGCACCTTACACAATCTTCTACCAGCCCCGCACCGCCATCAAGTCCCAAGCATTGGCCGACTTCCTCGTCGACTGGGCCGAGACCCAGTACCTACCGCCGGCTCCCGACTCTACTCATTGGCGGATGCACTTCGACGGGTCCAAGATGCGCACCGGCTTGGGAGCCGGCATCGTCCTCACCTCTCCCAAAGGCGACAAGCTCAGATACACGCTGCAAATCCACTTTGCCGCCTCCAACAACGTGGCCGAGTACGAGGCGCTCATACACGGGCTCCGGCTAGCCAAAGAGCTCGGCATACGCCGGATCCTGTGTTATGGCGACTCAGACTTGGTGGTCCAGCAGTCATCTGGCGACTGGGACGCCAAGGATGCAAACATGGCGAGCTATCGATTCCTCGTCCAGCAGATCAGTGGGTACTTCGAAGGGTGCGAGTTCCTTCACGTGCCACGGGCCGACAACGACCAAGCAGATGCCCTGGCACGGATCGGCTCCACCCGACAGGCTATACCAACCGGTGTCTCTCTCCAGCGCCTCCTCAAACCATCTATCAAGCTGTCTCCAGAATCAGACTCTATCTTCGTACCGCCCGCCCCCGATGCAGCCGGATCCGACTGGAGGAACCCAGCAGGCGGCTCGGGGACTTCGACAAGCAACCCGGGGACTGCCGTAGTCACACCCGGCTCGGGGACTTCAGAACCCGGCCCAGGGACTGCAGCAGTCGGCCCGGGGACTGCAGCGACACAAGAAGCGGCGGCCGACTCCAACTCTCCACCACCCAACCCGCCCACCCGAGTCACAGTGGCCATACTGACAGTAGAAGAAGTCACAGCTCCATCATGGGCCCAGCCCATCCTCAACTTCCTAGTCAACAGAGAGCTGCCGACTGATGAGACCTCGGCAAGACTAGTGCAACGCCGAGCCGGAGCATATGCAATAATAAACAGAGAACTCGACAAGCGCAGCATCACTGGAGTCTTCCAGCGCTGCGTCGAGCCAGAGAAAGGTGTGGCAATCCTCAAGGATATCCACCAAGGCGAATGCGGCCACCACGCAGCCTCAAGATCACTTGTGGCCAAAGCTTTCCGCCATGGTTTCTTTTGGCCGACTGCTTTGGAAGATGCCAAAGAGATAGTCAAAAGCTGCAAAGGATGCCAAGTCTTCAGTTCCAAGCAACACCTGCCGGCTTCTGCACTCAAGACCATCCCCCTCACTTGGCCCTTTGCCGTCTGGGGGCTGGACATGGTGGGCCCATTCAAAACAGCCCGCGGCGGCTTGACACATCTGCTTGTCGCCGTGGACAAATTTACCAAGTGGATCGAAGCGAAGCCGATCAAGAAGCTGAACGGGCCGACTGCCGTGACATTCATTGCCGACATCACTACTCGGTATGGCGTGCCGCACAGCATCATCACCGACAATGGCACAAACTTTGCCAAAGGAGCACTGGCACGTTTCTGCGCGACACAGGGCATCCGACTGGACTTAGCGTCCGTTGCCCACCCGCAGTCAAACGGCCAGGTCGAGCGAGCAAATGGACTCATCCTCTCCGGCATCAAGCCCCGACTGGTCGTACCACTGGAGCGATCGGCCGGCTGCTGGCTCGATGAGCTGCCGGCTGTCCTCTGGAGTCTGCGTACTACCCCAAACAAGTCAACCGGCTTCACTCCGTTCTTCCTTGTATATGGTGCCGAGGCTGTCATCCCAACTGACATCGAGTTCGACTCGCCTCGGGTCACCATGTACACGGAGGCGGAGGCCAAGGAAGCGCGAGAAGACGGCGTCGACCTGCTGGAAGAAGGCCGGCTGTTAGCACTCAGCCGGTCCGCCATCTACCAGCAGGGTTTGCGCCGTTACCACAACCGAAAGGTCAAGCCAAGATCTTTCCAAGAGGGCGACCTTGTGCTTCGGCTGATCCAGCGAACAGCCGGCCAGCACAAGCTCTCGGCCCCTTGGGAAGGCCCTTTCGTCATCAGCAAGGCACTAGGCAACGACTCCTACTACCTGATCGACGCACAAAAACCAAGAGCACGCAAGAGGGATGATTCCGGCAAGGAGTCGGAGCGACCATGGAACGCGAACCTCCTGAGAAGATTTTACAGTTGAAAGCAGTATGTATCATGCTACCTTTTTGTATTAAGTACGAAACAACGGGCCCCCCGAGGAGCACTCGGGGACTGCCCTCCTTTATCTATGAATGACGAGTGTCATACTCATGAATGTATTATTACATTTGATTTTCTGTCTGGCACCGGGTTCGACTAGTCGGCCCGGGGACTGGCCGCCTTAAGTTATATTAAAAGTTCTACCTGAAGTCAGACAAGTAGTGTGCCGGCACCCGAGCCCTCTCTTGTTGAAAGTCGCAGCTCGAAGAACCGACTGTCCGACTGGCAAGAGCCAAAGGCAGAAAGGATGCCCACACGAAAAACGGCTAAGGACTAACGAACTTATATAACGCAAAGACGGCCTCCAACCACGCCTGCCGGCTGTCAAAACAGCCGGCTGGCCGGCCTCCCAATCACTTCGCTATAATCCAACAAAGCTAGAGTACTTGCCCTCCCAAGCACTTCCCCAGCCACAGATTGCAGAGCAGCTGTCCGGCTGGGAAGGCGGCAACCAAGGGAGGGCGGCAAAGGAAACAGCAGAAGGATGAAAAGCAAAGAACAAGGGAAAGCCAAACGCATGCATAATTATATTTACACATAAGGCCCCAAACAGGCCGGCAGTCAATATAGTTCGAATACACCCCCAGTGGGTGGAATTGTGAAAACTTAACAAAACACTGTTCCAAGAATGGTGAAACAGGAAAGTAGAGGCAGCAGACTAGACTAAGGGCGCAGTGTGGGAGCCGGGCTGGTCGGTGGAGACGGCGCCACCGGCTGGAGGAGTGGCCGGCTGGCGGGTCTCGGCTTGATCATCGCCGGCTGCAGGCGGCGCACCCACGCGTGCCTTGTTGCTGGAGGCACGGTCAAGCTGAGGCTGACCGGCCGCTCCACCATCTGGCGCGACGTCTTCACCCTCCTCCTCCTCCTCCTCGCCCTCGTCGCTGGAGTCGATCTCCTCCGCCGAGTCCTCGCCGTCTGCCGGGTTCAGCCCGAACCACTCCTCCGGCTGGGCAACGCCGTTGTCGTCCACCTCAGGAGCGAAGGCGCTGGTGTCGGTGTAGTCGGCAATCGCCGAAGCCCGCTGGATGATAGCCGGCCGCGCCGGCTCCAGCTCTGTGTCGGCCTCCTGCCGCCAGGTGGCCAGCTGGTCCAGACTCAGCTCGGGATACCAGGCCTTGGCGAACTCCAGCGCCCGCCTGGCGCCGGACCGAGCCGCAGAAGCCTTCCAGGCCTCGAAGCGGCCGACCGCCACCTCCAGCCAGTCGGCAGTCCGACTGGGGGTGCGGGGAATCACCTCACCAGGCCAGAGAGCGGCCAACACCTGCGCCCCAACGCGCTGAAGCCGGCGGAGCATGCGATGAGCCGGCTGGAGGCGGGCCTGAATCGCCAAGAGCTGCTCCTCCAGCGACCGGCGAGCGTTTGGCGCGATCTCGGCGCCAGCCTGCCTTCGTGCCTCGCGGTGGGCCTCGACGACCTGGTTGGCGGCGGTAGAGTAGCCAGGGAAGTACTCTGCGCAAGGAAGAAAGAGAAAGAAGAGAAAAACACCAAGTCAGAAAATGAGCTAAACGGCAAGCGGCAAGCAAGGACGAAGAGGAAGGCGGCCTACCGTCAACCAAGTCTTCGATCTGGCCATAGCCGTTGATCAGCGTCTGCTTCGCTTCGGCCCAGCTGGCCGCCTCTGTCTCATACTCGGCTTGGAGGGCGGCCTCGCTGTCCTGCACCGCCTTCAGGGCCGCCTTGTGGCTCTTCTCCTGGTCGGCCAACCTCTTGGCCAGGCGGTCACGCTCCTGTGCCAAGGCGGCAAACTCGGCCTCCTTAGCGCGGAGGGCGGCCTGAGCCCCGCCCAGCTGTTCCCTCAGACTGGCGTTGGCCGCTGCAGGGATGGCAGAAAAGAAAGAAGCAATAAGGAAGAAGTCGTCAAGGAAGATCCGACCCGACTGCTCAGCAGTCGGCCCGAATCTCGGGGACTACACCCAGTGGGTGCGCTGACGCGCCCCCACGTGAGATAAAAGACGAAGCACTTACCCCGGCTCTCAGATAGGTCAGCAGTCTTCTGGGTCAGCTCCCGAGCCTGGGAGTTGAAGGCAGCCGCGCGGAGGTTGTGGTAGTCCTGCAAGTCAGGCAGAGGAGCGAATGAGAACAAGAATAGCAAAACAAGGCCCGCTAAGAAGTTCCAAGCCGCCTGCTCAGCAGCCGACTCGGAACTCGGGGACTACACCCAGTGGGTGCGCTGACGCGCCCCCACGGAAGAAACCAAGATCAAAAAAGCAAAAATAAGAAGACTAACCCGAATGGCCGCCCGCGTCGCAAGGAACTTGTCATTATATTTCCTCAGCGCCGCAGCCTGGGCCTGAAGCCGGTTCCGGACGTCCTGCGCTGCCACGTTCACCACAGCCGTCCCTCCACCCGGCGTCCACCCCGAGCTGGCGCTGGCCGCCTCCATGTCCTGGGCCGACGAGCTGGAGCCCGCGGCCTTCTGCGGCTCCGACGCGGCCTTCCCCGTGCGCTGGCGCGAGGGCGACTGGACCACCAGATCCGTCCTCGCGGCCGGCTCGCCCCCGGCCGATTGCGCAGGCGGCAAGTTAGGCCGGCCGCCTTGGGTCGCCCCAGTCGGCGGGGCCGGTGCCGCCTCCCTCTCCAGGACGACGACGTCGTCCTCCCTCTCCAATCCCGGCTGGTCGCCGCCGGCTTCCTCTGGCGGGGGCTCTGGGGCCTCAGGCGCCGCGACGCGCAGAGGGGTGACGAGCAAGGCCCCCTCCGCCATCGCCGCGGCCGCAGCCTCCGCTTGGGCCTTGGCCGCTGCGTCGGCGTGCGCCTTCGCCGCCTCCTCCTCCTGTGCCGCCTTGGCGGCAGCCGCCCTCAACTCCTCCGCCTCCCGCTCCTCCCGCGCCTCCCGCGCGTTTCGCTCCGTCGCCGCCTGAAGCTCGGCGCGGGGGTCCACGCGGCGGGTGCTCCCGGATCCTCCCGGCGATCCAACGACGGAGGCGGCAGCAACCCGCTCGAGCGACAGCGGAGCCCTGATTTTTTGAGAAAGGACAAGGATTCAGAAACTACCAAAGAAAAGAAGAAAGAATGCACAAAGGAGTATACACTTACGCCGACACCGTCTGCGGCTGCTTCACCACCTTGCGGAAGCGGGCCGCCTTCGCGGCCGCCTCATCCCGCCTGGTCGCCGCCGCCCCACCCTTGGCTTCTTCGGCCGACTGCCGAACAAGCCCGACGCGGCACGACGCTTCTGCCCGCCGCCCCGAGCAGGCGGCGCGGCGGAGGAACCCGCGCCATGGACAGACGCCGGCTGGCGGCGTGGGACGACTTCCGCCTCGTCGTCATCCGGCCAGTCGTCGAAGCTGGCTCCAAGACCGGAGCCGCCTGCTTCGCCGCCACCCATCTCGGTGTTGTCCTCCATGCCCGCCGCCCCCAAGTCGTAGTCCTCCAGGTCATGTTCCACCCGGTCGGGGTGTAATCGGCACTCCGTCTCCGACCCAGCTGCAGGTCGAAGGAGAGAGCTCTGCCAAGGCATGCCGACTGGTCAAAGACGGCCAGAAGGAATTCGGCAACAAAACTAAGAAAAGAAAAGGAAAAAGAAAGCATACCATGGGCGGAGGATGCGCACGGGAATATGGCTCCTTGCCAAACCGCCACTCTGCGGAGAGCTTGCAGTTCGCAAGGTAATTCACCATGTGGGCCACCTCGTCATGCGGCATGTCCTTGGTGCACATCCGACTCGGATCGAGCTGGCCGCTCATCTGACAGATCAGGTGAGGGCGCTCTGAAGCGGAAGCACCCGGCGCACGACGAAGGCGGCCAGCAAGTCAGACCCAGTCAGGCCCTCCGACTGGATCATCACCCGCAGTCGGGCGACGGCCGCGGCTCCAGCCGGCGTCAGCGACGGGGCCTGATAGGACCAGTGGGGCCGCCTCCCAGCCGGCGGGCCGGTACGTAAGCCGGCAAGTTGACGTAGTCGCCTTGAGGGGCGACGTTCTTCACGTAGAAGTAGGACTTCTGCCAGCGCTTCACCGACTGGATTAACGTGATGACGGGGAAGGGGTTGTCGGCCGCCGGCCTCCGCATCGCGATGAAGGCGCCGCTCTGGGCCGGCACGCCCTGCATGCGGGTGCCCAGCTTAGATTGGAAGAACTCCCCCCAGAGCTCGATGGTGGGGAGAACGCCAAGAAAGCCTTCGCACAAGGTGACGAAGGCGGACAACAGAACCATCGTGTTTGGAGTGAGGTGGTGCGGCTGGAGTTGATAGAAGTCGAGGAAGGAGCGGAAGAAAGCGCTCGCCGGCAAGCCGATGCCGCGCAGGAAATGCGAGCGGAAGACTACCTGCTCGCCTTCCTCCGGCTCTGGCGTGATCTCCCTCGCAGGCGCGAGGCGGACCCGCACCTGGTCTGCGCCGGGCAGCCGCCGCGTCTTGCGAAGGAACTCGATGTGGTCCATGTGGACGTTGGAGCCATCCCAGTCCCCGCCGTACTGCATGGTGGCGAGAAGCTAGCAAGGAAGAGTGCGGCGGCGGAGAGAGCACGGCCCTGCGGTGGCAGAGCTGCGGGGTGGAGTGAAGAATGGTGGGACGGTGTGGCGGCGAGGCGCTACTATGAGGGGAAGCAGGAGGAAGAAGACGGCGGAGAGGAGAGGAGCGTGCGAGCGTCTGCCGCTTCCCCTCCTCCCCCTACTTATAGCCTCGTGCGGCGAAGCCGAGGAGGCGAGGCGTGGGGAGGGATGTGGGATTAACTGCGCCCACTCCCCCACGTCCCGCGATTATTGCGCCCTAACGGCGTGCGGAAACCGTCGCCGGAAGACGTGCGGGCGGCTTTGGGCCGCAAAGAATCCGCGCCTGGGCCTAGGCATGGGAGTGGTGGGCCCTTGGCCTGCGGCGACGTCTTGTCGCGCGCGTGGGTTGGCAGGCTCTCTTTAGCCAGGGGATGCCACGTGGTTCGCAGGCGGCGAGCGGCCGGCCCGCAGCCCGGCGCACGCGCCGACAGTCTCCCGCCTTCCGACTTTAAAAATTTCGCCAAGACAGCGCGCCCAACCGAAGCCGGCTCCCAGCTGCTGGCTCGACAAGATAAGAAGCTGACCGAGCTTCTCGACCTCCACTCAGCCTCGAAGCCCAACCAGCTTCGGGGACTACTGTTGGAGTAAATGACCACGGGTAGCCTAACCGACTCCCCCTGGCTCTTTGAAAATTATCAGGCCGTTCAGGCCTTCAGGCATACAAAGCATAGGGCCGCCTTCCCCCGGCCGGCTATCCCCAGGGCCGACTCCCGGAAGGCGGCCCAGCCTCAGAAACCTCCCCCAAGAAAGATACGAGATAGCCGACTCCAGGGAGCCGCCCCAAGAGGACCGACTCCCAGAAGCCGGCCATGAAGAGAGCCGCTCCCAGAAGCCGGCCAAAGGGACTGCACCTACTAAGACTGTACCCACGTAACGGCGATAGGATGGGGCGTGGCCGCAGTACAACCCACTACCCCCGAATCCCGGAACGGGCATGGCCACAGGGCGCCGTACGGGCCAGCCATCCCCCATCCGGCGCGGCACTGTAGCCATGTTGGCCTCGATGTCACCCACGACAGGTGCCAGTACGGCCCGTGGGCGGCGGGCCCCTTTGCCAGAGAGACATCTGAAGACGGCCCGGCCTCCTCTAGTCGGCCAGGATGTGGCCGGCTCCCAATAGCCGGCTACCTCCCTCCCTCGAAGCATGCGCCCCATTAAGGAGACAAGACGAGGTAAGGCTACAGTGAGAGCTCGCAAGGCGGCGACACTATAGCCATGCTTACCTCAACAAATCCCTCGTCATCAGAGGCGAGGCAACAGTAACCAGCCGCCGACAAAGCCCCCATGCGGTGGGGCCGGCGTGCCGGCCAAGAAGCCGGCAGCCGGCGGGACCCACCAGTCGGCGGGCCCCAATGACCGGCGGAGAAGCCGGCGAGCATAGACACTGACGGCTGGGACCCGTGCCCAGCCGGATTACCATTGTACCCCTGGGGGGTAGGCCTATATAAACCCCCCGGGACACCCATGCAAAAGGTTGATCTCATAGAGTTACACACACCACATAGAGAGAAAAGGAGAGCTAGCCTTGCCCTTCTTCTTCCTCTAGCCAGACAGCTGAAGGAGCACTTGTAGCTACTTGTATTGATCTAGTGATCATGCGGAGACCCCGCAGAGCAGGAGTAGGGGCGTTATCTCCACGGAGAGCCCCGAACCTGGATAAGATCCGCCGGCGTGCATGTCTTCGCCTCATCCCGTTTCCAGGCACCGGCGACGTCTTACTAGCTCCCACAATGATAAGCCACCCGTTGGCATATGTCGTACCTACCACCCGACAGTAGGTCCAGTATCCCAAGCCCACCACTCTTTTTTGGGCGGCAAACCATGGACCAAGCCGCCAACGAATTACATTTGTCCCCATTATCCGTTTTCTTGTTCCAGAGGCAGTACCGTATGATTTTGTCCAATTGGGCAATAATTTTCGGAGGGAGTCTTAATGTACCCATGGGGTAGGTAGCCAATGACGTGATGATGGAGTTGAGAAGTGCTAGTCTACCCGCATAAGACATGAGTGACATAGCCGCAGTAATTTTCCTTTCTGCCTTGCAAACAAACGATGTCAGATCCAGAACCGAAGGTCGAGTAGTAATTCACTTATATCTTTTGGAGTAGTTTGTCATTGGCTCTAGTGCTTCACTTATATCTTTTTAGAGCAAGACGGTGGTTTTATTTTGAAGAAATTGATGAACTCTCATGCTTCACTTATATTATTTTAAGAGTCTTAAATAGCATGGTAATTTGCTTAGGTTATGAATTTAGTCCTAATATGATGGGCATCCAAGAGGGATATAATAAAAACTTTCATATAAAGTGCATTGAATACTATGAGAAGTTTGATTCCTTATGATTGTTTTGAGACATGAGGATGGTGATATTAGAGTCATGCTAATGGAGTAGTTGTGAATTTGAGAGATACTTGTGTTGAAGTTTGTGATTCCCGTAGCATGCACGTATGGTGAAACGTTATGTGATGAAGTCGGAGCATGATTTATTTATTGATTGTCTTCCTTATGTGTGGAGGTCGGGCTCGCGCGATGGTTAACTCCTACCAACCCTTCCCCTAGGAGCATGCGTGTAGTACTTTGTTTTTATGACTTGTAGATTTTTGCAATAAGTATGTGAGTTCTTTATGACTAATGCTGAGTCCATGGATTATACACACTCTCACCCTTCCACCATTGCTAGCCTCTCTAATACCGCGCACCTTTCGCCGGTATCATACACCCACCATTTACCTTCCTCAAAACAGCCACCATACCTACCTATTATGGCCTTTCCATAGCCATTCCGAGATATATTGCCATGCAAATTTCCACCGTTCCGTTTATTATGACACGTTCCATCATTGTCATATTGCTTTGCATGATCATGTAGTTGACATCGTATTTGTGGCAAAGCCACCGTTCATAATTCTTTCATACATGTCACTCTTGATTCATTGCACATCCCGGTACACCGCCGGAGGCATTCATATAGAGTCATATTTTGTTCTAAGTATCGAGTTGTAATTCTTGAGTTGTAAGTAAATAAAAGTGTGATGATCTTCATTATTAGAGCATTGTCCCAGTGAGGAAAGGATGATGGAGACTATGATTCCCCCACAAGTCGGGATGAGACTCCGGACGAAAAAGAAAAAGAAAAAAGAGGCCATAAAAAAAGAGAAGGCCCAAAAAATGAGAGAAAAAGAGAGAAGGGGCAATGCTACTATCCTTTTACCACACTTGTGCTTCAAAGTAGCACCATGATCTTCAAGATAGAGAGTCTCTTATGTTGTCACTTTCATATACTAGTGGGAATTTTTCATTATATAACTTGGCTTGTATATTCCAACGATGGGCTTCCTCAAGATGCCCTAGGTCTTCGTGAGCAAGCAAGTTGGATGCACACCCACTTAGTTTCTTTTGTTGAGCTTTCATACATTTATAGCTCTAGTGCATCTGTTGCGTGGCAATCCCTACTCCTCACATTGAGATCAATTGATGGGCATCTCCATAGCCCGTTGATTAGCCACGTCAATGTGAGACTTTCTCCTTTTTTGTCTTCTCCACACAACCCCCATTATCATATTCTATTCCACCCATAGTGCTATGTCCATGGCTCACGCACATGTATTGCGTGAAAGTTGAAAAAGTTTGAAAAGGCTAAATTATGAAACAATTGCTTGGCTGAAACCGGGGTTGTGCATGATTTGAGTATTTTGTGTGATGAAGATGGAGCATAGCCAAACTATATGATTTTGTAGGGATGAACTTACTTTGGCCATGTTATTTTGAGAAGACATAATTGCCTTGTTAGTATGCTTGAAGTATTATTATTTTTATGTCAATATTAAACTTTTGTCTTGAATCGTTCGGATCTGAACATTCATGCCACAATAAAGAGAGATTACATTGATAATTATGTTAGGTAGCATTCAGTCGGCGTTCTGGGAATGGGGGTCCCCACACTTGCCTGCTTGCGGCCCGCTGCGTGGCTAAGTTGGCGGGCCGTACGGCCCATCTTCATCAACAAGGCATCCAAGACCCTCGCGAGGGGCCATGCCTCGCGAGGCGGACGATGCAAGACCTCCTCAGGAGCGGCCTAGCCAGGCAGGCTCACGAGGAGCGGAGATATCAAGGCAGGGCAAACCTCACGAGGTTCTCGTGACGTGAGCCATGACGATCGACACCAAGCGAGCGCCAGGCGGGCGCCAGCGTGCGCAGCATCCTTGTTTCCTCTTTAGTGCTAAGGATGCCAGCGCAGGCGAGGAGTACTGAGGCATCAGGCAAAGGTTGCTATATTGGTACAACGAGACCAAGACCAGGAGGACGGCAAGAAGGAGGTCATCGTGGAGCCGAAGACGGCGTCACCACCAGAGCTTTTCGCAGGCGAAGACCACTTTTGTCAGGATAGCTTGTACTAGCTGTCCCCCTTCAAACTTGCCCGCCGTTGTTGGCTTCCTCCCCGCTCAATATTTGGGAAGAGGACCAGGGCCTCTATAAATAGGTCTAGCCACCACAGTAGTAGGCATCGGATCCAGAGACGCGCACAAGTTCGCACGCACAAGAACACCTCAACCTCAGGAGGCTGTTCTTCCCTTGTAACTGTTCCTCATCAGCCCAAGGGGCAATCCACCACCACCACACTGGAGTAAGGTATTACACCACAATGGTGGCCCAAACCAGTATAAATCTCGTGTCTTTCTGTGTTGCGAGTTCATCGAGTTCGTCCGCGAGATCTTAGTGAGCTAGGGCGTAGATCGGTAGGAGGGAAAGACTTCGCGCGCACCCTAGTGTTTGAACCTTAAGGGTTTGCCGGAACCCCACATCTGACATTTGGCGCGCCAGGTAGGGGTGCGCCGGAGCTTCTTCTCCGCCAACCAGCTCGCCGATGCTCCGCAACCACGATGTCCGGCGACCCAAGGGCCGGCTCCGACCGCTGGGCAGCCTGGCCACCCCGGGCAGCGTCGCCTGCCCATGAAGACCTCGACCCCACGCTCCAGGCGGCACGAGCGCCGCCAAACTCTGCCGGGCGCGGGTGGCGCCGCCAGGCGTCGTCCACCCTCACCCCATGGAAAGTACGAGCCGCTGCAAGAGCAACGAGCCACGCCGCAGCAACGGCGCCACACTCGCGGCGGGAGCAAGCAAACACGCGGGCAGCACTCACGATGGCGAGGGAGCTACTGCGATGCAGACTGATGGAGAGCGGCCGGGATGCACTGCTGGAGTGCGTTGCTGAGCTGCTGGATGCAGCAGCATCGGGAGCACCACCTTTCTGCTATCGACTTCCTCCTCAGGCCACCGCAGGGCCACACGACGAGCCTCACCACAACCGCGCGCCATCGGCCACGCCCGGGGGCTTCATCAACATCGGCACGGCCAGCGGCACAGGGGGCTCCGTCGCCCCCATGCCGCCCGCGACAAGCATGGGCGCAAGCGTCGCCTCCCATGGTCCAGGCCAGGTGCCACGCTACCATCCTCAGGACGCCACCCAGGGCAAAGCAACATGGAGCGTGGGGCGCTACGGCGAGGTGTTCGGGGTGACGGCCCCAGAAGCCTACGTGCCCCACATGATGGACCAGGAGTACACACCGGAGGACGACCCCGGCTCATTCGTTGGAGAAGATTGGGAAGAGGGGGCGCTAGGAGCCGGAGCCTTCCAAGAGTCAATGGAGAACCACGACGAACGCGTCGGCAATAGCAACTACAGGGTACCGCTGATCTCTCTGGAACAGGCTTACGCTAACCATGGGCTACAAATGAATCAGGTTGCGACATCGATCGACGGCCCTGGCACAGCGGCACCCCTTCCAACAAGGGAGACATGCCGGGGGCCACCAGGAGGGAGCCAGGAGCAAGGCCCCTCCCCGCATCGCGCGAAGCCTGGCGACACCCGGAGGTAGGCCCTCTGTCGGGGAGGCCTCGACAACCCTTCCCCCGGCAGAGGACCTGTGGTCACCGAGGGCACCGCTGGCGTCCTCTTTCCCTCTTTATTGTCGTCCTTGTGACCGGTCGGCTCAAAGGAGGTCAAGGGAGGCGCAAGGTGGGGCCCTCGTCTAGCGATATGAAGCAAGACCGGTACCTGTGAAGAAGGCCCAGTGCCTGTGAAGCTCGCCGCCCGTGACACTCTCACGTAATAATGAGTTGGGGCTGTACACGCCCCGGAGTCTCAGGGGTGCCGGCCTCAGGCCCTGGGGCTCCCTCCCATGCCTAGTGGCAGCACTTAGCTCCGCGCCGGTGAGAAGACTTGAAGACCAGAAGACTAGACTAGGTGCCGGACGCGGCCTTTCGCTTTGGATCTCTCTTTCTGTAGCTTTGCCTTCTAGATCTGGATTTAAGTTGAAGCCGAATTTTTATCGATGCGCGCGGGAGGAGCCTTTTCTCGTTTGAGCGATTTCTTGCCTTCTGGATCTCGTTTTGTCTGGGACTCACGTCCGTCGCCTTCCCCTCACGAGCTCCTCGTGAGTGGGACTGCGTGAAGCACGCGCACGCCAAGCGCGCGCTAGCACTGCAACTGATGCTCACCTCTTGAGGGGCCCCTTCTGACGCGGCAACAGGCTCCGCAGGATTCTCAGAAATTCGACGCCTCGCAACCCAGCTCAAAGCTGGCGCTGGCTAAGGTAAACCATGATAGGAAACTCGCACCTGGATTCACGAGTCCACGAGGACACAAACTCACAACGCATGGGAAAGTGAAAACTACAATTTTATTACATGAGGGGCTCCCCCTCTCAAAATGCTCTTACAAGATTTCCAAGGGCCACGCCCGAGTTTGTGCGTAGGATGAAACGACAGGAGAACAAGGGATCATCCAGAAATGCCGCTCACTGCATCACCCGCGGATGCGTCACTCACGTCGTCATCCTCATCGGCATCATCGCCGCTGTTGGCGACGCCCCCGTCGCCGTCGTCAACCACGTTGCCTTCGTCTGTGATGACCACCACCGCGTCATCCTCCGAAGTGAAGGCCCTGACCAACGCGTCCACATTGTCCTCAACCCAACGCGCTAGGTCGCCCCGGACAGCCGTGGGTACGGGGCCGATGGCGGCGTCAAAATCAAAGTTGGGATCGGCATTCAGGAGGTGGCTGAAGACACGGGAGAAAGCGCGCTCGAGCAGGCCATGACCCCTTTCCTCTACAAGCTGGCGAGCTCTAGCAGATCGAGCCTCCAGGCATGTCACCACCTCGGTAAAGAAGGTCAGGTGGCTGGCATAATCATTCGAGTGGGGGGCCGGCGCCTCCATGTCGCAAATATGGCCCAGGGCGATATTGGCCCTGTTCCGAAGATCCTGAAGCATAGGGGCATGCTCGCGCTCTAGCGTTCGTCGTTGGAGCACTTCCTCCGTGTTTTGCCGTGCGGCGGCCTCTGCGTCATCAACCCGCCTCCGGACGGATCGCAGCTCGGCGCGGGCGGAGGCCAAGTCCGCCTGCACCGTAACCAGGGCGGCGGCCGTGGCTTCCGCACGCCTCTCAGCCTCGTCCAACCTGGGCCTGAGGGCAGCGTCCCTGCCCTGATCCTCCGCACCTGCGAGCCTAAGCTTCAGGTCATACCTACCCTCCAGATCTGCGTGGACCTCAGCCACCCGGCGATCAACCTCCTCCTTGACTTTGGCCTCGCGAGCCCCGACGGCATCTTCTGCTTGTGCAACTTGACGCTCCCTCGTCTCCAATTGCTCGAGCTCGAGACTGCGCTCCATGGCCTCCAGAGCCAGCGCCTCCCCACACTTCCGGACCTCCTCTTCCTCCGCGGGCGTCCCCCTCAGTGATGCAAGAGCGGCCCTGCGCGCCTCCACCTGCTGCTCAAGAGACACGCTCTAGGCCTGGAGCTCCCACGCACGCTTCTCCGCAGCCTCGCGGTGGCGGTCAGCCTTGCGAGCCTCTTCCAACGCTCATGAGAGGGCTTCATGGGAAACCTTGAGAGACGCCTCGGCCTTCGCGTTCTCAAGGTCACGCTGATAGCGGCCGAGGTTGATGGCCACCTTCAGCTTGCGCCGCTCCTCCCCTAGCTGGAGACCTTCAGCCTCAAGACGCGAGTCGACACTCGCGAGCTCTTCACCAAGTCGACACATTGCACCCATCGCCTCCTGGAAGAGCTCGTGACGAACCACGCTCCGCCCGCGCTCGAGCTCAAACGCTCGGCCCACCTCGTCCTCCGCCTCGGGGGCAGCGGGCGTGGTGCCAAGTGGTGCGTCGCCTCCAGGCAGGGGGCTGGGGGCTGACGCCGCGCCTGACGTCAACCAGTCCTCGCGAGGAGCCCAAGCTGACCGGGGCTCGATGCTTGAAGAGGAGCCAAGGATCGAAGCCAACCAGCTGTCATCCATGACCACGGGAAGGGCCTTAGGCACACCCGCCAAGCTCCACGCCAGGCCGTGGGGGAGGGGCGACGAGGCCGCAAGCCCAGCGTGCCACGAAGGCAAGAAGGCCCCTTCGGCCAGCTCGGTTCCCAGGGCAGCAAGCGAGCTCGGAGCTCTCAAAACTGACGAGGGAGTCGCGGAAGGAGGAGGCCGTCTCTCAGGAGGCGCGGCAGCCTCGATGGAAGGAGCCCTGAAAGACCGGCGTCAGGAGAAGAAAACAACGCGTAATAAGCCAAGGCAGCACGGTACTTATACGTCAACGACGATGTACTTCCTTCGCTTCAACGGCCCGAAGATATTGCTGCCACTAGGGGATCCTTTCCTCTTGCGGAGCTCTTCGAAGTCCACGCAAAGCCGACCGAAGCGCTGGACGTGACGGCTGGTGCGCGGTGGAGCCGAAGAAGAGCATGGAAGGATGTCTTCAGGGGTGCCTGATTGCGGTGAATAGCCGGGCACCATCTCACCACAACCCCCCGAGGCTCTTGAAGCCTTGGCCTCGGGAGTCGCATGCTGCGTCTCCTCAGCAACCGACGCCTCAGGAGGGGGGTGTCAGGCTCCTGAGGACGACGCCCCAGGATCACCGCTTGGCATGTGCTCCTCAGCATTTGAGTCACCGGCCTCCATCGGAGCTCGTCCACCTGCACCATCGCTTGGGGCGAGCTCGGCATCGGTGGCAAGGAAGGGAACCACGACGACGGGGTTCTCACGAGGCCCCTCCAGGCCAATCGCCCGCAGCCCCCACTCGTCAAAAGGAGGCATATTCTCTGCAAATCCATCCTTGTTCTTGCAGCGGTACAGTAAGCAATTCTTCCCAGGCAGTTCGGCCGGCAGAGGGACACCCGTCAGGACCTTGAGCACCATCTGTCGCATCCCGAGAAGGAGCCCAAACTCCTGAAACCTCATGTGGTCCTGGCTGCTGAGCAAGGTCGACATTGGGCGAGAATGGCGCTGAAGCGGAGACGCCCACGTCCAATCAACCGCCACGCGTCAACCGAGGCCGCAGGCTTTTGGGGTCCGCGGGTCTCCATACTTGACCCTTGGCTTCGCTGCAAAGCCAAGCCCGAGCGCACCTTGGGCCCGGGGGCTACTGTCGGCGTTCTGGGAACGGGGGTCCCCAGACATGCCTGCCTGCGGCCCGCTGCATGGCTAAGTTGGCAGGCCGTACGGCCCATCTTCATCAACAAGGCATCCAAGACCCTCGCGAGGCGGACGACGCAAGACCTCCTCAGGAGCGGCCTAGCCAGGCAGGCTCACGAGGAGCGGAGATATCAAGGCAGGGCAAACCTCACGTGGCTCTCGTGACATGAGCCATGACGATCGACACCAGGCGAGCGCCAGGCGGGTGCTAGCGCGTGCAGCGTCCTTGTTTCCTCTTTAGTGCTGAGGATGCCAGCGCAGGCGAGGAGTACCGAGGAATTAGGCAAAGGTTGCTATATTGGTGCAACGAGACCAAGACCAGGAGGACGGCAAGACGGAGGTCATCATGGAGCCCAAGACGGCGTCACCCCCAGAGCTTTTCGCAGGCGAAGACCACTTTTGTTAGGATAGCTTGTACTAGCTGTCCCCCTTCAAACTTGCCCGCCGTTGTTGGCTCCCTCCCCGCTCAATATTTGGGAAGAGGACCAGGGCCTCTATAAATAGGTCTATGTCGGATGTGGGGTTCCGGCAAACCCTTAAGGTTCGAACACCGGGGTGCGCGCGAAGTCTCTCCTTCCTACCGATCTACGCTCTAGCTCGCTAAGATCTCGCGGACGAACTCGACGAACTCGCAACACAGAAAGACACGAGGTTTATACTGGTTCGGGCCACCGTTGTGGTGTAATACCCTACTCCAGTGTGGTGGTGGTGGATTGCCTCTTGGGCTGATGATGAACAGTACAAGGGAAGAACAACCTCCTGAGGTTGAGGTGTTCTTGTGCGTATGAACTTGTGGCGTGAGAATTCGATGCCTCTTCCAGTGGTGGCTAGATCTACTTATATAGGCCCTGGTCCTCTTCCCAAATATTGAGCGGGAAGGGAGCCAACAGCGGCGGGCAAATTTGAAGGGGACAGCTAGTACAAGCTATCCTGACAAAAGCGGTCTTCGCCTGCGGAAGCTCTGATGGTGACGCCGTCTTGGGCTCCACGATGACCTCCGTCTTACCATCCTCCTGGTCTTGGTCTACTTGCACCAATATAGCAACCTTTGCCTGATGCCTCGGTACTCTTCGCCTGCACTGGCCTCCTTAGCACCAAAGAGGAAACAAGGACGCTGCGCGCGTTGGCGCCCGCCTGGTGCGATGCGTCATGGCTCACGTCACGAGGGCCTCGTGAGGTTTGCCCCGCCTTGATATCTCCGCTCCTCGTGAGCCTGACTAGGCTACTCCAGAGGAGGTCTTGCATCATCCGCCTCGCGAGGCTTGGACCCTCGCGAGGGTCTTGGATGCCTTGTTGATGAAGATGGGCCGTACGGCCTGCTAGCTCAGCCGCGCTGTGGGCCGCAGGCAGGCAAGTCTGGGGACCCCCGTTCCCAGAACGCCGATAGTAGCCCCCGGGCCCAAGGTGCGCTCGGGCTTGGCTTCGCGGCGAAGCCAAGGGTCAAGTCCGGAGCACCGCGGGCCCCAAAAGCCTGCGGCCTCGGTCGATGCATGGCGGTTGATTGGACGTGGGCGTCTCCGCTTCCCCACGCTGCCTTCGAATCCGCCTGGCTATGCGGCCCCTGCGGCCTACACAGTTATTCCTCCGCCTCCTCCTGCGCCTTGCTTCCCCAATTCCCCTGCTTCCTTGTGGATCTGCTTCTCTTTTCCAATATGACTTGCGCTCCGCCTGCTCCACCACCATGGCGCTGAAACAAGCTGAGAAGGGGAAAAGACCTTTGTCTCCGCCAGCTGCGCCTCCATCCTTTGCGCCAGCGCTCGGCCGGTCTCGGGTGCTCAACGACGAGGCCATGGAAAAGGTGCGCCCGATGCTTGCTTCCAGCTTCAATGAGTGGGGGGAGATGGTGGCCTGGCCCGCGTCTCGTACTCGCACGGCTCAAACAGCCACTGAGGTCCCAATCTTCAAAGATGCCCTCTGGGCGGGCCTGATTCCTCCCTTCTCCGCCTTCTTCAATGTGGTGCTTGAGCATTACCAGATCCACATGCTGCATCTTGACCCTCAGTTTGTGACTCTTCTTGCTGTCTTCGCCTTCGTGTGCGAAGCCATGGTGGGCATAGCTCCTTCGGTGGCCCTCCTCCGTCACTTCTTCTCATTGCATCTGGCCGACTGTCAACAATGCTCGGGGTTCGTGAGCTTCCAGGCCGTGGCTGCGACGGCGGGCGAGGGGATCGACTTCGAGCTTCCTCCATCCACGAGCGAATTCCGGATACGATGGGTGTTCGTCGATGCCGGTGTGCTCAGTCCTCTGCTTCAGGCTCCGTCGGGGCCTGTTGTTCCTAACTCCGGCTGGAGCCATCAGCGGCTCGCGAGCCCCGACCTTGCTCACGTCTGGCTTAGGTTGAGGTTGCTGAAAGATCACGGCGTAACTGCACCGATGGTGGTGAAGGAATTCGTCCAGCGCCGGGTCGCTCCGCTTCAGCACCATTCTCGCCCAATGTGGACCTTGCTCAACAGCCAGGACCGCATGAGGTTTCAGGAGTCCGGGCTCTTCCTTGGGATGCAGCGAACAGTGCTCAAGGTCCTGACAGGTGTCTTTCTGCCGGCCGAAGTGCCTGGGAAGAACTGTTTGCTATACAGCTGCAAGAACAAGGATGAATTTGTAAAGAACATGCCTCTCCTCGATGAATGGGGGCCGCGGCCGGGAGGGGCCTCGTGAGAACCCTGTCGTTGTGGTTCCCTTCCTTGCCCCTGATGCTGAGCTCACCCCAAGTGACGGTGCAGGTGGGCGAGCTCCGTCGGAGGCCGGTGACTCGAGTGCTGAGGAGCATGTGCTGAGTGGTGATCCTGGGGCGTCGTCCTCAGGAGCCTGCCACTCCCCTCACGAGGCGTCAGTTGCTGAGGAGACGCTGCATGCGACTCCCGAGGCCAAGGCTCCAGGAGCCTCGGGAGGTCGTGGTGAAACGATGCCTGGCTGTTTGCCACAATCGGGCACCCCTGAAGATATTCTTCCGAGCTCTTCTTCGGCCCCGCTGCGCACCGGACATCACGTCCAGCGTTTCGGTCGTCTTTGTGTGGACTTCGAAGAGCTCCGCAAGAGGAAGGGATCCCCTAGCAGCAGCAGTATCTTTGGGCCGTTGAAGCGAAGGAAGTATGGCGCCGTTGACGTGTAAGTGCCGCACTGCCATGGCTTATCGCGCGTTGTGTTCATCTCCTGACGCCAGTCTTTCAGGGTTCCTTCCATCAAGGCTCCTGCATCTCCTGAGAAACGGCCTCCTCCTGCCTCAACTCTTCTGCCAGCCTCGAGCGCTCCGGGTCCGCTTGTCGCTCCTGGAACAGGGTTGGTTGAAGGGGCACTCCTGCCTTCTTGGCGCGACGATCCTGCGGCCCTGTCGTTCCTCTCCCCCGGTTTGGTGTGGAGCTTGGCAGGCGTGCCCAAGATACCTCCGCTAGTCATGGACGGCAACTTGTTGGCTTCGATCTTCGGCTCCTCTTCAAGCAGTGGGCCTCTGCCGGCTTGGTCTCCTCGCGAGGACGGGCCGACGCCAGGTGCAGCGTCAGCCCCCAGCCCCCTGCCGGGGGGTGGCGCGCTGCCTAGTGCCCCGCCCGCAGCCCCCGAGGCGGTGGACGAGGAGGGTCGAGCGTTCGAGCTCGAGTGCGGGCGGAGCATGGTTCGCCACGAGCTCTTCCAGGAGGCGATGGGCGCGATGAGCCGACTTGGTGAAGAGCTCGCGGGTGCTGACTCGCGCCTTGAGGCCGAAGGTCGCCGGCTGGTGTAGGAGCGATGCAAGCTGAAGGTGGCCATCAACCTCGGTTGCTATCAGCGCGACCTCGAGAACGCGAAGGCCGAGGCGTCCCTCAAAATCGCGCATGAAGCCTGCTCGCGAGCCTTGGAAGAGGCTGGCGAGGCTGACCGCCGTCGTGAAGTTGCGGAGGAGCGCGCGTGGGAGCTCCAGGCCTGGAGCGTGTCTATTGAGCAACAGGTGGAGGCGCGCAGGGCCACTCGTGCGTCGCTGAGGGGGACGCCCGCGGAGGAAGAGGAGGTCCGGAAGCGTGAGGAAGCGCTGACCCTGGAGGCCGCGGAGCGCAGCCTCGAGCTCGAGCGACTGGAGTCAAGGGAGCGTCAAGTTGCCCAAGCAGAAGATGTCGTCCGAGCTTGCGAGGCCAATGTCGAGGAGGAGGTTGCTCGCCGGGTGGCTGAGGTTCGTGCGGATCTTGAGGGTAGGTACGACCTGAAGCTGAGCCTCGCAGGCGTGGAGGATGAGGGCAGGGCCGTTGCCCTTAGGCCTAGGTTGGACGAGGCCGAGAGGCGTGCGGAAGCCACGGCCGCCGCCCTGGTTACGGCGCAGGCGGACCTGGACTCCGCCCGCACCGAGCTGCGCTCCCTCCGGGGGCGGGTTGACGATGCCGAGGCCGTTGCCCGGAAGAACACGGAGGACGTGATCCAACGACGCACTCTGGAGTGCGAACATGCTCCTATGCTTCAGGATCTTCGGAACAGGGCCAACACCGCCCTGGGCCACATTTGTGACGTGGAGGTGCTGGCCCCTCACTCGAACGACTACGCCAGCCATCTAATCTTCTTCACTGAAGTTGTGACGCGCCTGGAGGCTCGATCTGCTAGAGCCCACCAGCTTGTGGAAGAAAGGGGGCGTGGCCTGCTTGAGCGCGCCTTCTCCCGTGTCTTCAGCCACCTTCTGAATGCCAACCCCGACTTCGATTTCATCGCCGCCGTCGCTCCCGTCCCAAATGTCGTCCGGGATGACCTGGCGCGTTGGGTTGAAGACAAGGTGGACGCGTTGGTCAGGGCCTTCACTTCGGAAGATGACGGGGTGGTGGTTGCCACAGACGAAGGTGACGTGCTGGACGACGGCGTCAGGGGCGTCGCCGGTGGTGGCGCCGTTGCTGATGAAGATGATGATGATGGCGCAAGCAACGCCTCTGCGGGTGATGCGGCGAGCGACATTTCTGGCTGATCCCTTGTTCTCCTGTCATTTCATCCTGCGCACAAACCTGGGCGTGGCCCTTAGAAAACTCGTGAGAGCATTTTGAGAGGGGGAGCCCCTCATGTAAGCGAACTGCAGTTTTTACTTTCCTATGTAATGCGAGTTTGTGTTCTCGTGAGCTCATGAATCCAGGTGCGAGTTTCCTATCAAGGTTTACCTTGGCCAGCGCCGGCTTTGGGCTGGGTCGCGAGACGTCGAGTCCCTGAGAATACTGCAGGGCTTGTCGCCCCGTCAGAAGGGGCCCCATGAGAGGTGAGCTCCAATTGTAGTGCTAGCGCACGCTTGGCGTGTGCGTGCTTCGCGCAGTCCCGCTCGCGAGGAGCTCGTGAGGGAAAGGCGACGGACATGAGTCCCAAACAAAACGAGATCCAGAAGGCAAGGAATTTCTCAAACGAGAAAAGGCTCCCCCCGCGCGCATCGATAAAACTTAGCTTCAACTCAAATCCAAATCCAGAAGGCAAAGCTACAGAAAGAGAGAGAGATCCAAAGCAAAAGGCTGCGTCCAGCACCTAGTCTAGTCTTCTGGTCTTCAAGTCTTCTCACCAGCGCGGAGCTAAGTGCTGCCACTAGGCGTGGGAGGGAGCCCTAGGGCCTGATGCTGGCACCCCTGAGACTCCGGGGCGTGTACAGCCCCAACTCATTATTACGTGAGAGTGTCACGAGCAGCGAGCTTCACAGGCACTGGGCCTTCTTCACAGGTACCGACCTTGCTTCATATCGCCAGACGAGGCCCCCGCCTTGCGCCACCCTCGACCTCCTCTGAGCCGACCGGTCACCAGGATGACACAGAGGAGGGAAAGAGGACGCTAGCGGTGCCCTCGGCGACCACAGGTCCTCTGCCGGGGGAAGGGTTGTCGAGGCCTCCCCGGCAGAGGGCCTACCTCCGGGTGTCGTCAGGCATCGCACGCCGCGGGGAGGGGCCTTGCTCCTGGCACCCTCTCGGTGGCCCCCAGCGTGTCTCGCTTGTTGGAACGGGTGCCGCCGTGCCTGGGTCATCGATCGACACTGCAACCTGATTCATCTGTAGTCCATGGTTAGCATAAGCCTGTTCTTGAGAGACTAGCGGTACCCTGTAGTTGCCGCTGCCGACGCGATCGTTGTGGTTCTCCGTTGGTCCTTGGAAGGTTTCGGCTCCTAGTGCCCCCTCTCCCCAATCTTCTCCAATGAATGAGCCGAGGTCGTCCTCTGGTGCTGTTATCCCGAACACCTCGCCGTGGTGCCCCACGCTCCATGTTGCTCCGCCCATGATGGCGTCTCGGGAATGACAATACGGCATCCGGCCGGGACCATGGGGGGCGACGCTTGCGCTCGTGCTTGTCGGGGGCGGCATGGGGGAGTTGGAGCCCCCTACGCCGCCGGCCGTGCTGATGTTGATGAAGCCCCCGGGCGTAGTTGATGGCGCGCGGGTGTGGTGAGGTTCGCCGCGCGGCCCTACAGTGGCCTGGGGAGAAGGGTGGTGCTCCCGACGCTGCTGCGTCCAGCAGCTCGGCAACACACTCAAGCAGCTTGTCCCGGCCGCTCTCCATCAGCCTGCATTGCAGCTGCTCCCTTGCCACCGTGAGTGCCGCCCGCATGTTTGCTTGCTCCCGCCATGAGTGCGGCGCAGTTGCTGCGGCGTGATTCGCCGCTCTTGCCGCGGCTCGTACTTGCCGTGGGGTGAGGGTGGATGACGCCTGACCGCGTTGTCCGTGCCCGGTGGAGTTTGGCGGCGCCCGTGCCGCTTGGAGTGCGGGGTCGAGAACTTCATGGGCAGGCGGCACTGTCCGGGCCGGCCAAGCTACCCAGCGGTCGGACCCGGCCCTTGGGTCGCCAGACATCGTGGCTGGTGAGTGTTGGAGAGCTGACTGGCGGAGAAGAAGCTCCGGCGCACCCCTACCTGGCGCGCCAAATGTCGGATGTGGGGTTCCTGCAAACCCTTATGGTTCGAACACTGGGGTGCGCGCGAAGTCTCTCCCTCCTACCGATCTACCCTCTAGCTCGCTAAGATCTCGCGGACGAACTTGACGAACTCGCAACACAGAAAGACACGAGGTTTATACTGGTTCGGGCCACCGTTGTGGTGTAATACCCTACTCCAGTGTGGTGGTGGTGGATTGCCTCTTGGGCTGATGATGAACAGTACAAGGGAAGAACAGCCTCCTGAGGTTGAGGTGTTCTTGTGCCTATGAACTTGTCTTGACTCTCCGGTAGAAACTTTGGGGCACTCTTTGAAGTTCTTTGTGTTGGTTGAATAGATGAATATGAGATTGTGTGATGCATATCGTATAATCATACCCATGGATACTTGAGGTGACATTGGAGTATCTAGGTGACATTAGGGTTTTGGTTGATTTGTGTCTTAAGGTGTTATTCTAGTACGAACTCTAGGATAGATCGAACGGAAAGAATAGCTTCATGTTATTTTACTATGGACTCTTGAATAGATTGATCAGAAAGAATAACTTTGAGGTGGTTTCGTACCCTACAATAGTCTCTTCGTTTGTTCTCTGCTATTAGTGAGACTTTGGAGTGACTTTTTGTTGCATGTTGAGGGATAGTTATATGATCCAGTTATGTTATTATTGTTGAGAGAACTTGCACTAGTGAAAGTATGAACCCTAGGCCTTGTTTCCTAGCATTGCAACACCATTTCCGCTCACTTTTACCACTTGCTACCTTGCTGTTTTTTATATTTTCAGATTACAAAAACCTATATCTATCATCCATATTGCACTTGTATCACCATCTCTTCGCCGGACTAGTGCACCTATACAATTTACCATTGTATTGGGTGTGTTGGGGACACAAGAGACTCTTTGTTATTTGGTTGCAGGGTTGTTTGAGAGAGACCATCTTCATCTTACGCCTCCCACAGATTGATAAACCTTAGGTCATCCACTTGAGGGAAATTTGCTACTGTCCTACAAACCTCTGCCCTTGGAGGCCCAACAACGTCTACAAGAAGAAGGTTGCGTAGTAGACATCAACCACCCCTTCACCAAAGGCGTCGCCCGCATTTCGCAGGCTTCGTAAAGGCCCCAGGCCACAGGTCACCATGTCGAGCATTCCGGAAAGGGAAGTGCAACAAAGCTCAGTAGCACGTCAAGTGTTTCCTGAAGCCACCCCTACTGTCAATGTCTCTGAGTCTGAAGCTAGACCTGCTGAAGACATTCCGACTGCATCAGCCGATGAAAATCAAGGAGAAAGAGAAGAAGAAAGAGTTGCCACACCCCTGCTGCTGATCCAGTCATTCTCGAGGAGAATGTGATCGTGCCCGACCCTCCTGTTATTGAAGAAACGGAGGTTGAAAACACCGAGGCTGCCACAAACAATGCCACTGACGCCGCTGACAATGTCATGGCTGACGACAATGTGGAGCCTGAAGCTAATGTGGTGCCTGAAGCCACTGTGAATGCTGAAGCCACTGTTCCACCTCCAAGGCCTCACACAATTGAACAGGCCTACGATCGCGGCCAACTTGTCACAGTGAGATGGCCCGTTCTGGTTCCTCCAACAGCTCCCGGACCACAGTACGACTACCATGTTGAGCAGAGGCCTCAGGTTCAGAAGCCGAAGCCAAGGCTGCCAAGGCTTCCAGGTGCTGCTACATCGCCAGGTTCAGAAGCCGAAGCCAAGGCTGCCAAGGCTTCCAGGTGCTGCTACATCGCCAGGTTCTTTCAGCGTGACCAGCTTCAGAGCACACAACACCTTCTTCGATAGTGCCAAGAATCCATACTTGCAGCCAAAGATCTCTTCCGATCGATTTTGGAGCTATCAGCAGCGCAGCTACTACTCCTGCATCCTATACAATCAAGAGCGAATCTTTCCTCACATGCGTCTTGATTGTGAAGCTATTGCTGGGCTGCCCTGTCTTGAAGAAGCGCTGAACTGCTGTCGGGATGTTGGTCTTCTGCAAATTTGTCACTGACAAAGAGCACTGGAATGAAGAGCTTCTGCTGCAGTTTTATGCTACCCTTCATATTCGCGGCTACAACAGGGATCCGAAGACATGGATCCTTGAGTGGATGACAGGTGATGTGCACCATGAAGCCAAAGCTCAAGCCAAAGCTCAAGACATAATCGAGCTTACCTCCCTGCCCACTCCAGGTGAATTGTATGAGCCTGGTTGTCAGCTTCACAGAAATGAACTGCAGAGTAGTTTTCAGTGGCGTGAACCCAATATGAGTCAGATGCTCATTATGATGAAGCCATTGCCTAAAGATGCTGAATATCCCAAGGAATTTTTCGTGAAGGACCTCGAGTACTTGCCCCGCACAGTATATCACATTCTGAGGCGTACTCTATGGCCAATTAAGGGATATTCTTCCGAAGCCGAACTTGAAGGAACCATGAAGACTTTGGTATTTTATATTGTCAATGGCATCAGATTCAATTCCCGGGATTTTTTCATCAGACAACTTGCTGCATCTGGGATTGATCTGTTTGGCCTGAAGTTTTATGCTCCATGGGTGATGTGCCTGATCAAACTCCATTCTTCTGTTCACTATCAGGCCTCAGCGCGCAACCATCTTGTCTTTCTGCCTGAGGTTGATTCGTCCGTTGAAGCCATCTACCCCGAGCCTGCCAAGAAGCCTCTATATCTTCATAATGTTGATCATCAAAGATTCACGCAACCAATAGAAGGAATTCATGTTTCCAATGCTGCAACTACTGCTTATCCTCTGGCTGGCAATATGTGTGTGCCCCATCGTGCCAACACCGAAGCCACTGCTAGTACAATTGCCCAAAGGCCTCGGAAGCGTTCGTGTACTCAATGACCGAGAGCTGCTTGTGGCCTTACATCAGAAGCAGGATAAGCACCATGACTGGCTAAAGCGTCAGATGCAGAGTATCTTGGTGGATGTCAATCGCATTCGAAACTTGGCCACCAAGAACTCATTTGTTGCCCATGAAGCTTGTCGGCGGTCCTGGAAGAGCCACACACTGCTATGTCCTGAAGACGATCTTCGCGAAGATGGCTTCACTGAGGGCTTTCAATTTGATTCCAGGCCTCCACAAAATGCAAGCTGGCGTCGCACGACGTCCATTGAAGATTCTGAATATTCATCTTCGGCTTCAACTGGTGTTACGAGCGTCGTTGAAAGTGCAACTATCCCTAGGTGGTTTTGATAACTCCTAACAACATATAGCTCATTGAGCTAATGCTATTCCAAGATAAATATTTCAGGAAAGTTCAATAATTGGCATGGCATGGATTAGAAAGTGGACCCTTCAAAATGCTAAGGACAAGGGATTGGCTCAAGCTCAAAGCACAAGACTCTACATTTTCTATTTTAGTGATCCAAGATCACATTGAGTCTATAGGAAAAGCCAATACTATTAAGAAGGGATGAGGTGTTGCTTAATGAGGCTCTTGCTCAAAATGCTTAGTGATATGCTCCAAAACCCTCCACTACTTTCTCATATCCACATATGTCCTAATCCAAAAATTCCAACTCGGCCCCACCGAAATTTCATATCCGGAGCCACCGAGTTTAGTTGACATAGCCGCTGCCAGAAACCCGAATCAATTCGGTCTCACCGATAGGGATCTCGGTCTCACCGAGATGGGGTTGTAATCTCTCTGTTTCCCTTCGTAACGTTTCGGTGAAACCAAGATGAGCGATCGGTCCCACCGAGATTGCAATGCAAAGTCTCTGTTTCCCTTTCGTAACGTTTGGTCCAACCGAGATGAGCGAATCGGTCCCACCGAGTTGGCCTGACCAACTCTGTGTTTGACTATTACCAAAATCGGTCTCACCGAGTTTGTGTAATCGGTCTCACCGAGATTACGTTCTGCCCTAACCCTAATGATATCGGTCCCACCGAGTTGACACATCGATCCAACCAAAAATCCTAACGTTCACATTTTGAACTAAATCAGTCCGACCGAGTTTCATGATTCGGTCCCACCGAGTTTGGTGATTTGTGTGTAATGGTTAGATTTTGTGTGGAGGCTATATATACCCCTCCACCCACTCTTCATTCGTGGAGAGACCCATCAGAACATGCCTACACTTCCAACACATATTTTCTGAGAGAGAACCACCTACACTTGTGTTGAGGTCAAGATATTCCATTCCAACCACATGAATCTTGATCTCTAGCCTTCCCCAAGTTGCTTTCCACTCAAATCTTCTTTCCACCAAATCCAAATCCTGTGAGAGAGAGTTGAGTGTTGGGGGAGACTATCATTTGAAGCACAAGAGCAAGGAGTTCATCATCAACACACCATTTGTTACTTTTTGGAGAGTGGTGTCTCCTAGATTGGCTAGGTGTCACTTGGGAGCCTCCGTCAAGATTGTGGAGTTGAACCAAGGAGTTTGTAAGGGCAAGGAGATCGCCTACTTCGTGAAGATCTACCCTAGTGAGGCAAGTCCTTCGTGGGCGACGACCATGGTGGGATAGACAAGGTTGCTTCTTCGTGGACCCTTCGTGGGTGGAGCCCTCCGTGGACTCGCGCAACCGTTACCCTTCGTGGGTTGAAGTCTCCATCAACGTGGATGTACGATAGCACCACCTATCGGAACCACGGATAAAAAATCTCCGTGTCAACATTGCGTTTGCTCCTTCAAACTCATCCCTTTACCTTCATATGCAATTGTTTTACATTCCGCTGCTATACTCTTAGAATTGCATGTGTAGGTTGATTGCTTGACTTGTGATAAGTTGCTAAAATCTGCCAAGAACTAAAATTGGGAAAAGGCTAGATTTTTATTTGGTCAAGTAGTCTAATCACCCCCCCCTCTAGACATACTTCCGATCCTACAAGTGGTATCAGAGCTTTGGTCTCCATTTGCTTTGATTTCCATAGCTTTTGGTGGTCATAGCCTTGGTTTCAGAACCTAGGAGAGTTTGGCGTCTAGCGAGGGAAACTACCACCGTAGAGGTCCTTACTTTGATGGTACAAATTTTGCTAGTTGGAAGCATAAGATGAAAATGCATATTCTTGGACATAACCCCGCCGTTTGGGCTATTGTGTGTATTGGCTTGCAAGGTGAATTCTTTGATGGGAGAGAACCAAACCATGAAACTACCGCGGAAGAGTTGAAGATGTTACAATACAATGCTCAAGCTTGTGATATTCTCTTCAACGGATTGTGCCCCGAAGAATTCAACAAAATCAGCCGTCTTGAGAATGCAAAGGAAATTTGGGATACTTTGATTGATATGCACGAAGGTACCGACTCCGCCAAGGAATCCAAATTGGATGTGCTTCAAAGACAACTTGACAAGTTCAAAATGAAGGATGGTGAAGGTGTCGCTGAAATGTACTCTAGGCTTGCTCTCATGACAAATGATATTGCCGGCTTAGGAAGTGAAGAGATGACCGATAGATTCATCATCAAGAGATCCTAAGAGCCTTGGATGGAAAATATGATACCGTGTGCACATTGATACAAATGATGCCCAATTACAAAGATCTCAAACCAACGGAACTCATTGGAAGAATCATTGCTCATGAGATGTCACTCAAGGATAAGGAAGAGCTTCACAACAAGTCAAGTGGTGCTTACAAAGCCTCGTGCGATGCTCCCACATCATCAAGTGAGAAGCAAACCTTCAATGAAGAATTGAGTCTAATGTTAAAAAACTTCAACAAGTTCTACAAGAGTAGAAGCAAAGAAAGAAGTTCCAAGTCAAGGTCCTACAATGACAAAAAATCTTCTAGTCATGAGCGAAATTGCTACAATTGTGGAAGACCCGGACACTACTCAAATGAGTGCACGGCTCCCTACAAAAGAAGAGAAGATTCTCCCAAAAGAAGAAGTAGAAGAGAAGAATCACCACCAAGAGAAAGGAGGAGTAGAGATGATCGTTATGAATGAAGACCCTCTCGGAGAAGCAAGGATTCGGAAAGGAAGGAAAAGTCATCAAGGAGCTACACAAAAAGAAGACATCAAGCTCATGTTGGTGAATGGGTATCCGGCTCCGACTCCGACAATCACTCCGAAAGAAGTTATCACTCTGACTCCGAATATACTCAAGATGAAGGTGTTGCTGGTCTAGCACTTGTGTCAACCAACTCCTACGACATATTTGACTCACCAAATGAAGGAATTGGAAGATGCTTCATGGCCAAAGGTCCAAAGGTAACACATCCCGAGTATGTTGATTTCAATAGTGATGAAGATGATTTGCTAGGTGATGATGATTTACTTGTTGACAACTCTAGTGATGAAAACTATGATGAAACGTCAATTAATCATGCTAATCAAGATAAAACGAATGATGATGATAAGAAGGAGATTGAGCGTCTAACTAAAGAACTAAACACTCTTAAGTTAGCTCATGAAACTACCTTGGAAAATCATCGAGAACTTTTAAAGACTCATGATAAGCTACGCTTTGAAAAGATCAACCTTGAGCAAGAACATGAGTTTTTAAAGGCAATCAATGATGATCTTCGCAAGAAAAGTTCTTCTTACATTGCCAAGCATTTACTCTTGTCTACTTACATGCCACAAGTTAAATCTAGCAACAAGAACAAGAAAGATTCTTCATCTAGTAGTAACAACAATCATGCTAAATCCAATGTTGTTGCATCTAGTAGTTCTCTTGATTCCACTAATGATTCTCTTGGCCAAGTTACACTTGAGCAAGAAAATAGCTTATTGAAGGGAATTATAAAGAAAGGTGTTTACAAGAGCCTTGCCGGAAGTAAGCAATTTGAGGAAATTGTATGCAAGCAAGGAAGACACCAGAAGAATCAAGGTGTTGGTTTTGAACGAAAGTTCAATGCCAATGGAGTTGAGTGGGAAGAAGATCAATATCCTAAGACAAAGTTTGTTCCTCAACAAGAGAAGTATGATCCTACTTCCTTCAAAGGAACACAAGCTCAAGATGATCTTCCACCACAAGACCACAAGCAAAAAGGTAAGGACAAGCTTCAAGAGGAAATTGATGCATTTGAAGAAGCACCTAAGGCCTTGGTCAAGTGGGTTCCCAAGACTACATCAAGTTCTACTTCATCAAGCACAACTACGATTCCAAGGATTCCCATCAAGATTATGTGGATCCCGAAGAAGAAGAACTAGAGAGTTCTTGAGGGTGACTCCGCCAACATACTTCACTCTTATCATTTTGGTGAGGAAAAGTGCAAACAACTTCCATATCTTGCACTAGTTGAAGGAGTCACAAACCCTCTTGTTGGTAAGACAAGGGACAAGGTAACCTAATGCCTTCATGGACATCATCTTGTGTATGCATCACTCTATGTCTATGGATATCCTTGTTTGTTCCTTGTGGGACTAACCCGTGTAGGTATTGAAAGTGCAACTCACTCCAAAGGATTGCTCCAAATGATCTACATCAACATTGAGCATCTACATCTTCAACACCTACATGAAGTCATCATCGACAAAACCCAAGGTTAGTTCATCCCTCTTAGTGGGGATATCACATCTAGGGGGAGCTTTACTCTAATCAATGAGCTAAAGCAACTCTAATGGTGTGAACACAACAATGCTTTATGAAAAAGTGGTAACCCCACTTGTGCTTAAACGATGAGTATGACCTATGATCAAATGTTCTCATTTGACTCCTAAGTCAATATACTCATATATAGATGACCTAGTCATCGCCAATTGCTTGATAGATGCTAGAGTGTTTGTGCATGCTTTGTCACATATTTCATTTGCTATTTTAATTGTGTGAGCATGTTGAATGCATATTTTACTCATTCAAGGACATCCATTTGTTGTTTTGATTGTTTGGCTCTTTCTCTTTTGCCAAATGGATGGACAAGAATGCCTAAGAACTCCCTCTGGCTATCTATGCTTTTCTCATCTCAAACTCTATTCATGCTACATCACAAAGTTTGATCAAGTCAGATTCGAACCACTCTATGTGAGTGTAACACCCCGCATGTAACTTGCCATATTTGTAACTCCGACTCTTGCCATTTCCGGCTATGTGATATGTTTTTCCCTCCGTTGTCGGGTTTTGTCTTTCGTTTTGTATTTTGTCATGTCTTGCATTTTCATATCATGTCATCATGTGCATTGCATTCGCATACGTGTTCGTCTCATGCATCCGAGCATTTTCCCCGTTGTCCGTTTTCCAATCCGGCGCTCCTATCTCCTCCGGTGCACCCCTCTAGTTTTCTTTCGTGTGCGTGTGTCAAACTTTCTCGGAATGGACCGAGGCTTGTCAAGTGGTCTTAATATACCACCCGGAGACTACCGGTCAAGTTTCGTTCCATTCGGAGGTCGTTTGGTACTCCAACAGTTAACCGGGCCTCCGCAAGTCCATTTGAGTGTCCAGCAAAAAACCCCTCCAAAACCAGCCCAAAGCCCACCAAACTCTCTTCCATGCTCTAGGTCGTTCGATCACGATCGTGTGGGCGAAAACCGCACCTCATTTGGAGTCTCCTAGCTCCCTCTACCTATAAATGAGTGGGCATCCCGAAAAACGAAATCTCAGACGAAACCCTAACCCTCTCCCTCCGCGCCGCGCCGGACGCGTCCGCTCCGGCCGGACAACGTCCGCCGCGCGCCCGGCCAACCGGAGCGCGCCACGTCACCCGCGCCGCAGCCGAGGCCCGCCGGCCCGTCCCCGGCCCTCCGGCCCGTCTCCTCCCACGCCCGCCTCCGCGCCTGCCCGCGCCGCCGCCGCCTCCGGCCCCGCCGCCGCCGCCATCACCGCCGGCCGGCCCAGCCGCCTCCGCCGCCGCCCGACGCGGGCCCGCCGCCGCCCGCCGCCGGCCTCCCCTCCGGCCACCGGCGCCGCCCTCCGGGCCCCTCCTCCACCGCCGGCGACCGCCACCGCCGGCTCCTTCTCTCCCGCCGGCGACGAGCTCCTGGAGCTCGGGCTCGATCCAGATCCGGTGAGGACGTTGACTTTCTCGTCCTCGTTTTTTCTCCTAAGTCCCAGAATTCTATCAGCATATGCTCTTGTTCCCGATGCCGTAACTTGGTGCATGTAGCTGCGATTCGCGCGTATAATATGTCAAATTGTTCGCCTCGTGATGCCCTTCATTTTGTTCAATTGCACCATGTTCATTAGAGGTCATCTTGATGCCCAAATCTTCGTTGGAAGAGGGCTAGTTGCTGTTAATCTCTGGTTCTTATCAGAACTTGGAGATTTGTCATTTTTGTATCATTTATTCTGTGCATCTTTTGAGCATGAGCTCTACATGTGTTTTGAAGTATGCCATGCCATCTTTCCAGCAGTATAGTCCGTGTATTTTTGTGATCTCCGTGGTGACTAGCACGAGCATGCAAAGTAGGCCCCGTAATATTTCTGGTTTCAGGGACTTGGTGATTTCTCTAAGTCCTAGTCTGCTGTAATTTTGTTGCCATGTAAACTTGATGCTAGAGAGAGATCCATGCATATTTTGGAGATGTTCAGTAAGGATGTTTTGTAGCTATAGTTGTAATTGATCCATTCCTGCAATTGTTTGCAATTTTAGAGTACCATAGCATGACTCAATATTGCTCTACTTTTGCTATAAAATATTTCTGGCAGATTTTTAACATGATTTGCAATCTTGCCAAGCTTATTGTAGTTGGTCCATACATATTATGCAATTGTTCTTGCCATGGATAGCTTCATAAACATGCCATCTTGCTGTAGGTATGCTTGGTTTGTCATGCATTGCTCTGTAGTGAGTGCATCAAGCTCACAAAGAGGCCTACATATTAATAAACTCTGCCATGCTCTGTTTTCTGCTAAGTCTGAAACCTGATAACGAAACTTGCTATGTTTAAATGCTTGCCATCATATCTTCTGGTCCTTTTTGGCTTATGGTCAGTAAGAGACTTTTGTCATGTGCTTTTAGTAGAACACTACCATGCCTTGTTTTGCTATGTTAAGTTTCTGTAGCATATTGATTTCGTGCTCTGAACATTGCTACCTGATGCTGATTTCTGCCATGTCCAGTTTTTCACCAAGTCTGTGAACCTGTAATCTTTTGCACTTTTGCCATGCTTGTTTGAGCTTGATATGTTGTGAACTAGCCGTAGCTCAGTGTTCATCTTTTGTCAAGAATCTCCTGTAGATTACTGTCATGTGCTTTGTTGCTATGTTGGGGTGCTGTAGCATTGTTACTTGTTGTATTTTATGTGCTATCTTGCTGTTTATCGCAGATTAGTGTCATTCTTGTTTTGCTTGCCATTTGCAAACCGTGAATCCGATTCCGGTGATATTTATATCGATTTCGACCGAAATCATCTCATCTTTGCAGTGGCATGCTTGGTTTGTCAATTTACTGCCATGTTCATCATTTTCCTTCCGGAGCACGCATATGCATCGCATATCATACATGTTTTGCATCATGTTGTTTGTGCATTTCTCGTTGGTGATTGTGGTTTCGTTTGTTTGTGTTCTTGTCTTGGGTAGAGCCGGGAGACGAGTTCGTGAACGAGGAACCTGTCGAGTACGCTTACGAGGATCAAGCTTTCGACAACTCTGAGAATCTTGCAGGCAAGATGACCACCCCTCGAAATCACTTCTATCTTTGCTATGCTAGTTGTTCGCTCTATTGCCATGCTCGCTACCTATCACTTGCTATATCATGTCTCCCATTTTAGCCATGTCAGCCCTAACCATCCTTTCCTAGCAAACCGTTGTTTGGCTATGTCACCGCTTTTGCTCAGCCCCTCTTATAGCGTTGCTAGTTGCAGGTGAAGTTGAAGTTTGTTCCATGTCGGAACATGGATATGTTGGGATATCACAATATCTCTTATTTAATTAATGCATATATATATTTTGGTAAAGGGTGGAAGGCTCGGCCTTATGCCTGGTGTTTTGTTCCACTCTTGCCGCCCTAGTTACTGTTATACCGGGATTATGTTCCTTGAGTTTGCGTTCCTTACGCGGTCGGGTGATTTATGGGACCCCCTTGACAGTTCGCCTTGAATAAAACTCCTCCAGCAAGGCCCAACTTTGGTTTTACTATTTGCCGCCTAAGCCTTTTCCCCCGGGTTTTCGCGAGCCCGAGGGTCATCTTATTTTAACCCCCCCGGGCCAGTGCTCCTTCGAGTGTTGGTCCGAACCGAGCAGCCTGCGGGGCCACCTCGGGGAAACTCGAGGTCTGGTTTTACTCGTAGCTTGACTTATCCGGTGTGCCCTGAGAACGAGATATGTGCAGCTCCTATCGGGATTTGTCGGCACATTTGGGCGGCTTTGCTGGTCTTGTTTTACCATTGTCGAGATGTCTTGTAAACCGGGATTCCGAGACTGATCGGGTCTTTTCGGGAGAAGGTTTATCCTTCGTTGACCGTGAGAGCTTATGATGGGCTAAGTTGGGACACCCCTGCAGGGTATTATCTTTCGAAAGCCGTGCCCGCGGTTATGAGGCAGATGGGAATTTGTTAATGTCCGGTTGTAGATAACTTGTCACTTGACCCAATTAAAATACACCAAGTGCGTGTGTAACCGTGATGGTCTCTTCTCGGCGGAGTCCGGGAGGTGAACACGGTCTGAGTTATGCATGACGTAAGTAGGTGTTCAGGACCTCTTCTTGGTCAATGCTAGATGACGTCCGTTCCATTGCTTCTCTTCTCGCTCTCATTTGCGCAAGTTAGCCACCATACATGCTTTTGCCGCTGCAACTCCACCTCTTTGCACCTCCTTGTCCTACAAGCTTAAATAGTCTTGATCTCGCGGGTGTGAGATTGCTGAGTCCCCGTGACTCACAGATACTTCCAAAACCAGTTGCAGGTGCCGACGATGCCAGTGCAGATGATGGCGTCGATCTCAAGTGGGAGTTCGACGAGGAACGTGGTCGTTACTATGTGTCTTTTCCTGATGATCAGTAGTGGTGCCCAGTTGGGACGATCGGGGATCTAGCATTTGGGGTTGTCTTATTTTCATCTGGATTTTGACCGTAGTCAGTCTATATGATTGTATTTTGGATGATGTATGATGATATTTATGTATTGTGTGAAGTGGCGATTGTAAGCCAACTCTTTATCCCATTCTTGTTCATTACATGGGATTGTGTGAAGATGACCCTTCTTGCGACAAAACCACTATGCGGTTATGCCTCTAAGTCGTGCCTCGACACGTGGGAGATATAGCCGCATCGTGGGCGTTACAGTGAGGAGCACTCGGAGTTCCCGATTCGTCATAGACTTAAGCCTCCAAAACCTCTTTGTGCATCTTGGTCTGACCAATTCATCCTTTTCGGTCCTACCGAGTCACCAAGTTGATCTAGGGTTTTGAATCTCGGTGCACCCGATTAGAACTTTTCGGTCACACCGAGTTGCAGTAACTGCTTGCAGTTTTGCATCTCGGTGCCACCGAGTTGTTCCACTCGGTCACACCGACAGGGTCAGGTTATATATACCGACGGGCCAAATTTTGGAATTTTCTCCGAACCCCTTCGCCCGCGCGTAACCTACTCTGCCTCCTCGGGTCTCCGGATCGTCCTCTCGTCGCCAGCGACCTCCCGCCGCCGTCAACGGAAATCTCCACCGCCGTTGCCGCCGTAGCAAGTTCATCACCGCATTAGGGTACGAACTTGAACTTTGTGCTAATCCTTAACTCCGATTCTTAGCACATTGCTTTGCCATGATTCTTGCCACGATTGAAATCATCCTGTCCAGCGAAAACATCCCGTAGATTAGATTTGATTTGAAAATTTAGGGTTAGGTCTCCGCCGAATTCATCTCGGACCGACCGAGTTGTAGAAATCGGTTTCACCGATTTTGGCTTAGGCCAGAGCACATGCATTTTCGGTCTGACCAAAGATTGCAAATCGGTGTGACCGAGTTCGATTCTCTGTGAAACCCTAGCAGTCTCGGTACCACCGAACTGTGACTCGGTCTGACCGAGTTCACTAGTTTAGGTTCCAAAAGCTGCTTCGGTATCACCGAGTTTACAAATCGGTAGATCCGAAATGCTTTATGTGAAGAACTAAAACTAAGCTTTTAAGTCATCATTTTTGCAAAACTCCTCTACTTTGTGATGCTCATCTACTCTACCTCATCTATAATCTATTCACAGGGTCTGCTGACAGTTTGCCTGCAAGCTGTCTGACCAAAGTGACAGCCAGAACATGTCAGAGGAACAGGTTCAATTGAGTGAGGGCACTAGTCCCTCTAGCAGCTATGATGAAGGCAGCAGGAGCACACCAAGCAACCTGCCAAAGGCTGCTACCAGGACAAGGAAGAAGAGAACATCTGATTCTGAGGATGAAGATTATGTTGCTGTTGAGGATGAAGCCACTTCCAGGAAGAAGGTGCTGAAGAAAGAAGTTGGCACAACAACTACACTAAATCCTGGATTGAAAACAAAGGCTCCAGCAAGAAGAGTTCCAATGTCCAAAGCCAGATCATCAACTGTTGAAATTTCAAAATCAGCTGCTGAAGAAGCTGAGAAAGGGAAGAAGAGGAAATAGAGGGCTAAGAAAACAATGGCCAGAGTCATTGGAAAGCCCTCCATGATGCAAGAAGATTCAGAAGAAGAGGAAGAGGAAGAGGATGCTGCACCAGCACCCAAAGCTCAAAAGCTCATGGGAGATGCAATCAGATCAGGGGCTGCTCCATCTAAGCCCAAAGCTGCTCCCAAGGCTGCTGCTCCAGCCCCAAAGCCAAAACCCAAGAGAAGCACTAGGAAGATCCCTGCTGAGGAGAAGAACAAGGCCCCAGTGCCTGAAGCTGCTGAAGAAGAGGAAGATGACTCAGTTGTATTGAGGAAGCTAAAGCCCAAGATCCCTGACTACACTGATGCACACCCAGTTGCAGAGAACATGAAAACCAGGAAGTATGCAGGATTGAGACTATGGAGACAGTCTGATCCATATGCTATCAGGAGAAGAACTGCTGTGGACTATCGATTTCACACTAAGGAACAACAGGACTTCTATGAGACAATTCTGCTTGACAAGAAGCCCATTGTGTGTGACATGAGGTGGGTTGACTGGGAGTTCATCAAGGAGAATGAGGATCACTTCCCTGGTGTATATGATAGCTTCAAGGCATGTGGAGTTGACACTTTTGTTGCCCAAAAGCTCACCAAGTGGAATGATGAGCTCATTATGCAATTCTACTCCACTGCCCACTTCTATCCAGATGGAAGGATAGTATGGATGTCTGAGGGTACTAGGTACCAGTCTATAGTTGAAGAATGAGCTCAATTGATCAGTGCTCCTGAAGAACATGAGGATGACTTGGATATTTATGCAAAGAAGAAGAAAGACCACAACACTACGGCACACATGTACAGAGAGATCCCAGATGATGCTTTGGAGAATCACAAGTTTGGATCTGTCCACTTCTTGTTGTCTGGTCTGCCTACAATCAACTGGATTCTAAGGCACACACTGCTACCCAAGTCAGGTGATCACAAGATGATCAGAGGACATGCCATAAACCTGCTGCATATATTTGATGTCCCATAGAAGTTCAAGGTGATGAGTGTTATTGTTGAGACAATCAAGAGGACTGCTGCTGATCAGAAGAGATCATGTGGGTATGCCCCACAAATTCAGGAGCTCATCAACTCAAAGATGGGCAAAGGCAAATATTTATTGGATAAGGAGCACCTGCCCATCTACCCAGAATTTGAGGACAACACAGTTGTCATGACTGAGAATGAACCATCATCTGTGCAAGCACAAGAGAAGAAAGCCAAAGCTAAAGCTGAGAAAGCTGCCAAGATGCCAAGTGTTGAAGAGGCATCTCAAATTTTCCTGAAGAGCAAGCAAGATCAGCTAGCATATCTGATCCAGTCTACACTGAGGATTGAGAAGGGCTTGGCCACCCTGACTCAAAACCATGAGAGCTTGGAGAGGATCATTGAAGAAAAATTCTATAATCTTGATCTGAAGGTTACAGGGATGCAGACAACAGTTGAGCAGCTACAGGATGAAGTAGAGGAGAAGAAGGGCAAGACTACTACAGATGCTTTTGCCAGAGTGCCCAGAGGAGAGAGATCTGCTGTGGTGCCTGTGACAGACACTAGAGCTACATCATCAGCACCAGCAGCTACTGCTCCAGTTCCACCTCCAACAGCTACTCCACCAGCTCCAGCTACTTCATCAGAAGCTTTCGTCCTTGGAGTTCTTTCTAGACCTCCCGGAGATCAAGCCTGAGAGTCGTTTAGCACTATACTTTTTTGAACTTTTTGGTAACTTGTTGCCAAAGGGGGAGAAAAATGTATAAATCATAGGCTTCGAGAGAGAGTGTTGCTTTTTGTCTCTCTTGCTATTTTGGTTGAACTTTTTATTGTGTGCTTGTGTGATACTACTTTATGTCCTTGTGAGATACTTGTTTGATCATGTGTTTGATCATATGCTACCCTTAATGCTTGTTGGATGATACTATCTTTCATACCCTATTATGATCATTCACTTTGCTTGGTGATGAGTGCATGTTTTTAATTTATATCATTTGAGCGCTCCACCAAGATGTATGTGACATGGAAGAGTAACCCATGATCCTAATCGATTGTGCATTTGCATTCAAAAGCAAATCTTAAATAATGCACAAATTTAGGGGGAGCTCTTGCTTATCACATACTTCTCAAAGCGACAATGTTTTTCAATCTTATTATCATTTGTCGAAGCTTTGATCTATATGTTGTCATCAATTACGAAAAAGGGGGAGATTGAAAGTGCAAGTATCCCTGGGTGGTTTTGATAATTCCTAACAACATATAGCTCATTGAGCTAATGCTATTCCAAGATAAATATTTCAGGAAAGCTCAATGATTGGCATGGCATGGATTAGAAAGTGGACCCTTCAAAATGCTAAGGACAAGGGATTGGCTCAAGCTCAAAGCACAAGACTCTACATTTTCTATTTTAGTGATCCAAGATCACATTGAGTCTATAGGAAAAGCCAATACTATTAAGAAGGGATGAGGTGTTGCTTAATGAGGCTCTTGCTCAAAATGCTTAGTGATATGCTCCAAAACCCTCCACTACTTTCTCATATCCACATATGTCCTAATCCAAAAAGTCCAACTCGGCCCCACCGAAATTTCATATCCGGAGCCACCGAGTTCAGTTGACATAGCCACTGCCAGAAACCCTAATCAATTCGGTCTCACTGATAGGGACCTCGATCTCACCGAGATGGGGTTGTAATCTCTCTGTTTCCCTTCGTAACGTTTCGGTCAAACCGAGATGAGCGATCGGTCCCACCGAGATTGCAATGCAAAGTCTCTGTTTCCCTTTCATAAAGTTTCGGTCCAACCGAGATGAGCGAATCGGTCCCACAGAGTTTGCCTGACCAACTCTCTGTTTGACTATTACCAAAATCGGTCTCACCGAGTTTGTGTAATCGGTCTCACCGAGATTACGTTATGCCCTAACCCTAATGATATCGGTCCCACCGAGTTGACACATCGATCCCACCGAAAACCCTAACGTTCACATTTTGAACTAAATCGGTCCGACCGAGTTTCATGATTCGGTCCCACCGAGTTTGGTGATTTGTGTGTAACGGTTAGATTTTGTGTGGAGGCTATATATACCCCTCCACCCACTCTTCATTCGTGGAGAGACCCATCAGAACATGCCTACACTTCCAACACATATTTTCTGAGAGAGAACCACCTACACTTGTGTTGAGGTCAAGATATTCCATTCCAACCACATGAATCTTGATCTCTAGCCTTCCCCAAGTTGCTTTCCACTCAAATCTTCTTTCCACCAAATCCAAATCCGGTGAGAGAGAGTTGAGTGTTGGGGAGACTATCATTTGAAGCACAAGAGCAAGGAGTTCATCATCAACACACCATTTGTTACTTCTTGGAGAGTGGTGTCTCCTAGATTGGCTAGGTGTCACTTGGGAGCCTCCGTCAAGATTGTGGAGTTGAACCAAGGAGTTTGTAAGGGCAAGGAGATCGCCTACTTCGTGAAGATCTACCCTAGTGAGGCATGTCCTTCGCGGGCAACGGCCATGGTGGGATAGACAAGGTTGCTTCTTCGTGGACCCTTCATGGGTGGAGCCCTCCGTGGACTTGCGCAACCGTTACCCTTCGTGGGTTGAAGTCTCCATCAACGTGGATGTACGATAGCACCACCTATTGGAACGACGGATAAAAAATCTCCGTGTCAACATTGCGTTTGCTCCTTCAAACTCATCCCTTTACCTTCATATGCAATTGTTTTACATTCCGCTGCTATAATCTTAGAATTGCATGTGTAGGTTGATTGCTTGACTTGTGATAAGTTGCTAAAATCTGCCAAGAACTAAGATTGGGAAAAGGCTAGATTTTTATTTGGTCAAGTAGTCTAATCAACCCCCCTCTAGACATACTTCCGATCCTACAGTCATCGATGAAGAAGACGACGCCACTTCACCGACCATGGCTGCACTGCATCTTGACACTGCATCAGGCCCTTCTGCACCACCAAACTCCAACGTCGACCCTGCTCCATCATCTGCTCCTTCTGGGAATGAGTAGATGCTCTATGTCTTCACACCTTTTTGGTCATTACTGACAAAAGGGGGAGAAGCATATGAGTTGATAGTCTTCAAGCGGGTCCTTATGGGTGGTTGCATTATTTTGCCAAGTATTTACAACTCTCGTAGCGTGAAGACTATGGAGTGCGAAGACATAGTTGTTTCGTAGTTTCCTTTTCTTCTTTGTTGAGTCATAGGAACCGCCGTACTGTTAAGTGGGGTCCAAGTGAATAGAGTCAGAGTGACTGATGTGATGCTCAACCAAATCCTATGTCTTCGAGCGAAGACAATGCGAGCAAATCTTATCCAGAGTTGGATGAGTCAGCTTTACTTGTAGCCCAAGTCAAGCTATCGCGTGTGTTTGAAATCTGACCGTTGGACACGTGTCAGTTCCTTAGTGACCCAGGGTCATTTTGGACAAATCAGGTCGGGATGCCTCCTGGCTATAAATAGCCCACCCCCTACACCATAAATTGGTGGCTGCTCAGAGTTAGTGCATGGCTTTTGTCGTTTGAGAGCCACCCACCTCTGAAGCACTTGAGAGAGATCCTTGCGAGGACAAAGCCCAAAATATCCAGAGCCAAAGAGTGTTAGGCATCACTGAAGTCCTTCTGTCCGCATGATCTGAAGACTTGTTACACTTTAGGACTGTGAATCCTCCAGCCGGTTAGGCGTCGCGTTATGAGCATCCAAGAGCCATTGTGGATTGCCGGTGAACGAAGTCTGTGAAGGTTTCGAAGTCTACCTTGAAGACTTACCAGAGTGATTGGGCGGGGACTGTGTGTTCTTAGCTCAAGGGGAATAAGGTGAAGACGCGGTCTTCTGAGTTGAATCTCAGCCTCCCTAACCAAACGTACAGTTGTCACAGCATCTGGAACTGGTCCAACAAATCATTGTCCTCACCAACCTACTGGTTCTATCCTTTACCTCTCTTTACTTACAGTTTGTCTTCGTGAGGTCATTGCCTACCTGCATGATCTGATTGGCTTCACTGTGTAAAGACTGTTTGTTGTTCGGCTTCATACTATCTTCCATCCTGATCCATTCTACCTAGCTGCTAATAGTCTTCGTGCTTTCACTTCATTGCTTACTTGACTATGGCTTGTCTAGTGTAGTCTACCTTCCGCTGCATATCAATAGGTTCATTTCTATAGTTTGTCTTCAAAGCCCCCTTGTTTTGAAGACTTCCATAAAAATCGCCTATTCACCCCCTCTAGTCGATAACTAGCACTTTCAAATTGCTACTCCACAATGCATTCCCTTAGGACCACATATGGTGAAGTGTCATGTAGTCGACGTTCACATGACACCACTAAGGGAATCACAACATACATACTATCAAAATATCGAACACATATCAAATTCACATGATTACTTGCAACATGATTTCTCCCGTGACCTCAAGAACAAAAGTAACTACTCACAAATGATAAACATGTTCATGATCAGAGGAATTTTCAATAGCATAATGGATCTGAACATATAATCTTCCACCAAATAAACTATATAGTAATAAACTACAAGATGTAATCAACGCTACTAGTCACCCACAAGCACCAATCTATAGTTCCGATAACAAGATTGAATACAAGAGATGAACTAGGGTTTGAGATGACATGGTGCTGTTGAAGATATTGATGGAGATTTCCCTCCCCAAGATGGGAGAGTTGTTGGTGATGATGATGATGATGATTTCCCCCTCCGGGAGGGAAGTTCCCCCGGCGGAATCGCTCCGCCGATGGGAAAAGTTCTCCTACCCAAGTTTCGCCTCGAGACGGTGGTGCTCCATACCGAAAGCCTTCTCTTTATTTTTTCTAGGTCAAAATGACTTATATACCAGAAGATGGGCACCGGAGGTGGGCCGAGGAGGGCACAATCCACCAGGGCGCGCCTGGGCTCCCTGGCGCACCCAAGTGGGTTGTGCCCACCTGGTGGGCCCCCTCTGGTAGTTATTTGCTCCAATAATTCTTAAATATTCCATAAAAAATCTCCATGAAGTTTCAGCTTGTTTGGAGTTGTGCAGAATAGGTAGCCTGACGTAGCTTTTTCAGGTCCAGATTTCCAGCTACCCGAATTCTCCCTCTTGGCGTGTACCTTGCAAATTATGAGAGAAAAGGCATTAGAATTACTCCAAAAAGCATTATTATGGATAAAAACATCATAAATAACAGTAATAAAACATGATGCAAAATGGACGTATCGATATGAGTCTTTGCTTTTTAGTTTGCCACAATAATACTTGCTGTACACACCTTTTGAGAGGGACACACATTAATCGTGAATTTATTAGAATACTCTATGTGCTTCACTTATATCTTTTGAGCTAGGCAATATGCTTTAGTGCTTCACTTATATCTTTTTAGAGCACGACGGTGGTTTTATTTTATAGACATTGATGAACTCTCATGCTTCACTTATATTATTTTGAGAGTCTTAAACAACATGGTAATTTGCTTAGGTTATGAATTTAGTCATAATATGATGGGCATCCAAGAGGGATATAATAAACACTTTCATATAAAGAGCATTGAATACTATGAGAAGTTTGATTCCTTGCATTTGTTTTGAGACATAAATATGGTGATATTAGAGTCATGCTAGTGAGTAATTGTTGATTGGTAGAAATACTTGTGTTAAAGTTTGTGATTCCCGTAGCATGCACGTATGGTGAACCAATATGTGATGAAGTCGGAGCATGCTTTATTTATTGATTGTCTTCCTTACGAGTGGCGGTCGGGGACGAGCGATGGTCTTTTTGATGGCTAATAGACTTTTGGAATAAGTATGTGAGTTCTTTATGATTAATGTTGAGTGCATGGATTATACGCACTCTCACCCTTCCACCATTGCTAACCTCTCTAGTACCGCGCAACTTTCGCCGGTGCATTAAACCCACCATATACCCTTCCTCAAAACAGCCACCATTCCTACCTATTATGGCATTTCCATAGCCATCCTGAGATATATTACCATGCAACTTCCACCATTCCGTTTATTATGACACGCACCATCATTGTCATATTGCTTTGCATGATCATGTAGTTGGCATAGTATTTGTGGCAAAGCCACCGTTCATATTTTTTATACATGTCACTCTTGATCATAGCACATCCTGGTACACCGCCGCAGGCATTCATATAGAGTCATATCTTGTTTTAGTATCGACTTGTAAGTAAATAAAAGTGTGATGATCTTCATTATTAGAGCATTGTCCCATGTGAGGAAAGGATGATGGAAGCTATGATTCCCTCACAAGTTGGGATGAGTCTCCGGACTTTACAAAAAATAAAAAGAGGCCAAAGAAGCCCAAACAAAAAAAAAACAAGAGAAAAGAGAGAAGGGACAATGCTACTATCCTTTTTCCACACTTGTGCTTCAAAGTAGCACCATGATCTTCATGATAGAGGGTCTCCTATTTTGTCACATTCATATACTAGTGGGAATTTTTCATTATAGAACTTGGCTTGTATATTCCAATGATGGGATTCCTCAAAGTGCCCTAGGTCTTCGTGAGAAAGCAAGTTGGAGGCACACCCACTTAGTTTCTTTTTGAGCTTTCATACACTTATAGCTCTAGTTCATCCGTTGCATGGCAATCCCTACTCACTTGCATCGATATCTATTGATGGGCATCTTGATACGTCTCCAACGTACCTATAATTTTTGATTGTTCCATGTTGTTATGTTATCATTCTTAGATGTTTTACAATCATTTTATATCAACTTCATATCATTTTTTGAGACTAACCTATTAACATAGTGCCCAGTGCCAGTTGCTATTTTTTGCTTGTTTTTTACTTTGCAGGAAATCAATACAAAACGGAGTCCAAACACAGTGAAACTGTTTGGTGATTTTTTCTGGACCAGAAGACACCTGTTGGGCCAAAGAAGTACCAGAGGGGGGCTCCGAGGGGAGCACAACCCACCTGGGCGCGCCTGGGGGCCCAGGCGCGCCCCGGTGGGTTGTGCCCACCTCGGCCGCCTCCTGCACCACCTCTATGCTCTATAAAAACCCAAATATTCCAGAAACCCTAGGGGAGGCAACGGAAAACAATTCCAGTCACCGCAAGTTCCAGAAACCACAGATCCAATCTAGAAACCATCACGGAGGGGTTCATCATCCTCATTGGTGCCTCTCCGGTGATGCGTGAGTAGTTCACTGTAGACCTATGGGTCCGTAGTTAGTAGCTAGATGGATTCCTCTCTCTCTCTCTCTCTCTCTCTCTCTTTTGATTCTCAATACAATGGTCTCTTGGAGATCTATTTGATGTAACTCTTTTTGCGGTGTGTTTGTTGGGATCCGATGAACTTTGAGTTTATGATCAGATCTATGTTTTTATCCATGAAAGTTATTTGAGTCTTTTGATCTCTTATATGCATGATTACTTATAGCCTCGTATTTCTTCTTCGAATCTTTGGTTTAGTTAGGCTGGTTAGGTCGATTTTTCTTGCCATGGGAAGAGGTGCTTTGTAATGGGTTCGATCTTACGGTGCTCGACCCCAGTGACAGAAGGGGAAACGACATGTATGTATCGTTTCTATTAAGGATAACAAGATGGGGTCTATTCCTATATGAGCAGATCTTGTCTACATCATGTCATCGTTCTTATTGCATTACTTCGTTTCTCCATGAACTCAATACACTAGATGCATGCTGGATAGCGGTCGATGTGTGGAGTAATAGTAGTAGATGTAGGCAGGAGTCGGTCTACTAATCTTGGACGTGATGCCTATATAATTTTCATTGCGTGGATATTGTCATAATTATTTGAAGTTCTATCAATTTCCCAACATTAATTGTTTACCCACTGTATGCTATTTTTCTCGAGAGAAGCCACTAGTGAAATCTACGGCTCCCGGGTCTATTTTCTCATCATATACTTTCAGATCTATTTTGCTATTTGCCTTTTTATTTATTTGCAACTTTTATTTTCAGATCTATATTATCAAAAACCCAAAAATACCTCGCTGAATTTTATTTGCTTTTATTTGCATCTGTCAACCTACTACAATTTTATCTCACCAACTTGACAATTTTTGGCACAGTTACCCGAAAGGGATTGACAACCCCTTTAACACGTCGGGTGGCAAGTATTTGTTCTTTGTGTCCAGGTACCATTTACGTAGTGTTGCATGGTTCTCCTACTGGTTCGATAACCTTGGTCTCATCACTGAGGGAAATACCTACCGTTGCTGTGCTGCATCATCCCTTCCTCTTTGGGGAAATACCGACGTAGTTCAAGCCAACATCACATATCCATAGCTCATTAATTTGCCTAGTTGATGTGAGACTTTCTCCTTCTTTTTGCCTTCTCCACAACCACCATATTCTATTCCACCGATAGTGCTATATCCATGGCTCACACTCATGTATTGCGTGAAAGTTGAAAAAGTTTGAGAACACTAAAGTATGAAACAATTGCTTGACTAATACCAGGGTTGTGCATGATGAAATATTTGTGTGATGAAGATAGAGCATAGCCAGACCATATGATTTTGTAGGCATAGCTTTCTTTGGCCATGTTATTTTGAGAAGACATGATTGCTTTATTAGTATGCTTGAAGTACTATTGTTTTTATGTCAATATTAAACTTTGTTTTGAATCTTATGGATCTGAATATTCATGCCACAATAAAGAAGATTACATGAGAAATATGTTAGGTAGCATTCCACATCAAAAATTCTATTTTTGTCATTTACCTACTCGAGCACGAGCAGGAATTAAGCTTGGGGATGCTTGATACGTCTCCAACGTATCTATAATTTTTGATTGTTCCATGCTATTATATTATCTATCTTGGATGTTTTATATGCATTAATATGCTATTTTATATTATTTTTGGGACTAACCTATTGACCTAGAGCATAGATTGGAGATTTGCTTGTACCTCCTACTGGATTGATACCTTGGTGCTCAAACTGAGGGAAATACTTATCTCTACTTTGCCGCATCACCCTTTCCTCTTCAAGGGAAAAGCCAACGCAATCTCAAGAAGTAGCATTCATCCACATGATTGTGCGGTGTGCTTTGAGATGCTGTGCTACTTGTATTGGAACTGTTTTAAATAAATGTTGAATTGAAGCTATTGTATTGCTGTCTTTTCCCATTAAGTGAACAAAAATGGGACCAACCCAGACATGATGCTTGTTTCTTTGTTACTGATACGTCTCCATCGTATCTACTTTTCCAAACTCTGTTGCCCTTGTTGTGGACTCTAATTTGCATGATTTGAACGGAACTAACCCGGACTGACGCTGTTTTCAGCAGAATTGCCATGGTGTTATTTTTGTGCAGAAATAAAAGTTCTCGGATTGACCTGAAAATTTACGGAGAATATTTTTGGAATACATAAAAAATACTGGCACAAGAATTATCCAGAGGGGGTCCACTCAGAGGCCACAAGCCTGGGGGGCGCGCCTAGAGGGCTTGTGGGTCCCCTGGACCTCCTCCGACCTCAACTCCAACTCTATATAACCCTATTCGGGTAGAAAATCAGAGAGAAGGATTCATCGTGTTTTACGAGACGGAGCCGCCGCCACCTCCTGTTCTTCATCGGGAGGGCAGATCTAGAGTCCGTTCAGGGCTCCGAAGAGGGGGATTCGTTTCCATCATCATCACCAACCTTCCTCCATCACCAATTTCATGATGCTCACCGCCGGGAGTGAGTAATTCCATCGTAGGCTTGCTGGATGGTGATGGGTTGGATGAGATTTATCATGTAATCGAGTTAGTTTTGTTAGGGTTTGATCCTTAGTATCCACTATGTTCTGAGATTGATGTTGCTATGACTTTGCTATGCTTAATGCTTGTCACTAGGGCCCGAGTGCCATAATTTCAGATCTGAACCTATTATGTTTTCATGAATATATTTGTGTTCTTGATCCTATGTTGCAAGTCGTAGACACCTATTACGAGTTATGATCCGCATACTCCAAGGTGACAATAATTGGGATTCTTTCCGGTGATTACCGTAATTTGAGGAGTTCATGTATTCACTAAGTGCTAATGCTTTGTTCCGGTTCTCTATTAAAAGGACTCCTTAATATCCCTTAGTTTCCATTAGGACCCCGCTGCCACGGGAGGGTAGGACAAAAGATGTCATGCAAGTTCTTTTTCATAAGCACGTATGACTATATACGGAATACATGCCTACATTATATTGATGAATTGGAGCTAGTTCTGTGTCACCCTAGGTTATAACTGTTGCATGATGAATGCCATCTGTCATAATTACCCATCACTGATCTGATGCCTATGAGCTTTTCACATATTGATCTTTGCTTAGTTACTTTTCCGTTGTTGCTGTTACAATCGCTACAAAACTGCTACTGTTACTTTTGTCACCGTTACTGTTACTTCCATACTACTTTGCTACCAAAAACTTTGCTGCAGATATTAAGTCTTTCAGGTGTAGTTGAATTGACAACTCAGCTGCTAATACTCGTGAATATTCTTTGGCTCCCCTTGTGTCGAATCAATAAATTTGGGTTGAATACTCTACCCTTGAAAACTGTTGTGATCCCCTATACTTGTGGGTAATCAAGACCTTTTTCTGGCACCGTTGCCGAGGATGTCGGATTCGGGGTTCCGCAGACCCTTGCGAGGTTCGAACTCTGAGGTGCGTGCGAAGAACTCTCACTCCCCAGTCTACCTACCCAACGATTCCACGGCCTAGCTCGTCAAACCCAAAGAACAAGAGACACAACAGTTTATCCTGGTTCGGTCCACCTTGCGGTGTAATACCCTACTCCAGCTTTGTGGTGGATTGCCTCGAGGGGCTGAGGATGAAATAGTACAGAGTGGGAACGGCCTCAGGAGGTGAGGCGTTCTTGAGCTCGATGAGCTGGTGGGAGAGAGGGTGGTCTGAATGATCCGTCCCCTTCTATGGTGGTGGCTAGGTCCTATTTATAATGGCTTTGGTCCTCTTCCCAAATTTAGGCGGGAAGGGATCCCACAACGGCCAGATTTGAAGGGGGACACCTAGTACAAGCTATCCTGACAAAAGTGGTCTTCGCCTGCGAAAGGCTCTGGTGGTGACGCTGCGCCGGGCTCCACGATGACCTTCGTCATGTCGTCCTCGCGGTCCTTGGTCTTGTTGCACCGATATGGAAACCTTTGCCTGATTCCTTGCGACTCCACGCCTGCGCTTGTGGCCTTAGCACCAAAGGGGAAACTGGTACACTGTGCCCGCCTGGCCTTGGTCGTCATGGCTCACGTCACACGAACCTCACGAGGTGCACCTTGCATAGATATATCCACTCGTCGGGAGCCAGCCTAGCGAGGCTACCCCCCAGGGAGGTCTTGCTGTCATTCGCCTCGCGAGGCCTGGCCCCTCGCGAGGGTCTTGAGTTGTTGTTGTAGAAGCTAGGCCGTACCAGGCCGTCGATGGAGCCACGCCATGGGCCGCAGGCAGGCAAGTCTGGGTACCCCCGTTCCCAGGACGCCAACAGTAGCCCTCGGGCCCAAGGCACGCTCGAACTTGGCTTCGAGGCGAAGCCAAGGGGCAAGTGCAGAGCGCCGCGGGCCCCAACTGCCTGCGGCCTTGTTGACGCGTGGTGATTGATAAGATGTGGGCGTCTCCGCTTCCCCACACTGCCTCGGCAACCGTCCGACTTGACGAGACCCTGCTGCATGCAGAGAAAAGTCATCATTACGTGCGATCATGAGGCTGGCGGTTGGCCTCCTCTTGGCTATAAATGAGGAGGGGGACGGAGCCCCCCTTTGCTCATCTCCTTCTTCTTGTCGCCCGCTCTCTCTTCTTCCTCTGTGCTTCGCCGTCTTGCCGTGGTGCCCATGGCGCCGATCAGGAGGTTTTCCACAGCGGAGAAGGGAAAACCCCCCCGCGAGGAGCAGGGACTGCTCCCGCCGAAGAAGAGGCTGAGCCGCCCCCACGACACTGGCGACAGGCCAGTGGTGGTGCGGCCTTGGTACGAGCGACCTCCGCCCGGCTTCCTGCTTCCTTTGTAGGCCCAAGGGCAAGGCTCCGGAGGAGGCGGCAGTGCCCCGCGCCTTGCCAGCCACGACTGCAATGGCCGGGCTGAAGTTGCACGGGCTGCTGGCCCGTGGACCCACGCTGAAGGCTCTTCGCGTGAGTTCATGGTGTGGGCGGCGATGCCCCCGTGCACGTGGATTCATCTCCCGTGGTTCTTCACCGAGGAGATTCCGCCTAGGGGCCCACTCGAGCTGTGGCTGCAGGACGCCGGGTGCTGCAGTCTAGCCACGGGGGCAGAGGTCGAGGTCGCCCCCCCAAGGCAAAGTCTTCATGACCCGTGGATGGGGCGTGGTCGCTCGCGCTTGCCGCGCGGAGGGGGCCCTCGCCATTCATTTTGAGTATGACGGCGCCTCCACGCTGTTCTTCAAGGTCTACGACGAGGAAGGTCGCCGCCTAGAGTGCTGCCCCAGAGGAAGCCACCAGCAGGCCACAACAGCGGGCGTTGAGCTCGCTCCTGGTCCTGCCGCCAGCTCCTTTGGCAGCAGTGATGACTCATGGGAGTCCAATGATTCTCCCAAGCCTAGCGAGTCCCCGAAGTCGAGTGACGATAGCTACGTGCCTCCGAGCTCTCGCCATGCCCGGAGCACGGCAGCGGCATCCGCTCGGCGTCGTCGATGACCTGGATGGGGTTGGCGTCGGCTTCTTGTGGCCCACTGTTGATGATGGCGTCGATGGCGACGCCCGTAGTCAGGGCTTCCTTGAGGTTTTCTTCTTTTGTTCCCTGCGAGGAATCGAGACAAGACCCCGTGGGGGCATGAAAAGAACCTGTAATGCTTTTGCTTCAATATTTATTATTCCTGTTATAACGTTGCGGGTGCATGTCTTGCTTCGACATTGTCCCCCCTTTCCGTCCTCGCAGTAGCTTAGCGCTCTACGCCGGCATGTCCCAGTCCCCAGGCAAGCTTCGGTCGTCGCTGGTATGCCAGGTCGCGATGCCGTGGTCAAGGCCAGGAGGTGAGCGGCCCAAGGTCCGGTAAGAGCTCCTAAGGCACGATGCTCAAGAGGTCCCCTTTGGCGTGCAAGCTTCTCCCTAAAGGTTGGAAAGGAAAGCGGCATTGCCGGAGCAAGGCTGTGAGAATCTAAGCTCCAGACAGTGGCGTCGCATCGACATGAATAGGTGACTTATCTTAACGAGAGAGAGAGAGAGAGAGAGAGGCGATTCCTTGCGCAGCGCCTGATTTGTGATTCAGCGATGGTGTCTCTGGGTAGGCTCACGCCAACCCCCCTTTCCTTGCTCATCTAAGTGCTCTACGTCCTCGGGTTCCGACCCTCGAGCGAGCTCCGCCACCACTGGTATGCCAGGTCGCGATGCTGTGGTCAAGGCCAGGGGGTGAGGGCTAGAGAGTCAGTAGGAGCTCCCGAGGCGCGATGCTCGAGAGCCCCCCTTTAACGCACAAGCGAATCGCGTCAAAAAGGGGCAGCTGGCGGGGCCGCCCGTAGCTAAGTGTTGGATTTCGGGTTCCGCAGACCCTAGAAAGGTTCGAACTCTGGGGTGCGCACGAAGAACACTCTCTCCCCAGCGCGCTCGCTCAACGATCCCACGGCCTAGCTCGACGAACTCAAGGAACAAGGGACACAGGGGTTTATACTGGTTCGGGCCACCGTTTGGTGTAATACCCTACTCCAGTGTGTGGTGGTAGATTGCCTCTCGAGGGCTGAGGATGAACTAGTACAGTGGATGAAGAGCCTCCGGAGGAGAGGTGTTCTTGTGCTCGATGAGTTGGTGAGGGTGAGGGCGGAATGGATCCGTCGTCCCCCTCTATGGTGGTGGCTCAGTCCTATTTATAGTGGCCTTGGTCCTCTTCCCTAATGTAGGCGGGAAGGGATTCCACAACGGCCAAGTTTGAAGGGAGACAACTAGTACAAGCTATCCTGACAAAAGTAGTCTTCGCCTGCCAAAGGCTCTGGTGGTGACGCTGCCCCGGGCTCCATGATGACCTCCGTCCTGCCGTCCTGGCGGTCCTTGGTCTTGTTGCACCGACATGGAAACCTTTGCCTGGTTCCTCGGGACTCCGCGCCTGCACTTGCCCCCTTGGCACTAAAGGGGAAACTGGTACGCTGCGCCCGCTGGCGTCCGCCTAGCCTCGGTCGTCATGGCTTACGTCATGCGAACCTCGCGAGGTGCACCTTGCATAGATATCTCCGCTCCTCGGGAGCCAGCCTAGTGAGGCTGCCCCTAGGGAGGTCTTGCTGCCGTTTGCCTCGCGAGGCTTGGCCCCTCGCGAGGGTCTTGAGCTGTTGTTGTCGAAGCTGGGCCGTACCAGGCCGTTGATGGAGCCACGCCATGGGCCGCAGGCAGGCAAGTCTGGGTACCCCCGTCCCCAGGACGCCGACAGTAGCCCCCGGGCCCAAGGCGCGCTCGGGCTTGGCTTCGAGGTGAAGCCAAGGGGCAAGTTTGAAGCTCCGCGGGCCCCACCCGCCTGCGGCCTTGGTCGACGCGTGGCGACTGATTGGAAGTGGGTGCCTCCGCTTCCCCACGCTGCCTCGGCAATCGTCCGACTTGACGAGACCCTGCTGCATGCATAGAAAAACCATCATTACATGCGATCGTGGAGGACGGCGGTTGGCCTCCTCTTGGCTATAAATGAGGAGAGGGGCGAAGCCCCCGTCGCTCATCTCCTTCTTCTCACCGCCTGCTCCTTCTTCTTCCTCGCCTCGCCATCTTGCCGCAACCCCCATGGCACCGACGAGGACGTTCTCGGCCGCGGAGAAAGGGAAGGCTCGCCAGGAGAGGCCTGGCTCGCCACCGCCCAAAAGGGGGCGAGGTCGCCCCCGCAAGCATGCTGTGACCCCCGCTATGGCTCCTCGGGGGCGCGGTCGCACTCCTTCGGGGACCGGTGTCGTCCGCGGCGGCTGCAATGGTGCCTCCTCCCACGGCGGGGGCCGCTCTGGGCGGAGCAGCCCTTGCGGCGAGGGGATGCGTGCCGTGGTCGCCCGGCCTCCTCGGCCGCGCTTCCACTCAGCGGAGGTGCTCCCAGAGTTCGTGGCGTGGTCGGAGAGTCCACTAGGCACCTGGCTCCAGCTCCCGTGCTCCTTTGCCGGCGAGCTGTCGGCTGGGGGTTGTGGCGGCCTCTGGCTGCAAGCCGACGGTTGCTGCAGCAAGGCCTCGTGGGTCGCGGTGGAGACCTCCATCGCGGGCAACGTGGCCCTGGCCCGCGGCTGGCAGACGTTTGCCCACGCGCGCGGCCTGAGCGGGCGGTGCACCCTCCACTTCAAGTATGACAGCATCGCGACCCTCTTTGTGAGGGTTTTCAGGGAAGATGGTCGCCGCGCAGGGTGGTGCCCCGAAGACAGCGGTGGCGATGACGAGCTCGGCCTGGGCGATGGTCGTGACGAGGTTGAGGGCGAACTCGCCCTTGGCGACGACCGCGGTTCACCCAGCGGCGGCAGCTTCTCCGCCAGCGAGAGCACCAGCAGCGGCAGCTACGACCAACCGCCTCGCCATCGGGCCCGCATCGAGGACGGTGGCGGGTCATCCCGCCGCCACGCGGTGGTGAAGCACGAGAGAGGCTCAGACTGAGCTGAGTCCGGGAGGCCCTCGGTGCCGGGCCTCGTGAGCCTCCACGGTCGCGCAGGCCGCTTTTGTTTGACTTTTCCCTCCTTCCTACATTTTGAAAAAAGGTAGATGGACCCGCTAGGGCATGTAATGAACTGTGGTCCTTATGCTATTATGTTATGCTTATTGTTCCGACGTTGTTCGTGCTCCACGTAGATGTAAGAGGGGCAACTTAGCTTAACACCCTCGGGGTTGGTTTCCGTCTCGTGAGGGCGCGCCTCCTGCACTACAAAAAAAAGACACATCCGTGACATTTTGGGCCGAACGAATTTTTTTTCTGTCATACATATGACACTTCTATGACGATAATTGTGACAAAACCCGGTATCATCATAGATGTGGTGGGCTCCTACTTCTATGACAAAAAATCATGACAGAAAATGGGCTTTTCATCCTGGGCGGGCCGGAGACGCAGCTGCATGACATTCTTTGGGCCGTCCATGACGGAAAAAACCATGGTAGAAGCGAGGGCAGGAAAATTTCGGGGAGTTCCCGGTTACGGTGGGAGGTCGGGGGCCGAGCGATGCGCGTTTCTCTCGTACACGTACGCGCGTGTGTGCGAGGTGTTGGGCTCTAACTGAACCCGAGCAATTGCACTGCAGGCTACGCGTTACTGAACCCGAGCGATCGATCGATGGCTATTAACTGAACCCGATCGAGCGATTCCTTCGCTACTGCTGCTAACTGAAGCCGATCGATGCTGCCTCTGGATGAATAGTGAGCGTTGCTTCTGGATGAACAGGACCCCGTGGTGTTGCCTCTGGATGAACAGGACCCCGATCGATCGAGCCGATTGGGGCTGGATGAACAGGACCCCGTGGAGGGCAGGATGAATAGGACCACCCCGTGGAGGGCAGAATGAACAGTAGATGGTGGAGGGCTGGATGAACAGTAGCCCGTGGAGGGGTGGTTGAACAGGAGCCCGTGGAGAGGGCTGGTTGAACAGTAGCCGGTGGAGTAGCGCGTGGTGGAGCCCGTGGATGAACAGTCGCAGGTGGAGGCTGGAGGAGGTCGACGGTGGATGAACAGTAGCCCGTGGAGGCTGGAGGGGGTCGACGGTGGATATGAACAGTATCCCGTGGAGTCCCGTTTTGCGGTACGCACACCCCTCCCGATGAACAGGACCCCCGTTTCGACCGTAGCGCTTCAACACAAGTCCGTTTCCTCCGTTTTGCGGTACGCCACACCCCTCCCGATCAACAGGACCCCCGTTTCGACCGTAGGAGGCCCGTTTCCTCCGTTTTGCGGTACGCCAGACCCCTCCCGATGAACAGGATCTCATTTCAAACGTGGCCGGTTGAACACAAGGCCGTTTCCTCCGTTCTGCGGTACGCCAGGCCTCGTTTCCATCGGCTGTTCCGTCCAAGCCCTCCCGATGAACACGACGACGCATTCCGTTCCGACCCAGCCGGTTGGCTCCCCATGAACACTACGACGACGGTGTTTCTCCATTCTGACCCAGCCATGTACATGAGCCCTGGCCGTACGTATGCGCGAGTAGGCGTTCGAGAACCCGCCCGTATGTACACATACGTGGCTGTATTTTCTTTCTTGCACCCTGGCCGCTGTACGTACGTGTACATGCTACATGCGCGCCTCTACTACGACACTTACGCGCCTCTACTACGACACGTGCGCGCCTCTACATCCACCAGTATATATATACGTACACGTTCGCGACCAGAATGACAACGCTACGTACGCTTCGACCAGGTGGGTCCCGGCTGTCAGGCACTTCCTTGCCTGCGAAGATGTAGCTGGTGGGTCCCAGCAGTCAGGGGGCGAATCGTTTTTTTGCCCGGACGCACTTCCTTGTGTGCGAAGATGTAGCTGGTGGGTCCCAGCAGTCAGGGGGAAACATTTTTTCCGTGAAATACAGTGGCCCGTCCGGTGGGTCCCAGCTGTCAGGTGGAGGAATAATTATTTTCCGCGTAATAAGGAGGCACTTCCTTGCTGCGGCCGTGGACCCAGCTGTCAGCCTCTCCACGTACAGTCCACGTCCGATGGAAGTCGTTCCTTGACCACGTTGACCACGCCGCGCCGAGAGCACCAGGGCGGTGGACGACGGCGAGGCCTAGGAAGGGGACGACGGGGAGCCGAGGAAGATGCGGCAGTGGAAGCCCGCGCGGAGAGGAGTACGAGGGTTCACTGGTTCGGCTGCGGTGTGAGGCTGCCATCGCCGCAGGGCCTGGCCAGCGGTGGGAATAGTAGGGGGCGGTGAGGCCTCCGCGGCAGCACAGCCGGCCACGGGAGGCAGGAGCATGCGGCACGACCGGCGCTGCTTTGGGCGGCTGGAGCAAGAAGACCAGAGGTTGAAGAAGCACTACGGCCGTTGGATGGACATCGTACGGTCACTGGAGCTAGAATCGTGCATATTGACTAAGTTGACAAAGCCCTCCGTCCCCGTCAACTTAGTAGGCCCACAAGTCAGCCTGCCACTATACTGGGTCCCAGCTAACAGGGGGAGTATTCATTTTTTTGTGCGTAATAAGGAGGCACTTCCTTGCGTGCGAAGATATAGCTGGTGGGTCCGAGCTGTCAGCGGCGGTAACGTTTTTTTCGCGAAATACAGAGGCCCTTTCGGTGGGTCCCTGATGTCAGGTGGAGGAATCATTATTTTGCGCGTAATAAGGAGGCATTTCCTTGCGTGCGGCCGTGGACCCAGCTGTCGGCCTCTCCACGTACAGTCCACTTCAGATGCATGTCGGTCGTTGACCACGTTGACCAGGCCGCGCCGAGAGCACCAGGGCGGTGGACGACGGCGAGGCCTAGGAAGGGGACGACACGGAGGCAGGGAAGACTCGGCAGTTGTTTCCCACGCGGAGGGGAGTACGACTGTACGAGGGTTTACTGGTTCGTCTGCCGTCGCCGGAGAATAACAGCAGGTGTGGGTGAGTAGAGGGATGGCTAGGCCAGCGATGGGAGTACGGTGGGGCGGTGAGGCCTGCGCGGCAGCAGAGCCGGCTGCGGGGAGGAGGGAGCAGGCAGTCCCGCCGGCGCTTGTTTGAGCGGCTGGAGCAGGAAGAGCAGAGATTGAAGAAGCACGACGGCCGTTGGATGGACATCCAATAGTCAGTGCTTGTGCGTCAACCTTTTTTTAGGAAAGCCTCAAATCTGTGGAAAATAGCATACAACCCATCTGCCAATATTTCTAATAATTTATAGCCCATTTGCTAATTATTAAGGTTTTTTTGGAGCCCATATTCTTTTTGTTAGCATTACAGGCCATATTGTGGCCACGGTTAAAAAATTATACGAAATTTTGCATATTTCGGTGCGGTCCGAACTGTTTTTAATCTCGAAATTTCGACTCACATTCAAACTGATTTTAAAAATAAATGTATATCAATATAAAATCCAACAAATTCTCCACGCATAAAAATTAATGTAATTTAAAATCTCAAAATGAAAAAGAAAGATATTTGAAACTAATTGCCGGTTTGATGTGTTTTAAAAATGTACAACCCATTTCTCATTACTGATGGGCCATTTCCTCGGCCAGCCGAATGAAAGCTCTCCTCGTCTTGAAAGATTTGCAGCCCAACAGGCCTGACAAAGCGACGTGGCCATGGAGGACCTAGCTGTGAGCCTCTCCGCGTACAGTACTCTTTCGATGGAATGTCGTTGACCACGTTGACCACGCCGCGCCGAGAGCACCAAGGCGGTGGACGACGGCGAGGCCTAGGAAGGGGATGACGCGGAGCCGGGGAAGACGCGGCAGTGGATGCCCACGCGGAGAGGAGTACGAGGGTTCACCGGTTCGGCTGCGGTGTGAGGCTGCCGTCGCCGCAGGGCCTGGCTAGCGGTGGGAGTAGTAGGGGGCGATGAGGCCTCAACTGCAGCATAGCCGGCCACTGGAGGCAGGAGCAGGCGGTTTCCCCGGCGCTGGTTTGGGCGGCTGGTGCAAGAAGAGCAGCGATTGAAGAAGCAGCAGGACCGTTCGATTCAAATCCAACGGTTACTGCTGCTAGAATTGTTTGTTGACTAAGTTGACAAGCCCTGCGTACGCGTCAACTTAGTAGGCCCACAGGTCAGCCTCCCAACCGGTGCGCCCCAGATGTCAGTGGGAGGAATCATTTTTTTTCGCGTAATAAGGAGGCAGTTGATTGCGTGCGGCCAGGCCTGCGGAGGGAGTAGGGTGGGCCGGGGAAGCCTGCGCGGCATCACAGCGGGCCACAAGAGGAGGGAGCAGGCAGTCCCGCCGGCGCTAGTTTAGGCGGCTGGAGCAGGAAGATCAGAGATTGAAGAAGCACGTCGGCCGTTGGATGGACATCCAACAGTCACTGCTGCTAGAATCGTGTGTTCACTGACAAAGCCTTGCGTAAACAAGTCAGCCTCGAAATCTGTGGCGTGTACAGCCCATTTGCTATTATTTTTATAATTTTTACTCATTTTCTAATTCATATGGAATTTATTGCAGCCCGTTTTCCATTTTTAGAATTGCTGGCCATTTTCTGGTCAGTACCAGGGTCAAAAAATTAACTAAATATGTGGGAAATTTTGAAAATTCGCAAATTTTTGCTGGGGAACGAAATATTCTTAATCCAAAAATTAATAGCCATACTAAAACAAATTTAAAAATAAATTAGTACTATGTCATGTTAAATCCAATGAAATACGTATAAGATATCAGTGAAGAACAAAAACAAAAAAAGAAACTTATATCCCATTTGCTATAATTTTTTGGAATTTTCAACCCCTTTTGATATTACTTTTAACAGACATTGACCATACTCTTAAGCCAGGCCGGAATGCATCCCTCCTCGTCTTGAAAGATTTGCAGCCCAGTAATTCGGAGAAAACAAATAGGCCTAGCTTGGGTATTCTTCAAAAAGAAATACTGGGCTACCTATTTTCCCAAAGAACTGGTGCATGAGCATTTAGCTTTATTTATTTATTTACTTATTTATGTTTAGGGGACCATGAGCATGTACCTGGGCCGGATTCATGTGAGAGCCTCCCTTCCAGTTAATTATGGGCTTCTCTATTGGGCCTTCATCAGTGGGCTGCATGTTATCAACAAGTGGAAAATGTGTTCCGTACGAAAAATAGTATGCGCTACGTACGGTACGGGGCACTAAAGGATCGAACCGTGCAACGACTTCCAAAACATTGTGTTTGTCGTTCTAACAACACATTTATTCAACCAACAGACGAAATATACTACTGATTGTACATTGAAAACAGCAGCAGCAACCAGGGCTGGGGGTGCAACAGAAGCAGTAAGCAGGCCAGAAGAGTGAAGACGCAGCTCTCTCTTCCAAACCAAACATCAGCCATCATTACAAAAGGGCTACCAAAAAAGAACAAGTGTATGCATCAAACTAAATAAAGATCCTACTACACCAAGTGTACGCATCTAACTAACTGGCTCAGTTAGACGTTACTATTTATTAAGCTGTGGAGATTGGCTGACGGCTTGAACCAGATGGGTGCCTGACGGGGGAAACTCCAGCCAGCAGGTCGAAGTCTGATACTTGCGACCCTCTCTCCTACTTTGGGCTGCAGAGCGTGGCGGCACATATCAGGGTATGGTGCATGCAGAGACGCATGGTACGCTGTGTACACACAGTTTTGCCTGATGAACGAAACCGCGCTGCCATCATGATCCTTGCCGTCGGTTATCTCCTGGTTAATCGGATAATTCAGTCCGACAAACAGAGAGCGTGTACCAAGGCTACTTACCAGCCTCCAGTCAAAAATTCCTGAAGGCCCAGAGAAGCTGGGATCCTGCTCAAAGACCTTGCAGTGACTGTGATTGTATTCCGCGAAACAACACGTCCGGTACGTGCGAACGATCATCAATCTTTCGCCGTCGTCTGATCGAGCCAGGAACCACCTGCAACTGCCATGCCGCTTTTCTTTGAAAGGTTCTGGGATTAGGAAGGGTAGGGACACCAGGCGGCCTACAACATCATATCAAGTTGGAGTCAAATAAAAAAGGGCTCTTGATTTAGTCAATCTTAAGAACAGCATGTTATGAGCATGAATATTTTTTCAGCAAATGTTGACAGTAATATAAGCAAGCCATCATGATATCATAGGAAAGTAACATACTGCTGTAACAGCCGTTTGTAGCGATGACTGGAGTAGGCCAGCAATACGTCCAGCCATAGAAGGAGTCGACAGCGTAAATGAAGCCCTTGTGTTCAATGGCATCAGAGAACCATGGAGGATGTATGATCCTGCGATGGACGTGCAGATTTATCCACTTACCGCAGTGACCTGTCAGATAGGCGAGACCGCGGTTGAAGAACGCAATTAGCCTGAAGTCTTTATAATTCGCAGATCTTGTGGGCACTTGGCAGATTACAACCTTGAGCAAATCAAACTTGGTATCATGTTGGCTACTGTAAGATTCCGAGTATTCTGGGCCGCGGTGCCAAAGCAGTGCAGTGTTAATCGAAGGAAGGGGGATCAATCGCCGGGTGTAGACCTCCACGAGCATCCAGCTGCCGCGACCGTCGACGAGCACCATCCAAGACGTGTTCATGCCGACCCAGTACATACCGTTAATGTAGTTGAGGCTGACGGGGATCGGATCGCAGTCAAGGGGGTTGATGCTCGCCACCCTACGATCGTTATGCTGCGTGACACGCCGTTTCTGAAGATCAGGCGGCATCAGCAAGCAAGGAGCTGGCTTAAAAAGCTCCGGCCTGAGGGCTTTGAGTAAACGGTACAGCCCCGACGAGCACGCGGCGAGCGGCATGGTACTGAGATTGTCCACACGCGAAACAATGAGCTTGATTACCTCTGTGGGGAGCGAATTCCAGCCACTCTTTCGGCGGACGCTGCTCGGTTCTGCCATTGTTAGCGGGGATGGAAGATTGGACGAGATTATGTGCGGACAAAGATGGAGAAGCGAATATGTGCTGCGGGAAGTGGACAGGTGATGATGACTACAGCACGCCGCTTGACTTACGAGACACATACCAGCAGCGTAGGGTCATGTCGATGCCAGACAACTTGCTTGAGTGATCACAGTACTGGTACTCCCTACAGTGCTATGCCCTAACTTGCTTGAGTAGAGTAGTAGAGTAGGACTCTGCTCTACTACTAGCACCGGAGGAGTAGTATATTCTAATCTAAAATAGTTACAAACTTCAATGCCCGAGCGTGGAACGACTACGAACCGTGCTCAAAGACCGTGTCTACGTGGTGTTTGGACATGGGCGACAACCTCAACGCCAACGGTGCTGCTCCCGTTGCACCGTATGTGTTTCTGTCCTTCCTGTTCGAAATCGTGGTAGAATTCATGTTTCTACTCTGTATCCTACTACTATGCTAGTCCACATGATTAGTTTCATCTCTGTTATAGCCGTCATGATTTATTTTGTGCTTATTCGGATTAAATCTCGTAGTAACTTGCTCATATATTCAACTGGCGCAACGTCCCCTACAGCCACTCCCGTTTCATGGACGGCCTGGTCGATGCCTCCAAGGAGCCCTTCGTCCACTGCTATGAGTGCCCGATGCCGTTTTGTGGCTCGCCGGCGGACATGGTGCATCACCTCACGGATGCGTGCAGCGGTCACTGCTGGCCCTTGGCGGAGAACATCAAGTACGAGACGTGCTACCCGTTCACCATGCCGGAGTCGCTGGAGGATCACCGCCGCCTGCTAGTCTCGGAGGAGGACGGCAGCGTCTTCCTCTTGATCGTGGGCAGGAGTAATCCCATGTGTAAAAACTAATGATATCTTGAGAATTTTATCGGAAAATAGTATGTCGACCATTTCATCGAAAAAATGATATGTCGAGAAAGATGATAGAGGTGAGGAGGAGTGGGGCGTGGTGGTGACTGGTGGTCGGACTGGGCGGAGGCATGGGGATGGACGGCGCCGGCAGCGGCCACCATGCCAGATTGTTCCAGAGACTTCCTTTTGTAATTGCTCAGCAATGAGGTTGTGGGAGATAAGGATGAACGAGGCAAGGCCTTATCTGTAAATGTGGAGAGAGGAGCGGGTATCTTTTGTAAATTTGTCATAGTTTGCTTTCTATCCGTCAGATATAGATCGGACAATCTATATTATAAGATGGCAGGCGCACCATCATCACCAACTCGGTTTTTTCTCTACTCCTACTCCTATAAAAGACTCAGTTGGTGATGATGGTGTGTCTGCCATCCGCCATTTCTGACCATTAGATCTGCATCTAACGGCTGTGATGTAAGTTGTGGACTTTTGCAACAATTCCCACTTCTCTGCTCCAGTTTACACAAAACCCCTTAGTATCTTGAAACCAACCACATTCCTCCCTTACTTCATCAAAACAGCCCAAAGAATATATTTGGAGTGAAACATAAGATTTTTTTAGTGATATGTATATCAAAAGTAAACTGTTTTCTTTCAAATTTGTGAATATGTATTATTCTACTTTGGATCTGTTGCAACGGACGGGCTCATAGTTATAAAGGTTTATCTCTTGCATTCTCCGCAACCAACACCTAGTGTACTGGTCCGGGCCGGATGCTCGCAGCCCGATGACCTGAGTTCGAATTCTGTCCTAAACTTTAGCTTTTTATATTTTTTTAATATATACTACTTCTTTTGCTACTGTACTGGCAGTGGAACCCACAGAGTACTTAGAATACAGGATTAAGGATGGATTTGTTTCTTTTTAACTTTCTGTACGAATCTGTAGCCAGCCTGCAAGTCATGTACACTGTACTGACAGTGGAACCCACAGAGTACTTAGAATACAAGATTAAGGATGCAATTAACTTTTTATAGAGGGAGAATCATACACGCAATTAACTCAAATGGATTGGACGTGACTCTATTATTCTCCAACTGCAACCGACAAATTTCCTCCCGCGGGCCAGAGTAGGTTTCTCGGTTTGCATGCGGGTTTAACGGAGGGGTTTGATGGAGGCGAGGAGGCGTGTTCAGCCGGGCGTGCAGTGGACGGCGCAGTACTATTCGATTTGACAACTACAACTAGTATATTATAAAAAACAAAGAAGAGTAGTAGAGATAGAGATAAGAATAGAGACTAGGGAGGAGCACCATCTACTGCTTCGTGGGCTACTCCTGCGCTCCATTCGGCGGCCGCAACGTCCCCTACAGCCACTCCCTCCTGCGCTCCATTCGGCGGGCGCTGTTGAAATTTGGGGAGCGCACTCTCGCGACTGCTAGCAGCGACGACTTCACCGACGACGACTTCTTCCCCGACCTCGGCAACCTCTTCCTCAACGACATGGGCGACAACCTCAACGCCAATGGTGCTGCTCCCGTTGCACCGTATGTGTTTCTGTCCTTCCTGTTCGAAATCGTGGTAGAATTCATGTTTCTACTCTGTATCCTACTACTATGCTAGTCCACATGATTAGTTTCATCTCTGTTATAGCCGTCATGATTTATTTTGTGCTTATTCGGATTAAATCTCGTAGTAACTTGCTCATATATTCAACTGGCGCAACGTCCCCTACAGCCACTCCCGTTTCATGGACGGCCTGGTCGATGCCTCCAAGGAGCCCTTCGTCCACTGCTATGAGTGCCCGATGCCGTTTTGTGGCTCGCCGGCGGACATGGTGCATCACCTCACGGATGCGTGCAGCGGTCACTGCTGGCCCTTGGCGGAGAACATCAAGTACGAGACGTGCTACCCGTTCACCATGCCGGAGTCGCTGGAGGATCACCGCCGCCTGCTAGTCTCGGAGGAGGACGGCAGCGTCTTCCTCTTGATCGTGGGCACCGGCGAGGCCCGCGCAGGCCGCCGCCCCGTCTCTGTAATGTGCGTCAGGGGCGACGCCGCTGACGCTGACACTGACACGAGGCCGATGTACGGGTGCGTGGTCAGTGTTACTACCCCTCCGGGTCGCGTGGGCGGCGACACCGGCCTCATCGAACGGACTTGGACTCTGGGGAGCTGGGACTATCCCGCCAATGTGGACTTGGAAAACCCATGGCCTCCTTTACCCGCCGACGCGGTGCACGGGGACTCCAAGGAGGTTCACCTGGAAGTACGCATTATCAAGTTAAATGTTGATCATTAGTCTTCGCTCAATGTAATCCGCTGTCTAAGCATGTGGAGACTTCCATGCAGGATCTTGCTCTATTGGAGTATCGCGCATGAATAAAAGTGTATCCGTTTATGGTTTAGTCTAGAATCTTCCATGTATGAATTTTTACTACAGTACTGGTGAAAGACTTACGATGAACCATTTCTTACATCTCCTCTGCCCGCTTGCAAGTCATCCTGATTTAATCCCTCCGTCTAGGTGTATAAGGGCATGGTTAATATTACTTAATAGTATAGCCAACTGTTGACTATAAGAAAGTGCCATGTCATCTGTAGCCAACATGTATAACAATCGATACTCAAAAACTAATTCTTAAAGATCATTTCTTGCAAAGCACAATAAGTGTTATTTCTTCACAAGTTTTGGATGCAGGTTGAACAGTTGAACGCTTTTGTTTGCAAAAGATACCTTTTTATCTATTTCACCCGGATGTTTGTGAGCTCTAGAGATGAAATAATATCCGAAGAAACCTATCGATACCCGTTACACATGAGATGACCCCCACATCCTTTGTCAAAATAAACAACTCCCCGATCAATGCATTTCACTCTTCGGTGCAACGCACGGGCACCTTACTACTATAGATTAGTACGACCAAAAATTGAACTAACATTATATATAGTACGATAAATGCTGATGCATGTCACCTAAAATTATATCATTCAAAACTATGTTCAAATACGAATCCAACGATATAGTTTTTGTTGACATGCACTAACATTTTGTCAGTTAAATCTTCAGTCAAATTCAATGGGGGACTAATAAACCACGACCGATGTAGTACAAGTGTAGAGGGCGGCGCTGCACGGGAGTCTCACCTCTCACCCCGCTCGTGGCGCGGCAGTAAAGCCGTCATATCACAAAACCCAACCACTCCCAGTAATAAGTGGCCTGGTAAAATAAACGGACAAGCAACCATCACATCCCTCCGTCTTTTTTGCATTTCATCTCTCTGCATTTACTTTCTCCGGTTCATCTCGCACACTCGATCCCTAGCTACTACTCCTAGGGCCAGTTCTTTTGGCGGCTTCCCCAGCTTTTCCCACAAGACTAGTCACAGTGGAGAGTAACAATAAGGCGCCTCACTCATTTATTTGGGCTTCTAAACTACTACTCCGTCCTGGTTTATTCCTCACCATTGTAATTTGTGCTAAATTTTGACCAAAGATTTAACTGGTTTATTCCTCACCATTGTAATCCCTCCGTCTAGGTGTGTAAGTCATCTTACGAAAACCAAATAATCCCAAAACACTTAGGCGCGGTGCATTAACTTCTACCTCGTTTCTTGTTTCTTGACATATCAACCAATAAGAGATAAAGAGTGTGCATGCTTTTAATGACTTGAGATATCAAACACGACATGCAGTGGTTAGTTCATTGCATGCAATACTATTAATTAGCAAATAAACATTAACGTTTCTCGTTTTCTCCTCCTCCTTGGTCACGGTGCACAGCCTAAGATGACTTACTCACCTAGACGGATGGAGTAGTGCATGTGACATGCACTAACATTTCATTAGTTAAATTTATGATCAAAATTTGACACAGATTACAATGGGGACCAATAAACCAGGACGGAGGTAGTAGTTAGAGCATGGTTAATAGTATAGCCAGCTGCTGGCTATAAGCCAGTGCCATGTCATCTACAGCCCATCTTATAGCCAACATGTACAATAATAGATCAAAAGAGTGTACTACTTTTTTATTATGTGGCCCACTTCTCATTCTCACAAAGTGCCTAGGAGCACGTGCTAGAGCTGGCTCTTCACGAAGAGCCCGCTTACCTTCTCTCTCCTCTTCTCTTCCTCCAACTAAGCAGAAATATACTAGTTTATTTCTTATAGCCCGCTGACTCAGCTCTATTGTACTTGCTCTTATGGGATTACTAATCTAGAAGCCTAAAAGAACTGGCCCTGGTACTCCTACTAGTAGTAGTACTCAAGTTGGAATTCCAATTGCACGGCACAACTTGTTAGGCAAAAAATTCGATACAGGGTGTAGGAAGCGGTTTGGGAATTTGCATGCCTTTCCAACCAGTGAGATACTCCGTACAAAGTACGACAGAGAAATAACCACAGAGAAGGAAGCTAAAAGTAAACAATCAAACGAGCATTTTTGCATTTGTTTTGCATTGAATCGTTTCACAAGCTTGACTAGTGCTGTTTTTCTACTTTTACAAAAACCACATCGTAATGTTAAAACGTGCATTTGCACGTACATAAGTAATAGTAGTACTCCCTCCGTCTAGGTGTATAAGTCTTCCCTCCTTCTTGGTCACGGTGCACAACCAAAGATGACTTATTGACCTGGACGGAGGGAGTAGCACAGTCTGCAAGCATATATCGAGAGAGACGTGTAGTGCGATAGTATATAGTAAAGTTTGTGCTATATGCACGTACTTGCAAAATGCGTACGAATACACAAGGTTTCCAAACTTTCCCTTTTACATACTTAATTAAGGACGCTAAAAATTCCTGAACGTTCGGGATTTATCATTTGCGTCCCAAAACTAATGAGATCACCTTACGAAACAAAAATTATACTCCTCCTAAAAGCCACGGCGCTCGCAGGAGCGCTTGCGGCGCGCCACGAGTGCCCTGGTGCGCGGCCGTTTCCCAGCGCGCCGACACAACGCCTCTTCCTCAGCCTCGCAACTCGCGAGGTGCTGATTGGTGGCTTGCCGGCGGGCGAGCGCGATCTCACCGGTGTGGTGATCCGGCGCCAACAGGTACTCCTCCTCGCTGGAAGCGTGCACCCGGTCCACGTACCGCCAAGTGTAGATGAGGCGCTTGGGTCCGACTGCACTCAGGGCGTCGGCACGAGCGTCCTCCGCCACCCTCACGGCCCTCGCACGATCCTTCTGCCAAAGAGCCAATTGCTTGACTCTCTCGGACGCGACATAGACGGTGCGCTTCTCTTCCTCGGCCTTCTTCTCCGCCTCTATTTTGGCGCGCTCTGCTGGAGGCAAAGCCTCACACAAGGCGACATCCATTTCTTTCCAAAGCTCCTCAAGGCTGGGGGGGCTCAGCGGGCGGCGCGGCGTTCTCATAGCGGGGAGCCGACGCGTCCTCCGGCGCGCATGCTGGCAAGATTTGGAACGCCGACGCGTCCACCTCGATGCGTCGCGGCGAGGAGCGGAACGCCGACGCGTCCTCCTCGACTAGTGGCGGCGAGGAATGGAACGGCGATGCGTCGCGTCGCGGCAAGGAGCGGAACGCCGACGCGTCCTCCTCGACTAGTGGCGGCGAGGAATGGAATGGCGACGCGTCGCGTAGCGGCGAGGAACGGAACACCGACGCGTCCTCCTCGACTAGTGGCAGCGAGGAACGGAACGGCGATGCGTGACCGTCCGTGCGGTGCAGCGAGGGGCTCCTAGGGCTTGGGAGGGGCGATGCCATGGTGGTCGACGTGAGAGGGAGGGGGAGGAGATAGCGATGAACGTGAACGTGAGGGGGGGGGGAGATAGCGATGTCGTGGGAGGCGCAGTATTTATAGCGAGCAATGGCACACCTACGTAAGATATGGACTGAGCTGCACTGACTTAACTGCAGGTCCAGTTGCGTCACTGACATGTGGGCCAGACCCCTGTTGGGCCCATATGGCAGTGACCCAATGCACCTGCAGTTAAGTAACAGCTACATGGGCATAATTGTTGGAGTAAATTACGGGGGAGCGAAGGGGTGGAAATATTGCTGGTCACAACGGATTGGACGAGCGTGGGGGGAGGAGAGTCATGCATGCAGATTTTTTCACACGGGGTGGAGTGGTGGGACCGCCGGAGGGAGAATGAGAGTTTGGCAGGCATATTGTTTCCACACATGTAGAGGAAAAGATTTGGAGACGAACGGGCTTCCTGCAGGTATGGGGAAGGGTGCATAATAAGTCATCTTGCATGCCGGGCTAGGAATAGTCTCAAGTCATTAAAAACATACACGCCCCACACATGTTCATATTTCTTGTAAATAACGTACCGCCTTGTGTGGTGAATATTGTATCGAATGAGTGTACTGGTGTGGCTGGTTAATGAATATAAGGTGGTGTTAAAAAAAATATAAATTTGGTCAAACACTTTGCAAACGGTTGACGGGAGTAAAAAGGACCAGAGGGAGTATCATGCATGCGGAGTAGGCAAAAAAAAATTGCTTGTCTAAAAAAAAGGCAAAAAAATTGCCCATTTATAGCCGGTCGAAGTCTCAAAGGGCGCGACCGTGCGAGGGAGGCGAAGGTCGTGGGAGGCGCGACGTTGGACGGAATTAAGTGAAGTTACATCCACGCGCCGGCATGGCGTGCGAACAGGCAGAAGCTATACCGTCAGGCCTACGATATGGGTCTAGTAGACATGACATCTAGTGGGTCCCGCATAGTTCTCGAGAACTCTTTGGGGGCTTGCAGCCGTTTATCCACCGGGCAAGCCAGCAACCCCACGCCGTTCAAACGCCCTACTCGTCCCCGTCTTCTACCTTACAACAGTTCGCTCCCAGTCGTCCCGTCCTTTCACATTAGTTCGCTCCCAGTTTTATTTTGCGGGGTACAACAGTTCAACTTCTCCTAACCCTCCTCCAAAATCCATGGCCTCCCAAATCTCCATGGTCGCTGCTGAGTACCAGGTTAGAGCCATCAGCGGCGATCAGTTCATCGTCATCTACACACGTGGATCTGAGACGGTGAAAGCATGGCTTGCTCACGTCCTACGCATGTTCAATAGTTCAACGGATGAGTGGGTCGCTGGGCTAGATGTTGAGTACACCACAGTCCTGGGACGAGAGAAGGATCTAAAGGACGAAGAGAGGAAGAAGCCTGCCGTGATCCAGGTTTGCGTACATAACGTTTGCTTGGTGTACCACATATGCCATGCCGACGTTGAGTGCCAGGATTTTAAGAACTTCCTCAAGGACAAAAGAGTGAAATTCGTTACTGTAGGCTTTAAGAACGACAGGGATGTCCTGTGTCGGATAGGTCTCGTTGTAGGCCATCCCTTCGATCTCCAGAAGGCAAGCCCGGTGTCCTCCTCTCAACCTTCAATGCTGACCCTGGTAGCAGCCATGATTGATCCTTCATACTCTAAACTGAAGAAACCTCATCACGAGTTTCATCATGCATGGGAGTCGAAGACATTAGATGAAGATCACATCCTGTACGCAGCAATGGATGCCTACCTTTGTTTAAATATCTACAAGGGTTGGATGAAGAAGCAGAGCCCAGTGTCCGGTTCAAGCAAAGAAGCGTCGGCGAAGAGGAAGAGGAAGAGGGACGAGGACTAAGTCGAGGACGTGGACTCGGACTCCGAGTAGGCGGCAGTGTAGTCGCTCATGCTGGTTCTACTACAGTGTCAAGCGGACTAGTTGCTTAGTTTATTTTCAAGGGTGTGTTGTGCTAAGGCCCCAGCAGAACTATGTTTATGTTCTTTCTCGTTATTTGAACTCTTTAGTACGTACAGTAGTACTAGTACTATGTCTTACTACTGTTCTTCTTGTAGTTGGTACTACTGCTCGTATCTTCGTGTTCCTACTGTACTTAATACGTTCGTACTAGTAGTATAATTTGGGTCAGTCGATTTGTGAAAGAAGTTCGACGGAGCGAAGGAAGAAGACGGCAGAAGAGGTGGAAGAAGCCCTTCTAGCCATCCATGTTGCATCAAACGGCTCACATGAGTCGACTGACCCAAATTGCTCCTTTAGATTGCAGGATCCACGTGGCATTCAAGGTCTCGAAGGTAGATTCCGCGTCCGCACCCGGTTTGCGGGCTCGACGCGCGCGCGACCGGCTTCCGCCACGACAGCCACCATGCGCGCCTCCTCCGCGCGGGCGGAGACGACAATGACACGCTAGTTCCTCCTCGCCGGCGTGCTGGAGCACGTGCTCGTCCTCCTCTTCGTACGCTGCGTGCATAGACACGGCTCCACCAGCTGCTCGCGTGCTTGCCAGCGCGGCGGCATCGCGAGGAGGGACTGCGGACGACGTGAGCGGGCGAGCCTTCGGCTTCATGGCATAGGGATGGCAGCGACACAGCGGTGATGGGCGAGACATTGTTGGCCGGAGTAGGCGGGCGCCAGCATGCGCAACGGCGGCGGCATATTGATGAGTGCGCGTGTGGGAGCTTACTTTAGTTTTATATATAAGGTTGGTCAAACTTAAAAGAAAACCGTACTAGTACACGTAAACATTAGACTTAGGCAGCGCTTTTATTAGTTAGTACCACAACCATGATACGGAATCCTGTGCAACCGCGTGAACCGCGGCCGCGCGGTCGATCGAACGGTGCATCACCGTGTCGCGCTCGAAGGACAGCCACCGAACCTTTTTGTGTGTGTGAAAACAATCCTCGAATATTACTCAACTTTTTTCCTGTGAAAGTTCTTGACGCTGCAATATTTCCATATATTTGAATTTAGCTCCAGTTCGTGTTTATTCAGATTTGGACATTTTAGGTGCGCCCTAGTTTTTTTTAATACTGATTTTGTGTGTGTGACTGAGAGAGAACGTGTGTATGTGTCCATATGTGTGTTGTGGTGGAAGGGCAATGTGGAGACGGTGTGCGTGTGATACAGACATAGAGAGGTGTGAATGTGCAAATGATCATGCATGAGTGAGACATAGACAAATGCCGATACGTTGTGTATACATGAGAGAACGGTCTTCCAGTTTACTTTGTGTGTGTGTATGTGAGTTTGAGCATGTTGTGAAGTACTATAGACCTTGTATACATCTTGGGATTCGACAATGATTGTAACTATTGAATTGTATAGACCATTACATTCGAAGTCAATAGCCTAATATATTTATTTCACAATTTCAACAAATGATTAGTTCACTACAAACTAAGAAAACAAATGTGTACTCCCTCTGTTTTTATTTAAGTCCGAGTATTAGCATTGGTCAAAGTCAAGTTTTGTAAACTCTTAGAAAGCTTATAACAAAAAATATTAACATATACAATAACAAATAAATACCATTAGATTCATTATTGAATGTACTTTCACATCATACATATTTGTTATGGTAAATGTTCATATTTTTCTATAAACTTGGTCAAACTTTAGGAACTTTGACTTCGGTCAAACCTAATATGCAGAGTCTACTACTACTCGCTAGTTGCTTAGCCGAATCACTCAACACGCCACACGGGGAGTCCAGTGTCACAAAATTTTGAGGTCGGCGGGAAAATCTCCCGCGACCCTGATTCGAGAAGTGGGAAGTTACCATCATAGCCTTCGGAACAGGCCTACGGATGACGCTTGGTAGGGGCCTGTTTTCGTAACTTCAGGTTCACCCTACCCAGCCAACCCCACCCCGGCACCCAGAGTAGTACAGCTGAATACTCCCCATTTTCTATCCCTACTGCAAAATAGACTTCTCCACGGCACCGCAGCCTTCGTGCTCCTCCTCTTTACATCGGCACACTCGTCCACCGCAGCGCATCTGCCTCATCGACGACCTCGTACGCCGCACTGGAGCCGGTCCACCATCATCGTCGTACACGGAGCCTCTTCCCCGGCATCGTCTTCCACGGTCTCGGATCTGCTTCCCGGAAGCCGACGCCAAGCGCAGAAGTACCACCGTCGTGGACAATGAACTGACTCCTGTTGCCGACCATGACTCATAGAGGCCGCCGCGACCATCGTTCTCCTCGATTGGTAATGTGTGTATTGAATCACTTTGTAGTACATGTGCAGTTCCAATTTTGTTCATACCTACCCTTCAAATTTCCTGGGTGCTATAGTTTCCGTAAAAGTAATTGGTTATAGCCTCCATTGTCCAACAGAATATCAGCTTGTAATTGTGCGTCGCTCCTGTATCGCGCTGTGCTTGGGTAGGTTTTTCATCTGCAACCAGTAGTGTGGCAAATGATGGAAAGGTTTTTAGAACTAGCAAGATGCCCATGCGTTGCACGCATCAAGATGCATTTGTATGAGTAGTTTATCTTGTGGTAGAAAAGGATGAACGAGGGAAGGCCTTATTTGCAAATCTGGAGAGGGGTATGGGTATCTTTTTGCAAAATTCCCATTTGTTTCATTCCTATCTGTCAGATATAAATCGGACGGCCTATATTGCAAGAAAAAAAGTATAGAGAAAAAAAAGTAGACAGTAAAGGAAGTAGAGATAAATATTAAATATTAAATATAAAATAAATATAACAGTAGAGAAGAGAGTAGAGAGATAGCAGAGACGTCGGGAAAGGATCGCGCGCACGCGGGAAAAAGCGGCCGGGCGTGTGCTAGTTTTGTCGCGCGGCGTCCGGCGCGCTTTATAAAATCCAACGCCCTCCCACCGCTCTGTGCCTTGCCACCGCTCTTTCCCCGCTCTGTGCCTCGCCACCGCTCTCTCCCCGCTCTTTTTCGCCTCGCCGCCGCCGCGCCACCATGCCGCCGCGTCGCCGGGAAACTTGGGGATACCGCGGCGTCCGCGCGCGCCCCTCCGGCGGCTTCTCCGCCGAGATCCGGTTTCGCAGGATGCGCCTTGGCCTCGGCAATTTCGACACCGCCAACGAGGCCGCCCGCGCGTACGACGCGGCTGTGTGGCGCCTTCGATGGCCTCATAGAACATTGAACTTCCCCAACGTGCCGACGCGGGAGCGGGCGCAGGAGCTCGCGCCTCTGCCGCGGCTTAGCACCGACGAGGATCGTCGCGACAACAGGAGGCGGGAGCACCATCTCGGCATCGCCGAGATGGACGAGGAAGCCATGGCGCTGTGGCGCCAACACTTCCCACAGGACATCATCAAAGAGCGCGAGTTCTACGCGCAAAGGAGGGCGGAGAGGGATAAGAGGAGGGCGGAGCGAGCCGCCTATCGCGAGGACAAGCGTAGGCGAAAAGCGGAGGCTCAATTCAACATGAGGCTAGGAGCAACGTCGCCCTAGGAATCCGACGATGATCGGTATCTTCACGCCTACAGTCAGACGTCGGAGGAGGACATCACCGAGGAGGAGTCGGACGACGAGGAGTAGTTGAATTATCTTTTTTTATCTATCTATGCTGAGAACTATCCTCTACTCTCTAGTATCTACTTCTCGATCTCAGCAATGTAAACGCTTTTTTAAAGCGCCGCGCGTTGCGATTCTGTTGGAGATGATCTAACATGGTAGACGAGTGCTTTAATGTTGCCCACAAAATGCGCGAGTATTACTAGTAGTATATTTTTCTTGCCATGTTGAGATTTTAAAACCACGAGTGCGAACATGCAGAGGAGCAATGAAGACCAAACACGGGATATTCGGGACATCTTCAAGGAGCGTGGCAAGTTAAAGAGGAGCTGCACCAAACCTGTAAAACGAGCTTTGGTAAGTAACACCCTTTCAATTACTTTTGTGTAGCCTCGTGTTCTTCGATGTGTATATGTTGTAGTTTCTGTTTCTCTTAAGCGTGGTGTTCTTCGATGTGTACTAAGAAGAGTCTTAATCGTCCTAATGCTTTCGTTTTTAGCTTGATGTAGGAAGTGAGTGTTCTCACCTTGTAGTCTGTTTTTTTCCTTTTGAATTCACTTCTCCGAGTTCTGTTTATCTGGCTTCTACTAAATGGATCTAGGTTGCTCTGAGTATTGATCTAAAAAAGAAGTAACTTCATGTCAGGATGCATTTCCTGCGAGGAGGGAAGTATGGTCAACCTCGAGATCATGTTTCCAAAATGAGGCTGGATTACACACAAGGTGCTAGTTCCCTAATGATGCTGGATTAGATACAAGGTGCAAATTCCCAGATGATGCTGGATTACACAAAAGCCAGGTGGAGTCGTCAGCTGTTCGTGTCCTCGTGGCATTAGTAAAGGCTGAAAGAAAGCGTGCAGCAGCCCTTGAGAATGTAGCTGAGTTCCTGAAGAAGCGAAAAGAGCAATCAGATGCTCTCTTCACCCAAGCCAAAGAAGAGATGGAAGAAGCCAGAAATAAGTTAGCAGAGCAGGCTAGGCGTCTCCTGCTATCTAAAACTATTGTCAATACAAAATTTCCTTCATAATAGCTAGGTTCAAATGTTTATCCAGTCAGCATGCCTGTTGTGATGTCCGTGCATCTACTGATGTGGCACAAAATGTTTTTTCCGGGTCATGTAATAACAGCAATTACTTTCCAAACAATAACAGACGAAGCATTGGACATGGTATAGTTCACGCGCAAGCCCGACATTCCAAGTTCAACTTCCACATCAAACTCATGTTCACAGATATCTGCACATTCATACATAATGTCCACAACCATGATTCACTTCAAAGCCAAAAAAATGTGAGGAGAGTTATAAATAAAGAAAATCCTCTACTAGTTCCTGCTACCGGTGCGAGCACAACAAGTCAAGACCATGCGTAAATTAATTATATTTTAGTCATTTTTTGTGTTCTAAAATGCCTGCCGGCTTGCGGAAGGGCGTGTTGCCGGCACACGCGGGGGTTCAATGAAGGCAGGCGGGGCTGTCTTAAGCTGGTTGCACGCGGCAAGGAGGCGTGCTCAACCGGGCCTGCAGCGAGTGCGGCCCTCTTGGCCGGCGCGCCGGTTCAATGCCTGCGCTATGAGAGGTCATGTCCGTGTCAGAGCAATCACTCCCTCTAGTCCTTTTTTGTTTGGGTATAACAAAATCTCGTTTTCCATTCACATTTTACAAGTAAAATTCGTGGACAAACTTTGACCCAAAGTACGATGGGGACTAGTAAACCAGAATGGAGGTAGTAGTTTTTTTAATCAAAGAAGGGTTTCCCCTTCCGATTTTCATTACTGAAAACCAGCATCTAAATCTAAACCATAGTATTTGCCCTAGAACTACCAGGTTCAACATCTCGCAACATAAACCCATACAACCTCCATCGCAAAAAAAACCATACAACCATACGCCAAGGAGGTACGTAGTACTATGAATTCCATTTTCGCTCCATACCAATCGTTCTAAAAACTACTTATTACTTATAACGCGCCATTGAAAATCGGAACTCTTAACTCCGCTAAAAAATGATATTTTAAATGTGGCTACTCGATCTGTGGCAACTGGCGAGCCACCGCGCTCCAAGTCGTTCAGCTGTGGTCCCGACCATCAACTCCTACGGATCAAATTATCACGCGAGCTGACTATTCCTACAAAGGTGCTCCACCACGTACCCGGTACCCGCGAATGCAGCAATCGTGCACCAAGGGTTTTAGGGTTTATTTGTTAACGTCGCCTTTACGTAACACTCATGTGTGCGAGACAGCGAGAGGCTGACTGCGTGCGTGCGCCTCTTCTCTTCGTATATGTACTCCACCGTTTGTCTGGTGTCCAAAAAATTATAATAACTACTAGCAATGTGCCAATGCGTTGCCACACGATCAAAGTAGATTAATACATATTCAACGATTTGATAGAAAAAAATGTCTAGTTTTGAAATACATATATCACTAAAAATATGTTATGTTTCACTCAAAATATATTCCTTTGGCGGTTTTGATGAGATAAGGGAGGAATGTTGTTGGTTTCAAGATTCGAGAAGTGGTGTATGTCTAATTTCTACTCTTACTAGCAAGATGCCCGTGCGTTGCACGGAACATCAAGATCTTGTGGGCGAAAAGGATGAACGAGGGAAGGCCTTATATGCAAATGTGGTGAAGACTGCGGGTAAATTGCCATATTTTACTTCCTATCCGTCAGATATAAATCGGACGACCTACATTGCAGGATGGAAGGCACACCATCATCACCAACTCTATTTTTTATCCCTACTCTTATAAAAAGCATTGTCGGTGATGATCGTATGCTTGCCATCCTGCAATATAGGCCGTCCGATCTATATATGACGGATAGGAAGGAAACTATGGTAATTTTGCAAAAAGATACCCACACCCCTCTCCACATTTGCAAATAAGGCCTTCCCTCGTTCATCCTTTTCCCCCACAAGATAAACTACTCATACAAATGCATCTTGATGTTCTGTGCAACGCATGGGCATCTTGCTAGTTGTTGCAAAAGCCCATGTGTGTGTGAGAGAGAGGGAGAGTGGAGGAGGACGGAGTGCATGTGTGACAAAGACACAAGGAGTGTGTGTGCAATAGGTATCAGCTTAAAATGAGGCGATAGTGTGTGTGTGCACGATTGAGAGGGCGTGTCTCAAGAAGGGAAGAAAAATCTACATAGATACAAGGAGCGGGAGAGAGACATGTATGCGATGGTGGAAGCATGAGTGTGCGGGTGTATAAACCTATCTAGAGGCTAGCTAGTCAATAAATGTTTGTGAGAGAAATACGAGTCGGGGTGCGAAAGCGAGAGTTTTGTGTGTGTGTGAGAGAGACGGTAGTCGGGAAGGGGAGTGGAAGCAGGAGTTGTGTGTGTGTGTCTGTGAGAGAGAGAGAGGAGACGGTAGTCGAGGTTGTCTGATCGGTAAACAAATGAATAATGTCAGTCTGGGATGGAGACGAAAAGGAGACCGCAACGAATGTTGTGTCTACAGGAGAGAGAGAGAGAGAGAGTAATTTTAGTGGTATCAGTCATATGTAGAGACATATAGGGTGTGTGAGAGAATCCCATAGAGAGAAAGACAAAGTGAAAGACGAGTGGAGACTGTGTGTGTGGCGGTGAAAAAGAAAGCTTAGGTACCGAGTGATACCAGAGAACAGTAGAGACGTGAGAGATAATGAAAACCGTGTAATGTATAATGATAGGGAGAGTGTGACACTTCTCAAGGGAGACGTCGAGAGACCATGTTTGCGAGGATAGGAGAAACATGAAGTGAGCGTGCGGGTGAGATGGAGAAAAGAGAGTGATAGCTACCTGAAGGAGCATGCATGCGAGAGAGATGGGCGTGAAAGGAGTGAACTAAAAAGGGATTCAAATATTTGAATTCCAGATGATGATACATGTAATCCATACTCGAACCAAAATTGATCTATCAAACATGCATACTCATATGAATTCACGCACATCTATGTTATTTAATATGTAGATATTACTGATCCATACATTTTAGTAGAACATAATTTGGTTAAATTTTTTCGAATTCAACCTTAAGATTTCAAGATCGTTGTATTTGCAAATCATATTATACATATAAAGGAGCAGAATTCTTTGTTGTGCTTTTGAAAGTATATATAAAAAATGATGTATATAGAATGTAATTCCAATTGAAAATGGATCCCGCCCGAAAAAAATAGAATACAAACGGGATTTGAATTGAGTTGGCACGGTAAACGTGCACTCTGCAAAATTTGAACGAAGCGGGGAAAGTCGCAGTAACCGCCCGAAACCAAAATCTGCGAGATGGAAATCACTACTACCTATCCCTGCCACGCAAAGCCTATCTGCTGGATTTCTATAGGTTTCGATAGGGGTAGGTTTGTAATTTCACCCAAACGTGACGTAACTGCCTCTTACCCGGATTCATACACGGTGGGCACCAAAACATAGTGTGTCCTCGGCCGAAATCGACTCCCTCCCCGATTCATATTCATACACAGTGGGCGCCAAAAACAAACTCTCGTCGGCAAATATTCGGTGTATGCGAGATTACCGTCCTATCCCAACCGACTAATGTTGCTGTGATGTAGTAGAAATTTGAAACGGGGGCTAAGTTTGTAAATTTCCTCACATTTGAGACAAGCGCGCCCTGAATACATGGTTCCCCCCTTCCTCTCTACCTCCCTTTTCCCCATTCATACTTCGTGGGCGCCAAAACACCATCTCCACCCCACCCTCCTCCGTCCGCCGCCATCCGCCACCCATCCACCGCCGTCCTCCTCCACCATGCCGGAGCTGATACCTCGACGCTGCCGTCCATTACAAGAGATCGACCTCTCTCATCCACGGCTTCGGACCGGGATCCTTGCATCCCGTCCTCTCGCTTCATCCCCGCCGTCGTCCACCTTGCCGGCGCCGCTCCTACGACCGTCTCGTCCACAGCGCCCTGCCGCCACCGTCTACCCTCCTAGATCTGCTTCCACGCCGCCGACAGCCATCGCTACCGCAGCACCGCCAAATTCTCAGCAGATGCATACACGGCGCCGCACCAGAGGCGGTACTCTTTCGTATCTGCTCAACTTATTTATCGCAGCAAGAAAATAGATCGCCACTGCTTTACTCTGATTTCTTGTCTTGGTTGCGAAGTTGCCTTTGTCCGGTTTGCACCTTCAGATCTGCCATGGCACGCTCAACACTATACTCCCAATGCTTATGGTTTTCCCCTTTTATATTCCACACTAGTTAAATCACAGTAGACTAAATTTCAAAATTGGGTCAGTCGATTTTTCAGAGCTCGCCGGAGTTCGCCGGTGCGATCGAAGGGGCTCGGGTGGTTGTGGGGCCTCGCCGAACGAAGAAAACTCGACGCGGGTGGGGGTTGGGCGGGGGTGGGGGTGGCGGAGGAACATAGGCGGTGGGGGCCGGTGGTCCGGCCGGCGGCCCGTGCGGTGCTCTGTATGGGAAGAATCAGAGACGAGGAAGAAGAAGGGTTAGGAGACGTAGGATCTTCATCCAACCACCTGAAATGGTCGAGAGACAGCTGGGAGTTGCATTCTTAATGCGCTCTGGTTCATCATGTGTGGGCACTGCGCAACCAACATTTTATTATCCAAAATCTGCTTGCTCTTCTTTACCAAGTTCCTCTTCCGTTCTTCTTTAATATGTACTCTCTCTGTTCCTAAATACAAGTCTTTGTATAGATTCCACCATGGACTACATATGGAGCAAAATGAGTGAATCTACACTCTAAAATGTATCTGGATACATCTGTATGTGATCCATAGTGGAAATCTCTACCAAGACTTATATTTTGGAACGGAGGGAGTATGATAGTAGTACAGTATGTTCCTTGTACTGAAGATGAGCAGGGACATTTGCAGTGTAGAGGTCTATACGGTCGGTTGTGATGGACACTTTGAGCCTCTTTGATTCGTAGGATTTTGTAAACATAGGAATAGGATTTGTAGTGGCCTGCCCACTTGAATCCTATAAGAATAGCAAGGAAATGCGGGGAGCTGTGTCGCCTTTGAGAGTTACACTGATATTAACAGTACCGCACCTTCACTTGAAGAGAGCTGGTATCCGAAGCCTTTCTAGCCGTACCGGCAATACTAGCACATATATTCCAGCAAGTTCCACTTTGCTGATTTTACTCTGATGCTTAAGGTTTTCCCGTTATATCTACACTATGATCTGTGTAGCTGCTTTGTGTCGCACTAGCAGCAGTCCACTCTTGAAGCTAAACACTGCAATGACTTACAAAATTGGCACCAAGGCATTGAGTGCCATTCTGGATGCAATGAAACTCATACGCTCCCCACCTGTTGATTCTTGTTCAGAATATGATCCTAATGACTATTCTAACCTCGAGGAGTCAAAGGCAGATGGCCTGTCCTGTTCACCCATCAAGGTGCCTGTTCTAATTTGGCAATGTTTTATTGATTGCGGGTATCTTGCATATGTTGTCTTGCATTTCTTCTACTTTGTTGCACCGCCATCTGCTTAGTTTACTCATCATATATGTCGAGATGCCATGCCCATCCATTATCAATACATATTCCATCTGTCATCATACCATGTTTTTTCACTCAAATGCTGTTCTTGTGCATCAGACATCAAAAAGGAAGAGGGTGATTGCCGAACCTGAAGGAGCACCAGCAAAGTCCTTGAAAAACGTGGTGGTGCCGGAGAAATCAGACAGCACCCCACTTATATTGGCTGTACAACCAGTGACACAAAACGTAGGACCGACTCCAGCAGACTGTACCCATACTTCACTGGCCACACCACTAGCCCCACCACACAGGACCTGCACTCCAGCAAAAGGTATACCGATTTCATTTGCCATAGCACCAGCTGTACCACAGAAAAATCCCACTCCAGCAAAAAGTACAGCAAGTCCACCGGCCGAAGACCTATCCCAACTGCAGAGACGGCCAATTCCTGCAGATTGGAACCCCATTCCATTTATTCCCAGTTTAAAAGACAATGCTTTCAATGTTGTTAGGGACTACGTGCATATATTCCCATCATGGGAAGATTATTGTGAAGACAAACACCATTTTCACATCTTCCTGTCCAACTTACGTGTAAGTGCTATTATTCATGGTTATTATTTTCCTGTTTTCTGCTGATTGAACACATCAATGATTTACATTACATTGTTGTAACTAGGCGAGGGTCAATCTGGATAGTCATGACGAGCAAAGCTTGCTTGTGCTTTTCAAGGAAGCATTGCAGCAGTATCGGTGTTACCTGAGGAAATCACACTTTGATGGCAAGTCTATAAACGAATTTCCGGTGAAGTCTCCTGTGCTAAATTTAGAAGACATTGAATGGAAAAACCTTGTTATGCACTGGTCTCGTTCCCAGGATGAGGTACTGTCTATGAAATCACATGACAATTTGAACTTCTACTTTTCCGCATGTGCCTTACGGATCTTTTTTGCAGGAAATCTGCTCGAAGAAGAATTCCGGTTTGACAAGAACGACAGGATATCGCAAATATGCTGCCCGCTGCTTTGCTCTTGTTAGTACCTGTTGTCCTGTATCACTGTACTTGCATACATACCTGGTTCATTATGTGACAGCAGTATGCATGATAGCTTGCTTATCAATTGTTCGCTCCAAATTATCTGATCTGTATGAATGGTTACATTAGTGTAGAATATATCCAATGCCAATGTTTTTTTAGCTCTGCATTGTTCTTGTAAGTACATGCTGTCCTTTATCAGTGTACTTATAATGACAGGTAGTTGTTCATGTACCATCACTCTGCAGCTTATTTTCCTTTGCCCTCCATTTTCTACACATCAGATCTATATTTACTCTGACCATAAGGTTGGTACTGAAGAAGTTTAGCTGTGCATTGCTCTTGGCTGTACCTTTTGCCTGTATCGCTGCACTTACATTTATAGCTACTTGGTTATGTAGCATCACTCTTCATCTTATCTTAAATATTCTCCATTTTTTCGTATATTATCACATCTATATTTACTCTTAACAAAATGTAGAATAAAGGCAATGCTTTTGAAGAAGATCAATGCTTTTGAAGAAGATTCTGTGGTAAACTTCTTGAATTGCCCCCCCCGTCAGCATGGACAAGGCATTTATAGAGCCTGTCTTCACCAATAATGTAAGTTTGTCCATCTCAAGCCTTCAAACTTTGTTGTATATATTTGGTTAGGCATGACTGCAACAGCTGTTTATTTTTGGTGTTTGCATCAAATTGCTTGTTTAAAGTTTATTATTTAGTTCATAAACAAAAGTTTGTCCTTTCTCAATTTAAGTTTTCAGTTGTACAACCAAGTTCCTTCTTCATACCATGTAAATTAAACTATACAGAGCAAGTGATCTTCTTTTGCACTGCATGTATGCTTCTGTTCTTCATCCGTAATCCAGTGGTGTGGTGAACCTACCCACTACAGCACAATGTCATATTCTGCAATGTCTTAACTATGAACAATGTCATATCATTCTACTATTATTTAAACCGTCTCTTTATTTGCCAATCTGAAATGGTATAAATTGACAGCACACTAACCATTGATACTTATGAGTTCTTGATCTGTAATCCAGTGGTGTCGTGAAGCTGGCAACTCCTTCACAATGTCATTTCCTGCAATGTCTTGACCTGAACAATAAGATATTGTGTTAATGCAATTTTAAACTGTGTCACTTTATTCGTGAGTAAGAAATGTGATGAATTGTCAGCACTGATACTTTTATGTGCAAAACCTGTCATCTGTCTGCTTGTTTATCTTTCAGAGGAAGATATAAGTGTTGAACAAGCGCAGTCTCATCATCTTGCTCACCTGCTTGCGCTGTAGCTCCCCAGCAGGGCTAACCTTTCTTGAACTCTATTGAAGTGCTGTCGGTTTTGTATATTATTTTGTCGGTGTGTTTATTTGCACTGGTGGCGATCTTTGATGCCCAGTGTATGTAATCTGCTGTCTGCTTGTGCTTTATTATCATAGCGGCGAACTTTGATGCCCAGTGGATGTAATATGCCGTAATTTCTTTATTGTATAGTCTAGGTTTTTTCTTATTCATGATGCTGCAGTTATTTTACTGTATATATATCCTGTCTTCGCAGTAAACCGGCCAAACCGTAAAATTACGGTACATAATCGGGCCGTCATGCAATCACGATGTAGGTTGGGCCTGAAACGTGCCGAACAGCTCACGGGCCGGCAGCAGCCCGAAATGAACCCCGGCCCATGATTGTGCGAATCAAATCACGGGCTTTTAATAGGCCAAAATTGTCTCGGTCCTTGTTTGGCCCAATCAGATATCGGCTGCGAGCAGGCCGGATGCAAACCGGGCCGTAGTTAGGCCCAACTATATGACGGGCTTTTAACAGGCCGAAATTAATATAGGGCCGAAATGTTAAACGGGCCCTTAACAGGCCAAAACTAATATCAGGCCGAATTACTAAGTGGGCCTTTAGCAAGTGGGCCCAAAAGCATAGTGTCCAGTTGACGGGCCGAATCTGATATGGGCCATAATTGAGCCCAAAGCCTCTTAAAGGGCCGGACCTGATCTGGGCCGTAATTTGGCCCAGAACATGGTAGGATTTTAACGGGCCGGATCTCATATGGGCCACTATTAGGCCCGGAGCGTGGCAGGCCATTAATGGACCGGATCAAATATGGACCGACATTTGGCCCAAAACATGGCAGCCAGTTAATGGGCCGGCCTACTAGGGTCCTCAAAATCTTGTGGGCCTACAGCTGGGCCGGCCCATTAATGTCGGCGAAATCTCGTGGGCCTTTAGCTGGGCCGGCCCATTATGATCCGCAAGAATCTTGTGGGCCTTTACCTGGGCCGGCCCATTATGGCACACAAAAATCTTGTGGGCCTTTACCTGGGCCGGCCCATTATGGCCCGCAAAATCTTGTGGGCCTTTAGCTGGGCCAGCCCATTATGGTCCGCAAAATCTCATGGGCCTTTAGCTGGGCCGACCCATTATGGTCCGCAAAATCTTGTGGGCCTTCAGTTGGGCCGGCCCATTTAAACTTGATGGGCCGGTCCACGTGTCAACATATCATAGGCTCGTCTGGCCCATTGGATGAGTGACACCTGTGCCAACGCGGACCTGACACGTGTCTCCTCCAGCCAATGATGATTCTACATGTGGAAAATCCCCATTGGTCGGGGCTGTTAATGGGTTATCGTATCCAAAACCCGACCCGATAGCTTAACGGCATTCCGTTACGGTGGATGCCACGTGTCGGTCACCCTTGACGAAAGCACTTCTGTGAAGCGCGATTTGTCGTCATGGAAGTGGACACTTCTGTGATGATAATTTTGGTAATGTCATGGAACACTTCTACGACAGCACAGGTATGACTATCTTGATTCTGTCATAAATTTGTCATGGATGTACATGCATGACAAAAAACACGACCTACTGTGACAAACACGTATCATCACGGAAGTGTATTTTTTTGTAGTGCTGGCATCTGGTGAGGCTTCCTCGCTGCTGACTCGGGAGCCGCTGACCTCGGGAGGCATTGCGAAGCTGCGAAAATTTATTAGGACACCTGTCGGATGCCTTGTTCCTCCTTGCGCGAGCCCTCAGGCATGGGCTACTCATGGCTTAGTGCACCGCGTCGCGGTACCCGTGGGGCACGGACTTAGGAGGGTGCGCCAATCACGAGCTCGATCAGGGGCGCATCGCGAAGATCAAGGGAGCCGAAGCTCTGGGGTGGCAGGGCTTTGGCGAGGTGTGTCCGTGGTTTAGGCTAACCCAGCGCACGCACACACCTGCCCAGCCCCCGCACGAGACGCACAAGGGAGAGCATCGGGCAACTGCCGTTCTCCCTGGCGCAAGACAAAGAAGCGAGCGAAGAAGTAAAAAAGAGGGGAACTCAACCAAGCAATCAAGAAATGCCAGAACTCCAAATTTCATTAAAAGGTTGCAATCCAGCTACAAAAAGCAAATGAATAGCCGCGTCCGGCACCTAGTCTAGTCTTCTCACTAGCGCGGAGCTAAGTGCTGCCACTAGGACGTGGGAGGGAGCCCCCAAGGCCCGAGGGCGGCACTCCGGAGACTCTGGGGTGTCTACAGCCCCACTCATTATTACGTGGGAGTGTCATGGGCGGAGACCTTCATAGGCACTGGGCCTTGCTTCATGGGTAGAACTTCCGGAGGTGTTGGATGTTCCAGGGGTTCTGGATGGGGATCCCGTCCTGCGTCTCCAGGCGCACAACACCAGGCCTAGAGATGCAGGCAATCCTAAACGGGCCCTCCCACATGGGTGAGAGCTTATGCAGCCCTTCCCTGGAGACCACCCGCCTCAGGACGAGATCGCCCACCTCGAGCGTCCTGGAGCGGACACTACGGCAGTGGTACCGCCGCAGCGCCTGCTGGTACCTTGCCGCACGGAGTGAGGCTTGGCAGCGGCGTTCCTCCCCCAGCACGAGGTCCATCCCCCGCATGGCATCCTGACGTGCCTCATCAAACGCCAGGACCCACGCGGAGTGATGCCTGACCTCGTGAGGGAGAACCGCTTCGGCTCCGTAGACGAGGAAGAACGGAGTCTCGCCTATCAGCTTGGTGGCGGTGGTGCGGATGGACCAAAGCACGGACTGGAGCTCGTTGTACCAGCCCCTGCCGCAGGCCTCGAGCTTCTTCTTGAAGGTCCTTGTCTTGAGGCCTCTCAAGACCTCCGCGTTGGCGCCCTCAGCTTGGCTGTTGCTTCTGGGGTGCGCCACTGAGGCGTAGCATATCTGCGTTCCAAGATTAGCACAATATGTTTTGAAGGATTGCTAGTGAACTTCGAGCAGTTGTCGGTGATGATGCGGTTAGGGACTCCGAAACGGCTCCCTTGATGAACTTGACCGCAGAGCCGGCTGGGATGGTGCGGATGGCTTCCACCTCTGCCCACTTGGTGAACTTGTCGACGGCAGCGTAGAGGTAGCGGTAGCCCCCGGGCGCTCGAGGGAACGGGCCCAGGATATCCAGCCCCTAGACCGCGAACGGCCACGAGAGTGGGACAGTCTGGAGGCCCTGAGGAGGCTGGTGGATTTGCTTGGCATGGAACTGGCAGGCCTCACAGGATTTCACCAGCTCAGTTGCGTCATTGAGTGCCGTGGGCCAGTAGAATCCGTTGCAAAACACCTTGCCCACCAGGGTGCGTGACGACGAGTGATGCCCGCAATCTCCGCCGTGTATGTCAGCTAGTAGTTCTCATCCCTGCTTCCTGGAGATGCATCGCAAGGAAACATCATTCGGTCGTTTTCGGTATAGCTCACCGTCCTGGATGCAGTAGGCTGTAGCTTGCTGAGCCACGCGTTCCGCGTCCTCCTCCTTCTCCGGCAGGGCCCCTTGCAGCAGGTACGTCTTGAATTATTCTATCCAACACCCCTCCTGAGGCTCGAGCGCGAGGAGCAGGCGCGCTCCTGAGGTCGGGCCACAGGCGGGGGCTCCTGAGGCTGGTGGTGGGGGAAGATCCTCTCGAGACGGTGCCGGCTCTGCAGCCGGAGGGCCGCTGAAGGTTTGAAGAGCCGCTCCTCAAAGACGCCGGGTTCCTATGGCTAACGCCTAGACGCCCTCTTGGCGATATCGGCGGCTTCCTTGTTTGTGCCGCGGGGCACATGCTGCAGCTCCAGGCCCAAAAAATTGCTTTTCCATTTTGCGTACCTCCGCGAGGTATGCCTCCATGTGCTCGTCCTTCGGTTCGTACACCTTGTTGGAGAAGTTGACGAGGAGCTGTGAGTCGCCCTTGATGGTGAGGCGCTTCACCCCCAAGGCCGCCGTAGCTTTGAGGCCGGCGATCAAACCTTCGTACTCCGCGATGTTGTTGGAGACCTTCTCACCCCGCTGGAAGCAGAGCTGCACGGTGTAGTAGATTTTGTCCTAGGTGGGCGAGATGAGTACGGCTCCGGCCCCCGCGCCTTGGCGCGTGAAGGCGCCGTCGAAGTACATGACCCAGCCATCTGGTGCTTCGCTCCCTGCCGAGAGAAACCGATCCTCACCTGCTTCGGGCCCTGGAGTGTCAGTCCACTCCGCCACGAAGTCGGTGAGCGCAGCTCCCTTGATGACCCTGGTGGTGCTGAACTCCAGCTGGAATGCCTGCAGCTCGATGTTCCATTCCGCGACCCTCCTCGCAGCATTGGGGCTCCAGAGTACCCTCTCCAGTGGGTAAGCTGAGATGACCTTGATGGGGTGGCCTTGAAAGCAGTGGCGTAACTAGCGTGAGGCAACGAGGAGCGCGAGCAGAAGCTTCTGCGGCATGGGGTAGCATGCCCGCGCGTCTCGTAGCACCATGCTGACGAAGTACACCGGGTGTTCGACGAGGACGAGAGCGCTGGTGGGGTCCAAGATCTCCTAAGGTTGGGGCACTTCTTGAGGCTGGGGCCTTCAGGAGGTCGGTCGCCTGTCGGTGCTACCTCGACCTAGTGGGGTGGTCTTGTGTGGCCCGGCCATCTGCTGGCGTTGCAGCGGCTTTAGTGGCACCGTCTTGGTGCTGCATCATTCCGACCGAATGCACGGCGTTGTGCGGCACACTCTTGGCCTGACACTCCTCCCGGACGGCTACCAGCGCCGCGCTAGCGGAATGGGCGTGGCGGCCAGGTAAAGCACCAGGGGCTCGAGGGGACGCGGCGCCACCATCACCGGTGGGCTGGTTAGGTATCTCTTGAGGTCTTGAAACGCCATGTCGGCCCCCGGGGTCCACTCGAACGGGCCCTTCTTCTTCATCATCTTGAAGAACGGAAGGGCACGCTCCCCAGCTTGGAGATGAAGCGCCCCAGCTAGGTCACACAGCCCGCGAGCTTTTACATTTCCTTGAGAGTCTACGGCGGGCTCATGTCTTCTATTGCTTTGACCTTCTCCGAGTTCACCTCGATCCCCCTATGTGACACGAGGAATCCCAGCAGCTTGCCGGAGGGGACGCCGAACACGCATTTCTCCGGGTTGAGCCGCAGATCCACCTTGCGCAGGCTGGCAAAAGTCTCCTCCAGATCCTGAATAAGGGTCCTTGCCTCCCGAGATTTTACCACAATGTCGTCGACGTACGCCTATGCATTCCTCCCGAGCTGTGGGCCTAGAGCGATGTGCATCAGCCGCTGGAAGGTCGCTCCAGCGTTACGCAGCCTGAACGGCATGTAGGTGTAGCAGTACACCCCGCATGGGGTTAAGAAATCCGTCTTCTCTACATCCTCCACCGCCATCTTGATCTGGTGGTAACCTGAGAAGGCATCTAGGAAACATAACAGGTCGCACTCGGTGGTGAAGTTGACAATCTGATCGATGCGCGGAAGCGGGAACGGGTCCTGGGGACAAGCCTTGTTGAGGTTGGTGAAGTCTACGCACATGCGTTCCTTCCCGCCCTTCTTGGGTACGACGACGGGGTTCGCCAGCCACTCCGGGTACCGGACTTCGCGGATGACACCCGCTGCCTGTAGCTTGCGGGTTTCCTGGACGATGAAGGACTGCTTCTCTACGGACTGTCTTCGCGCCTTTTGCTTCACCGGGCGCACATTGGGGCACACCCTTAAGTGGTGCTCGATTACTCCCCTTGGGACCCCCTCCAGCTGCTTGGGCTCCCAGGCGAATACCTCCTTGTTTGCGTGCAGGAATTTCACCCGTGTCTCTTCTTGGTCTGGGTCGAGGTTGGCGCCTATGGTGAAGGTGGCTCCCGAGGCCCCATCCTCATCGACCGGTTGCTTCGTCTTGGCCCGATCTTGTGAGAATTGTAAGTGCATCTAGTGCCACCCCTTGTTGGTTTTGGAGTATTGACGACAAACTTGGTTGAGGGACTAATGTGTTTGTGAGAATTGCAGGATAACACAGGTAGTAGTCCCTTATTGATTCGGTTTACCTACCAGAGATGACCCCTAAAACTGTATGAAGACATTGAAGATAATGGTGGCCCGTGAAGATTTTCACAGTGAATATTATCGCATGAGAAGACATTCATATGAAGACTATGGAATGCGAAGACATAGTTGTTTCGTAGTTTCCTTTAATTCTTTGTTGAGTCATAGGAACCACCGTACTGTTAAGTGGGGTCCAAGTGAACAAAGTCAGAGTGACTGATGTGATGCTCAACCAAATCCTATGACTTCGAGCGAAGACAATGAGAGCAAATCTTATCCAGAGCTGGATGAGTCAGCTTTACTTGTAGCCCAAGTCAAGCTACCGCGTGTGTTTGAAATCTGACCGTTGGACACGTGTCAGTTCCTTAGTGACCCAGGGTCATTTCGGACAAATCAGGTCGGGTTGCCTCCTGGCTATAAATAGCCCACCTCCTACACCATAAATTGGCGGCTGCTCAGAGTTAGTGCACGACTTTTGTCATTTGAGAGCAACCCACCTCCGAAGCATTTGAGAGAGAGATCCTTGCGAGGACAAAGCCCAAAACACCCAGAGCCAAAGAGTGTTAGGCATCACTGAAGTCTTTCTGTCCGCGTGATCTGAAGACTTGTTACACTTGAGGACTGTGAATCCTCCAGCGGTTAGGCGTCGCGTTCTGAGCATCCAAGAGCCATTGTGGATTGCCAGTGAACGAAGTCTGTGAAGGTTTGGAAGTCTACCTTGAAGACTTACCAAAGTGATTGGGCGAGGACTGTGTGTTCTTAGCTCAAGGGGGATAAGGTGAAGACGCGGTCTTCTGAGTTAAATCTCGGCCTCCCTAACCAGACATACATTTGTCACAACAACTGGAACTGGTCTACCAAATCCTTGTCTTCACGAAGCAACTAGTTCTATCCTTCACTTCCCTTTACTTTACAGTTTGTCTTCATGAAGTCATTGCCTGCTTGCATGATTTGATTGTCTTCATTGTGTAAAGACTGTTTGTTGTTTGGCTTCATATAATCTTCCATCCTGATCCGTACTACCTAGAGGCTGATAGTCTTTGTGCTTTCACTTCATTGCTTACCTGACTATGGCTTGCCTAGTGTAGTCTTCCTTCCACTGCATATCAATAGGTTCATTGCTATTGTTTGTCTTCAAAGCCTCCGTGTTTTGAAGACTTTCATAAAAATTGCCTATTCACCCCCCTAGTCGATAACTAGCACTTTCAATTGGTATCAGAGCAAGGTGCTCCCTTGTTCAGGGTGATTCGGTTTAACCACCTGGAGTTTTAGCTATGTCGACTGCAGGGATAATCAGGGTCTCCGCCGTGTGCCCTGTCTTTTGATGGCACTGATTACCCCTACTGGAAGAATAAGATGCGTATGCATCTTGAAGACATTGACATCGTCCTCTGGTATGTCGTCGTGAACGGTGTTCCCAAGGTCGGTGAAGGTGTCACCGCTGCTGATGTCAAGGTTTCATTCAACTGGACTCAACCGCCAAGAACATCATCTGTGGTCATCTGACCAAAGGACAGTATGGCCGTGTAAGTGCTCTGGAAACAGCGAAGCTAGTCTGGGACTGGCTCTCCAAGGTCAACGAAGGCGTCTCAACCCAGAGAGACTCAAGGATTGATGTTCTTCGCAACCTCTTCAACCGCTTCAAGAGAAACGACAATGAGAATGTCCAGCTGACATTTGATCGCCTCACTGATATCACAAATGAGCTTCGCGCACTCGTCGCCACTGAGATCACCAAGCACGAAATCGTCAAGAAGCTCATGAGATCACCTGACAGCTCATTCGACACCCTGGCCCTGATGATTCAAGAACGTCCTGACTTCAATACTCTCGATCCGTCTGACATACTTGAGAGGCTCAACACACATGATTTCCAGTTATCTGAGAAAAGAATATCTATTGTCCCAACTATGGTCGAACTCGCGCTTTGAAGGCAAAGGTTGTTTCCTCATCTGAAGAAGAATCTGACTGCAGTTCTGGGGATCCTGAAGACATTGGAAAGGATCTTGCTATGCTTGTGAAGAAGTTCTAGAAGTTCACCAAGAAGAAAGGCTTTAGAAAGTCTACCAGATCCAGCTCAAGAAATGATGAAGCTTCCACTCATGACTTCAAGAAGAGAACATGTCACAAGTGCAAGAAACCGGGTCACTACATCTCTGAGTGTCCACATTGGGACAAAGAGAAGAACAAGAAGAAGAAGAGCGAGGAATATGATTCTGATGACAAGAAGAAGAAGAAGAAATCCTCAAAGTCCTCTTGAAAGTCTTCGTCGAAGTCTTCATCACACAAGAAGAGCTCATCAAGCAAGGCCTGTGCTTTTGTTGGCAAGGAGATGTATTTAGAGGAGGAGTCTGCTTCTGAGGAAGCGGAGGTGGAGTCTGAGGAGGAGTCCGATTCAGGTGTGGCAAGCCTGGCTCTAGCTTCAGCCTATGTCGCCAAGTCCATCTTCAACACTGAAGACAATGGCCTCGTCACCAACGCTGATGCTAATGATGAGGATGACTCTACTCCCACTTACTGCTTCATGGCACGAGGTGCTAAGGTAAACTCACGCGATGCTTACTTTCAAACATCCAGTGAAGATGACTCTGAGTGTGAATCCAAACCCAGCTATAAGACACTTGCTAAAATTGCAACTGAACAAAAAACTGCTATGGAACATATTCAAAAGTGCTATAAGACCTGTTGGACACGAAAATGACCCGAACTCAGTCATTAATTGAAGACATTAAAAATCTTCACGTTAAGTACGAGGAACTTGAAAGTTGTCATGAAACGCTCTCAACTACTCATGAAAAGCTTTCCTATGATTATCTAACAAAGGAAGCAAGAACTTGAGAACTTGAGAGCGACTCATGAAGATCTTCCAAAGGAGAACGAGTCACTCCGCGCTCAACAGATCAGTTCCGCTCAGGAAGGGTTTGAACCACCAGGTCTAAAATGTCTTGAGCGTGATAATGCTGTCTCTATTGCTGAATGTTCTACTGCTGCTACTATTGCAATATCTTCAACTGCTGATGTGGTAACTAACCCCTCTACTAAGGACACCACTACTATTGCTGATGAGAATGCCAGGTTGAAGACATTGCTTGGAACAGGAATGTACAAAAGTCTCAAAGGGCATTAGACACTATGTGATGTCCTCAAGAAACAGATTCTGAACCGAAACCCTAGGAAAGAGGGTGTTGGGTTTGAGAGGAAAATGAATGTTGATGGTTCTTACTGGAAGCCTGAGCAGTACCCCAAAACCACATGGGTTGCTGCCAAGGGACCTTCAGTGGATCCATCTACCTTATCTGGCTTCACTTGTGCTAACCCGATTATCACTGATGAATCCTTTGATGCAAACTATAACATGTTTAAGAATCAGAATGGTGAAGTGTTTGCCAGGTATATTAGTACTAATTGCAGGAATGGACCACCTTTGAAGAAGATCTGGGTGCCCAAAAGTTGTCTTGAGAAACTTCCAGTGAATGTCATCATGACACCTCCTCGGAAGAAGAAGACAAACCTTAGACCAAAGGCTTCATATGGTCCTGGGGCTTCATACACCAGAGTCACCCTAACGCCAATGTTTTGCAGGGAAACCATACTTAGACTTGTGAATATGAGCGTGTTTTGTCAAACCGCTATGTTCATAAGACCAAGAACTTTTCTGCTTATTCTTATGAGTATTATTCACCTCCGGCAAGGCTATTTGCTAGGGCTCCAAAGCCGAAGTTCTCAGATGCTACACTTAGACTCATTGCTTCTAAGCCACCCCTGAAGATGTGGGTGGTTAAGAAAAATTAACTCTCTTTTGCAGGGAAAGGTCTCCAGCCGGAAATCAAAGGCTTCTGACGCTTATGCTGGGGACCTAAAACATCTTGTGGGACGCAAGATAAAATGTCAAAATGGTCTTATTATGTATTTTGTCCCTGGATTCCTTGACAAACATCCTATTTATCCTAACCAAGATCTGAACTTTCATAATCCGGTTGTTCGTTAAATGTTTATGCTTCACAATACCTGTGGTGAAGCCTATCCCCCAAACTGCACTGTAAGGTATGACACCAAAGGCTTCAGAATGGATTATGACCTGTGGATGCACTAACCACATGACTGGTGATCGAAGTCTTCTCATGGATTCAACCCTACGTCCATCTGACAAGAGTCACATCACATTTGCAGACACTGGGAAAAGCAAGGTATTGGGTCTAGGTAGAGTTGCAATCTCAAAGGATCAGCACATGGATAAAGTGATGCTCGTTGAATCCCTTGGTTTCAACTTAATGTCTGTCTCAATGCTTTGTGATCTGAACATGATTGTGATATTTGGAAAATATCGTTGCCTTGTGCTTATGGAATCTGACAAATCTCTAGTCTTTGAAGGATATCGAAAAGATGACCTGTGTATGGTAGATTTCTAAGCAGGACCACAGTTGGTCGTATGTCTTCTAGCAAAAGTTTAGAGTGCTGGCTCTGGCATCGGAGGCTAGGGCATGCTGGCATGAGGAACTTGTACACTCTCGCGAAGAAGAAGCATGTTGTAGGCATCGAGGGTGTCAAGTTCAAGAAGGATCATCTATGTGGTGCCTGCGAAGCTGGAAAGATGACCAGGGCCAAGCATCCCTCAAAGACAATCATGATGACATCTCGACCCTTGATACGTCTCCGTGGTATCTACTTTTCCAAACACTTTTGCCCTTGTTTTGGACTCTAACTTGCATGATTTGAATGGAACTAACCTGGACTGACACTGTTTTCAGCAGAATTGCCATGGTGTTATTTTTGTGCAGAAATAAAAGTTCTCGGAACGACCTGAAACTTCACGGAGAATATTTTTGGAATTTATAAAAAATACTAGCGAAAGAATCAAGACCAGGGGACCCACACCCTGTCCACGAGGGTGGGAGGCGCGCCTGCCCCCCTGGGCGCGCCCCCTGCCTCGTGGGCCCCCTGGTGCTCCACCGACCTCAACTCCAACTCCATATATTCATGTTCGGGGAGAAAAAATCAAAGAGAAGGATTCATCACGTTTTACGATACGAAGCCACCGCTAAGCCCTAAACTCTCTCAGGAGGGCTGATCTGGAGTCCGTTCGGGGCTCCGGAGAGGGGAATTCGTCGCCGTTGTCATCATCAACCATCCTCCATCACCAATTTCATGATGCGCACCGCCGTGCGTGAGTAATTCCATCGTAGGCTTGCTGGACGGTGATGGGTTGGATGAGATTTATCATGTAATCGAGTTAGTTTTGTTAGGGTTTGATCCCTAGTATCCACTATGTTCTGGGATTGATGTTTCTATGACCTTGCTATGCTTAATGCATGTCACTAGGGCCCGAGTGCCATGATTTCAGATCTGAACCTATTATGTTTTCATGAATATATGTGAGTTCGTGATCCTATCTTGCAAGTCAATAGTCACCTACTATGTGTTATGATCCGGCAACCCCGAAGTGACAATAATCGGGACCACTCTCGGTGATGACCGTAGTTTGAGGAGTTCATGTATTCACTAAGTGTTAATGCTTTGGTCTGGTACTCTATTAAAAGGAGGCCTTAATATCCCTTAGTTTCCAATAGGACCCCGCTGCCACGGGAGCGTAGCACAAAAGATGCCATGCAAGTTCTTTTCCATAGGCACGTATGACTATATTCGGAATACATGCCTACATTACATTGATGAATTGGAGCTAGTTTTGTGTCACCCTATGTTATAACTGTTACATGATGAACCGCATCCAACATAATTATCCATCACCGATCCAATGTCTACAAGCTTTTCACATATTGATCTTTGCTTAGTTACTTTTCCGTTGCCACTGTTACAATTACTACAAAGCTGCTATTGTTACTTTTGCCACCGTTACCATTACTTCCATATTACTTTGCTACTAAATACTTTGCTACAGATATTAAGTTATCCATGTGTGGTCGAATTGACAACTCAACTACTAATACTTGAGAATATTCTTTGGCTCCCCTTGTGTCGAATCAATAAATTTGGGTTGAATACTCTACCCTCGAAAACTGTTGCGATCCCCTACACTTGTGGGTTATCAAGACTATTTTCTGGCGCCGTTGCCGGGGAGCATAGCTCTATTCTTTGAGTCACTTGGGATTTATATCTGCTGGTCACTATGAGGAACTTGAAAGACGCAAAAACAAAAATCTATCCCTCAACTACGAGGGGAGGTAAGGAACTGCCATCTAGCTCTGCACTTGATTCACCTTCTGTTTTGAGTAAGCTTGCGACACCTAAACTTGCTTCTGCTATTCATTCTGATATGTCGCATGTTATTGATGACGCCACTTTTGCTATGCATGATACTTATGATGAAACTACTTCTATGCTTGATAATACTGTGCCACTAGGTGAATTTCTTGATGAACAACTTGCTAGGGCTAGAGAGAATGAAATTATTGAAACTGATAATATTGATGAAAGTGATGATGAAGATTCTCCCCCTAAATATGAATTGCCTGTTGTGCCTGAGGGTTATGTTATGGATGAAGAAACTGCTAGAGATTTTGCAACGATAGTTCTGATCTTAATAAATTATTAGCTAAGCTGAAAGAAAAGTCTTTGAATGCTAGAATGAAATATGACCCTGCTTTTGCTACTTCACCTATCTGTGTTACTGATAAGGATTATGATTTCTCTGTCGACCCTGAGATAATTACTTTGGTTGAATCTGATCCTTTTTATGGCCATGAATCTGAAACTGTTGTGGCACATCTCACTAAATTAAATGATATAGCCACCCTATTCACTAATGATGAGAAAACTCGCTACTATTATATCCTTAAGTTATTTCTGTTCTCATTAAAGGGTGATGCTAAAACATGGTTTAATTCTCTTGATCCTGGTTGTGTGCGTAGTCCCCAGGATATGATTTATTACTTCTCTGCTCATAAGAAACAAGCTGCTTTAAGGGAAATATATAATTTTGTGCAAATTGAAGAAGAGAGTCTCTCACAAGCTTGGGGGAGGCTTCTCCAATTACTTAATGCTTTGCCCGATCATCATCTCAAGAAAAATGAGTACTTGATATCTTTTATAATGGACTAACCGATGCTTCCAGAGACCACCTGGATAGTTGTGCTGGTTGTGTTTTCAAGGAAAGAACAGTTGATCAAGCTGAATTGCTATTAAATAATATGTTGACTAATGAAAATAATTGGACACTTCCTGAACCAACTCCAAAGCCAACTTCGAAGAAAAGGGGTATTCTATTTCTCAGTCCTGAAGATATGCAAGAGGCAAAGAAATCTATGAAAGAAAAAGGTATTAAAGCTTAAAATGTTAAGAATTTACCTCCTATTGAAGAAATACATGGTCTTAATTTGCCACCCGTTTAAGAAATACATGGTCTTGATAACCCAACACAGGTAGTAAAGGTAAATTCTCTCTATAGATTTGATGAAGGTGATATTCCTTGTTATAAGTCTACTAGCCAATGCTTAGATGAGTTTGATAATTTTATTGTCAAAGAAGAAAACTTCAATGCTTATGTTGGTAGACAATTTCAACGCAAAGCTTATATGATTGAACACTTGAGTGATTATATGTCTAGAGTTAAAGGTGAACTTAAACTCATTAGTAAACATGCTTCTATGGTTACCACTCAAGTAGAACAAGTACTTAAAGCTTAAAATGATTTGCTCAATGAATTAAAAAAATAAGGGAAATGATAATGTTGTTAGAGTTGCGACTAGAACGGGTAAAAGGACTCAGGAACCCTTGTATCCCGAGGGCCACCCTAAGAGAATTGAGCAAGATTCACAGAGAACTAACATTGATGCACCTAGTCCTTCTAAGAGGAAGAAAAAGAAAAATGATAGGACTTTGCATGCTTCTAGTGAACCCGTTGTTGACACACCTGAGAATCCCAATGATATTTCTATCTCTGATGCTGAAACACAATCTGGTAATGAATATGAACCTAATAATAATGTTAATGATGATGTTCATGTTGATGCTCAACCTAGCAATAACAATGATGTGGAAATTGAACCCGCGGTTGATCTTCATAACCCACAATCAAAGAATCAACATTATGATAAGAAAGACTTTGTTGCTAGGAAGCACGGTAAAGAAAGAGAACCATGGGTTCAGAAACCCATGCCTTTTCCTCCTAAACCATCCAAGAAAAAGGATGATGAGGATTTCGAGCGCTTTGCTGAAATGATTAGACCTATCTTTTTGCGTATGCGTTTGACTGATATGCTTAAAATGAATCCTTATGCTAAGTATATGAAAGATATTGTTACAAATAAGAGAAAGATAGCTGATGCTCAAATTTCCACAACGCTTGCTAATTATACTTTTAAAGGTGGAATACCTAAGAAACTAGGAGATCCAGGAGTACCAACTATACCATGCTCCATTAAAAGAAACTATGCTAAAACTGCTTTATGTGATCTTGGAGCCGGTGTTAGTGTTATGCCTCTCCCTTTATATCGTAGACATGAATTGAATAAGTTGACACCTACTGAAATATCTTTGCAAATGGCTGATAAATCAACTGCTATACCTGTCGGTATTTGTGAGGATGTGTCTGTTGTGGTTGCAAATGTTACTATCTTAACGGACTTTGTTATTCTTGATATTCCCGAGGACGACACTATGTCAATTATTCTTGGTAGACCCTTTTTGAATACTGCAGGGGCTATTATTGATTGCAACAAAGGCAATGTCACTTTTCATGTTAATGGTAATGAGCATACGGTACACTTTCCGAGGAAACAACCTCAAGTCCACAGTATCAATTCTATTGGAAAAATTCCAACTATCACTATTGGAGGTTTTCAATTTCCTCTTCCTACTGTCAAGAAGAAATATGATATTCTTATTGTTGGGGACGTACATATCCTCGTTGAGGTAACCTAGTGCTATTCAAAAATTCTCTGGTTTCATGCGATTCGGAATGAGTTTGTTAACAAGACTTGATCAACCTTGTTAGTGGATTCCTTCTGACGAGCATGAGATGGATGAAGTTAGAAAGCACAACTTTCTGTACCCTCCTTTTACTTTCTGTTATTTAGATTAAATAAAGCAAATATAGTATTTTCTGTCTGTTTTCTGAATTATCCTTGCATTAAAAAATACCCCGAAAATAAAAGTTCTCCAAATGCCCCGAAATTGAAATATGATTTTTTCTAGAATATTTAAGAATATCTGGCACCGAGAACACATCAGGGGGAGCAAGCACCTGGCTACGAGGGTCCAGGGCATGCCCACACCCCCTGGGCGCGCCCCCTGCCTCGTGGGCCCCTGGTGGCCCCCCTCCACTTATTCTTGCACCCACACACTCCTTCTTCCTCCCCAAAAAATCACCAACCAGCTCAAGCATGAGTTCTAGCTCATTTTGCTGCGATTTTCGATCTCCTTGCTCAAAGCTCCACTCACAAAACTGCTTTGGGGGATTGTTTTTCGGTATGTGACTCCTCCAATGGTCCAATTAGTTTTTGTTCTAGTGCTTTATTCATTGCAAATTTTTGCTGCTAAGGTGACCCTGTTCTTGAGCTTGCATGTCAAATTTATATGGTCCCAAGTAATTCTAATGCATGATATAGTCTCTAGGCACTTGTGGGAGTAGTTGCTATCAATCTTGCCGAGTTTGGTTCACTTTTATTTTGAGTTACTAAAATTTCAGAAATTTTTCAGAGGAAGAAATATGTTTAGGAAAATATACCAAGGTGGTTCTTCAAGGAAGCAAGGACCCAGGCCCGCAATACGTGGGCCAGACCATGAACCACCAAGAGAAGCTCAAGTGCGGCCTTGTGAATGGCCGTCAGAAAATTTCATGGTACGAGCAGGAATTAAGGATGAATTTGACGCATATGTGCGTAATGCTGAACTCGAGGGCTTCATGCAAGATAAGTGCCCTTAGTATTATCACTTAACTGACTCCTTTGTGAGAAGGTTTAAATTTACATCTTCACGCAATTCTCACACTGTCCTGTTTGATCTTTATAATAAATCTTATACCATGGACTTAGAAGATTTTAATACTGCTTGTAAACTCCCGCAATGGGGTAGTGCTAGTGAACCTCGCAAATCTGAGTTTAAAGATTTTCTTGCTAGTATCATGATGGGGGAATCTAGAGAAATCACACAAGCTACCATAGATAGTATTCATTTTCCTGCTATACATTATTTTGCTCTCTTTATTGGTAGATGTATTAACGGTAAAGATGAAGCCTGTCACATGTGTGTTCCAGATCTTAGTATTCTCAAGAGTGTTGTGTTAGGAGATAAACAATATAACTTGGGGGCTATTGTTGCACGCAGGTTGCATAACAATAGTATTAATGGGGATTTGTTCGGAGGAATTTATGCAACTCGTATAGCTAATTTTATTGAGATACCCATACCTAAAAATGATATGGAGTTGCCTCCCGCTTATCTAGATTATGATGCTATGGTTCGTCATCAGTTTGTTGAGAGGAACAAACAGTTCCTCCAATATTGACTAATCTTTGACAGGCGTCGCATTGTCCATGTTGCTCTCCCTGCTCCTGGTTTCTTTGACTTTCAGGCAAAAAGGAGATATATTATAACCAGGGATGAGGCGAACGAGTACGAGAGGAGGGCGGAAGCAGAACGCCTCCATGCTGCAGCTCATCAGGCAATAGCCGCTGCATCTCAGTACGACCCTAGTTACAACTTTGGATATCCGCCAGGCCAGCCATGGGCATAAACCAACTTAGGCCAAAAGCCTAAGCTTGGGGGAGTACGTATTTCTCACCGACATTACATTCATGTTCACACACTCATTCTAGTTGTCGGTGCTCATACTTTTTCATTGTACTATCCATGCTAGTTTATTTTTCCTCTTTCTAGTTTTCTTCTTGTGTGCTTGAAAAACCTTAAGAGAAAAACCAAAAAAATTAGTTGTAGCTTTTAGCTAGTTTACTTTTCATGCTCGTAGTAGTAGTAATTAAAAGAAAACCCAAAAAGATTTCTCGTTCTTCTTTTTTGCTTGTTGGGAGCTTTCCCGTGTAAATAGTTTTATTCCTTTTCTTTTCTTTGGGGGTCGAGAGGAGAAGACCATAATGAAAATGTTAAGTGGCTCTTATATGCATTATTGTTGATTTAACCAAGAGCCCATATTGCCTTGTCTTCTCCTTTGTAATAAATGCTTGCAGATTCCAGCTTAGTCCAATGCACGTACACTATTATTATTATCCACACCATTCGGTCGTGCGAGTGAAAGGCAATAATGACGATATATGATGGACTGATTGAGATAAGAGAAGCTGGTATGAACTCGACCTATCTTGTTTTTGTAAATATGATTAGTTCATCGTTCCTGATTCAGCCTATTATGAATGAACATGTTTGCAATGACAATTAGAGATTATAGTTGCTTATGCCATGCTTAATTAGCTAGGAGTTTATAATGGTTTACCTTGCATGCCAACATGCTATTAAAATGGTTGTGATGTGGTATGATAGGGTGGTATCCTCCTTTGAACGATTCGAGTGGCTTGACTTGGCACATGTTCACACATGTAGTTGAAACAAAATCAACATAGCCTCCACGATATTTATGTTCATGGTGATTTATATCCTACTCATGCTTGCACTCAATGTTTATTAATTTTAATGCATATTCATGACTGTTGTCGCTCTCTAGTTGGTCGCTTCCCAGTCTCTTTCTAGCCTTCACTTGTACTAAGCGGGAATACTGCTTGTGCATCCACTTCCATAAACCCCAAAGTTATTCCATATGAGTCCACCATACCTTCCTATATGCGGTATTTACCTGCCGTTCCAAGTAAATTTGTATGTGCCAAACTCTAAACCTTCAAATGAAATTCTGTTTTGTATGCTCGAATAGCTCATGTATCAACTAGGGCTGTCTATATCTTCCATGCTAGGTGGGTTATTCTCAAGACGAGTGGACTCCGCTAATCATTCACGAGAACATGGCTGGTAATCGGGATGCCCAGTACCATGCTCTAAGCAAATCAAATCGAAATAATTGCAAAAAAAACTCCCCCAGGGCTGTTGCTACTTGGAGGCACTCGTTGTTTCGAGCAAGCAATGGATTGATGCTTGTTGGTGGTGGGGGAGTATAAACTTTAGCATTCTGTTTGGGAACCGCCTATAATGTGTGTAGCATGGAAGATATCGGGAACTCTCGGTTGGTATGTTGACAATGAAAGTATACCGCTCAAAATATTATTTATCTCTATTTCAAAATCGAGCTCTGGCACCTCTACAAATCCCTGCTGCCCTCTGTGAAGGGCCTATCTATTTACTTTTATGTTGAGTCATCACCCTCTTATTAAAAAGCACCAGTTAGAGAGCACCACTGTCATTTGCATCCATTACTATTAATTTATATTGAGTATGACTGGATCTCTTTTACCATGAATTACAATGTCTAGTCAGTCCTTGATCTTCAGAGGTGCTATGCATTTGTGTTTTGCGGTCTGAGAAAGGGCTAGCAAGATACCATCTTGTTATATCATATTATGATTGTTTTGAGAAAGTGTTGTCATCCGAGATTTATTATTATTGCTCGCTAGTTGATTATGCCATTGATATGAGTAAACATGAGACCTAAATGTTATTATGAATGTGGTTAGTTCATAATCTTTGCTGAAAATTTGAATGCTGGCCTTACATATTTACAACAACAAGAGCAAACAGAGTTTGTAAAAGTTTTTCTGTATCACTTTCAGTTTTTCAACTGAATTGCTTGAGGACAAGCAAAGGTTTAAGCTTGGGGGAGTTGATACGTCTCCGTCGTATCTACTTTTCCAAACACTTTTGCCTTTGTTTTGGACTCTAACTTGCATGATTTGAATGGAACTAACCCGGACTGACGCTGTTTTCAGCAGAATTGCCATGGTGTTATTTTTGTGCAGAAATAGAAGTTCTCAGAACGACCTGAAACTTCACGGAGAATATTTTTGGAATTTATAAAAAATACTGGCGAAAGAATCAAGACCAGGGGCCCACACACTATCCATGAGGGTGGGAGGCGCGCCTGCCCCCCTGCCTCATGGGCCCCCTGGTGCTCCACCGACCTCAACTCCAACTCCATATATTCACGTTCGGGGAGAAAAAAACAGAGAGAAGGATTCATCATGTTTTACGATACGGAGCCGCCGCCAAGCACTAAACTCTCTCGGGAGGGCTGATCTGGAGTCCGTTCGGGGCTCCGGAGAGGGGAATCCGTCGCCGTCGTCATCATCAACCATCCTCCATCACCAATTTCATGATGCTCACCGCCATGCGTGAGTAATTCCATCGTAGGCTTGCTGGACGGTGATGGGTTGGATGATATTTATCATGTAATCCAGTTAGTTTTGTTAGGGTTTGATCCCTAGTATCCACTATGTTCTGAGATTGATTTTGCTATGACTTTTCTATGCTTAATGCTTGTGACTAGGGCCCGAGTGCCATGATTTCAGATCTGAACCTATTGTGTTTTCATGAATATATGTGAGTTCTTGATCCTATCTTGCAAGTCAATAGTCACCTACTATGCGTTATGATCCGGCAACCCCGAAGTGACATTAATCGGGACCACTCCCGGTGATGACTGTAGTTTGAGGAGTTCATGTATTCACTAAGTGTTAATGCTTTGGTCCGATACTCTATTAAAAGTAGGCCCTAATATCCCTTAGTTTCCAATAGGACCCCACTGCCATGGGAGGGTAGGACAAAAGATGTCATGCAAGTTCTTTTCCATAAGCATGTATGACTATATTCGGAATACATGCCTACATTACATTGATGAATTGGAGCTAGTTCTTTGTCACCCTATGTTATAACTGTTACATTATGAACCGCATCTGACATAATTATCCATCACCGATCCAATGCCTACGAGCTTTTCACATATTGATCTTTGCTTAGTTACTTTTCCGTTGCCACTGTTACAATTACTACAAAGCTGCTACTGTTAATTTTGCCACCGTTAGCGTTACTTCCATATTACTTTGCTACTAAATACTTTGCTACAGATATTAAGTTATCCAGGTGTGGTTGAATTGACAACTTAACTGCTAATACTTGAGATATTCTTTGGCTCCCCTTGTGTCGAATCAATAAATTTGGGTTGAATACTCTACCCTCGAAAACTGTTGCGATCCCCTACACTTGTGGGTTATCAACCCTTCGAGCTGCTTCACATGGACTTATTTGGCCCCACTCACTATTCTACCCTTACTACCACTGCTTGCCTCTATGGCTTTGTCATTGTTGATGATTACTCAAGATATACATGGGTGCACATAATCCTCTATAAGAGTGAAGTGCACGATGTCTTCAGACGATTCGCCAATCGTGCCATGACGAACTATGGCATCAAGATCAAGCACATCAGAAGTGACAACGACACCGAATTCAAGAACACCGGCGTCGACACTTATCTTGATACATTGGGCATCACACATGAGTTCTCAGCTCCATACACACCTCAGCAGAATGGCATCGTGGAGCGCATGAACAAAATCCTCATTGAGATGGCACGAACGATGCTTGATGAGTACAAGACTCCAAGAAAGTTCTGGCCTGAAGCCATTGATACCTACATGCCACGTCATCAACCGTGTTTATCTTCACAAGCTTCTAAAGAAGACATCCTATGAGCTCCTCACTGGTAAGAAGCCAAACGTTAGTTACTTCAGAGTATTTGGTGCTAGGTGCTGGATCAAGGATCCACATCACACTTCAAAATTTGCACCGAAAGCACATGAAGGTTTTATGCTTGGCTACGGAAATGATTCACACTCCTATAGAGTCTTCAACCTCTTTCACTATATAGTGGTTGAAACTATGGATGTGCGGTTCGATGAGACTAACGGCTCGCAAAGAGAGCACCTGCCAACACTACAAAAAAAATACACTTCCGTGATGATACGTGTATGTCACAGTAGGTCGAGTTTTTTTGTCATGCATGTACATCCATGACAAATTTATGACAGAATCAAGATAGTCATACCTGTACTGTCGTAGAAGTGTTCCATGACATTACCAAAATTATCATCACGGAAGTGTCCACTTCCATGACGATAAATCGCGCGTCATAGAAGTGCTTTCATCAAGGGTGACCGACACGTGGCATCCACCGTAACGGAACACCGTTAAGCTATTAGGTCGGGTTTTGGATCCGATAACCCGTTAACAGCCCCGACCAATGGGGATTTTCCACGTGTAAAATCATCATTGGCTAGAGGAAACACGTGTCGGCTCATCGTTGGGACAGATGTCGTCCACTCACTGGACAGAAGGAGCCTATGATACGTCGACACATGGCACGGCCCAACAGTGGCCCATTCCTGTGAAAAGGCCGGCCCGTTTGACTTGGTCAAAAGCTGGCGGGCCGGCCCATGGAAAGCCTTTTAACGGCCTGTTCGCATATAGCCCATTTACAGCCCGCTAACCCAAGGCCTGTTACGCCCTATCCGAATTAGGCCTAGTAGCGTCATCTGGGCCATCCAATATGATTCCAGCCCGTTTTCACTTCTGGCCCATGTATAGCCCATGCGGTCTTTTGGCCCATATGAGGCCCTTTCTAACTCTTGGCCCATTGGCGGCCTGTGCTGAAACTGGCCCATAATGAACAGTGTATTACTTTACACCCATTAACGGCCCGTGGTGAAACTGGCCCGTAATGAACAGTGTATCACTTTATACCCATTAACGGCCCGTTATTCTGTTGGGCTATTTCTAGCCCAAGTTAACTTTCAGCCTTCTGAGGGCCCATTTATTCTTGGGCTCATTTGCAGCATTCGGTTACTTACGGCCCGTTACTGTCATTTTCTGCTTGTGGGCCAAATTCAGCCCGTCGTTACAGTCGGCCCGTTTGTGGACCATTAGTCTGTTGGGCCATTTTCATAGCATCACCAAATACGGCCTATTAACGGCCCGTTATGGTCAGCCCATAAAACGTACGATTCCCATTAAAGGCCCGTCTATGGCCCATTAAAGGCCCGTACAAGACCCATAAATGAGTCGGCGGCCCATGGATCCTACGAGACGTAGATGGCCGATGAATCCTACGAGACGTACAAGGCCCATGGATCCTACGAGACGTAGAAGGCCCATGGATCCTACGAGACGTAGAAGACACATGGATCCTACGAGACGTAGAAGGCCCATGGATCCGACGGCCCGTGAAGGGCCAAGGTCGGGCGAGTTGGCCCCCATTTGAATGATATAGCATATTCAAAGAATTATCCTACTCAATACTATCACCTCTAAAAAGCATACACTATACAACAAAGAGATCAAGGCATAGAAAGGTAGAATAATCCTACACTATACAATAAAGATATTACAGCCGATTATACCCACTCGGCATTATGGTTCGGCACAGGTGATAATAAAGCATACACAAACAGCAAATTACATACACTGGGCAAATACAGCTCATACATCATGGACGTGCATCAACTTAACTCCATTTGAACTATAATCTCTTCAGAAAATAGGATTGGCCGGATTCAGATAGCACAAATTTCAGTCTGCAAAATCTCCAATTCCTTCATGGTTACCTCAGTGTCTTGTTTCATTTTTTGACTCCTGCATCTAATACCTGCATGTCCAGTCTCAACTTGTTGATTATACGTTGACAATCATGTACACGTTGTCTTGCCACCTCTAGTTGATGCTCGAGAACATCAGCACATTCCAATTCCAATCCATAATCATTCGGTAACGGCCATGCCGCACTGCTCGCAGATCTTTGTGTTGATGTCACTTCATCCTGAAATGTTTCTGTAAGTACACATGACTAGGGCAAAAATATAGTTACAACAGTGAAGCGAACAAGACACTATTTTGTACTACATGGCAAAACAGGACTAACAATAATGTTACACGTCACTTTCAAAAAAAATGTTACACGTCATGAAGCATAAGCAGGTGATATTTTAAAAATTATAAAAAAGATAGTCTGTGCAGCCTGCATACAGAAATCCCTCTTAGCTCACCAGAGGAGCATGATGTTGGGGCCCAATCGAAAACACAGACAAGTTACAAATTTAGACAGCACGTTGCGTATAAGTAAGCAAGCAGTTGGCCATTCTGTGCCTCAATTAAAGTCTTAGGGAGCATAATGAACAGCAGAGGGTTTCATACAAACATACTACAGCAGGCAAAACTATGCAATCATTAGCGTAGTATAAACTAGATTGTGAGCCTCATGCAATAATAGTTGGTTAATAGACTTCAAAGCTTCAGGCACACTTCGGCAGAGTAATTAAATGGTAAGGCCTTTAATTATGTCAACTAATAGTGATACAAGTACCGAACATCAGGCATGATTATTTGGGCATCTCATTAACTGAGGACAAATAAAGCAATTGAAAAGAGAAAATTAACTATGCCTGAAACAAACAAGGAATTGAACTGTTGAGTTGCATACAGTGACTTACCTTAGCAGGTTGAAGAGGCTCAGCGCAGCTCCTACTTCTCTTGCAAGGCTCCTTCCTAACATCTTGTACTTGGAAATCCTCAATCTTATCTTCATTGCACCCCCTCTGCAAGGTGACACAAACTAGTTACTCGTCTCCTTGGAAGATAAATATGCATACTTTCCAGTCTGTGAACACAAAAGGATGAGATTATAACAAAACAACACCACATAATGAAACATGCCGCATCTCTTGCACTTGCACACAATGAAATGAGCATTTACTATGTCTGCACTATGTAAAAACTAGGCATACCTTCGAACTGGATCTCCAGGTACTCTTGGAGAGCCTACTGTAGTGTACAGCCAAACCTTTATGTCACCTATGAGTTAGACAAGGCCCCACTACAGCAGCCCTTAGTGTTTAAATCGTTGACAAGCTCTGTTAGAGTGTTAGGTCAAGAACAACAAGTAATCAAAGCAAACAGTCCTAGTATGGCTGGCTGATGCAAACAAGCAATTGAACAGATGTGTGAGCAAATCTTACATATCAAGAAAAGAAGCAAAGAAGGAGGCTTAAAGACCATCACTTGACTGACCAGATTTAAGGGGCATTTAAACATCATGTGCAACGTATGAACTAACATAAACATTGCATATTCCAGATTCTACAATGGAATGCACATGTATTAGGTTATGCCATGTATGATGATGCCTAAATGTACAGATAGCAGGCAGGAGTGATTCATCATTGCACGCACAATTGAATTGCAGGTTAAGGGCCAGTTCGATTCCGCCTTTTCAGGGCATATTGTCAAAATAAGCCATAAAAGATGTAAAGAAGTCATTTTTGAGTTATGGGCTTGGGCTTAACTAATTTCGCTTTGGAGGGGGGTGTTTCGGGTAGAACCTCACTAAAAATTGAAGGGAAGGGGAATAGTGAAATGACTCTGTTGTCTGCCTATATTACACTCAAAATGCAACTGCTGACGCCCGTGTCACACCTGACCCTCAAGTAAAAACAAACACGCAAGCATTCATTGCCCTGCCCGCTTGCATCTCCTCTCCCCTTTCCCTCTACCTCGATCCCCTGCCTGCAGCACTAGGGTTCCTCCAGCGAGCCGTCGCCACTGGTCCCATCTGGCCTGGTCCTCGACGATGCTATGTCCAGCTAGGCTACATGGCCGGCGGGTAGGGGCAAATCTCCCTGGCTGCTCCTCCCTCTGGCGCCGCCCCTCATTCTCATGGTCTCCAGCAGCTGCTCCACTGTGGTTCATCCAACGCACTACTCCGGCGGGCGCTGCACAACTACGGCTGATGCCACACTGCGGCAGAAGGCACCTTATTCCCCCTCCCCTCCTCCCAGGCCATGGCCTTGAGGTGTTGTTGAAGGATGAGCTCATCCAACAAGGTGAGGATCTCCTCTGATTTTTTGCCAAATTTTCATTCTGATCCACTATACGATGAATTGCTATGAGCTACTTCTGCAGCAGCTGCTGCTATATGATGAATTGCCATGAGCTGCTGCTGCTGTATGATGAGTTGCTATGAGCTGCTGCTGCTGCTATATGATGAATTGCTATGAGCTGCTGCTATATGATGAGTTGCTACAAGCTGCTCCTGCTGCTGCTATATGATGAATTGCTATGAGCTGCTCCTGCTGCTGCTATATGATGAATTGCTATGAGCTGCTGCTGGTATATGATGAATTGCAGACTGCTGCTGCTGTATGATGAGTTGCTATGAGCTGCTGCTGCTGCTATATGATGCTTTCAGGTGGTGCTGCTATACGATAATAACCAGCCACTTGGACCATCGAATTTCAATAAATAATTGTTCTTCATTTAAATGTGGGTCATGCGTTCTTCGTTTAAATTAGGCAATGGGATCTCTATGGAAAACATTGACCAAAGTAGATTGTGCCAAGTAAATGGTATCTTTGTATTTGCATTTTGAGCAAATAGTGATGGTCTGTTTTCCTATCATATTAATTACTGCACTGGGTTCAATTTGTGATGTTTGCAAGTCAAATTAATTTCCATATGGGCAGCAAAATGAAAAAAATATAATGCAATCTAGACTTTCCACTGATCATACCAAAGATAAGCTGAAAACGCAATGAAAAGAACTGGTTGGCTTATTACATGGAGCTTATATTCACAGGTGCTTATTTTCTTAGGATAACTCGTAATAACTGTCCCTAAGAAACTTGGCTAATAGAACTGGCATACAAATAACATGTCACGATGATTGCAATGGAGGAGTGACGTACCATAGCACACTGTATAGGCTCACCGCTGCCTCTCCTTTTTTTGCGATGTTCCATGAAATTGCCACATACATCTTGTACTTTTTCATTGTGTAACCCTATCTGCAAGTTGACACGGCTAATTTCAGACATCTCTACATGATACTACATTGCATATCCCTTGCGCATATTTAAACCACCAATTAACGATTGTGTGCGTACCATAAACTAGCCATGACTCTGTATGCTGGACTAGCAGGCACTCTAAGGGAGCCTAATGTAGTGCACTGGAATTCCTACATGCCACCTACGATTTTGTGTAATGTACTGCCCCTGTTCCTAAATATATGTCTTTGTAGAGATTCCAGTATGGACCACATACAGATGTATATAGATGCATTTTCGAGTGTAGATTCACTCATTTTGCTCCGTATGTAGCCTATAGTGGAATCTCTAGAAAGACTTATATTTAGGAACGGAGGTACGAGGTAGTATCATGTATGACATCTACATATCTAATTTAGCAGCCAGTAGTAGAAATCATTGTCTGCACAAAGGGATTACTGGTCGAAAATCCTAGCAAAGCACGCTGGCAGGCACAGAACAATACAAGAGAGAGAGACGCGCTTACAAGATCATAGCAATGCCTCAGTCCAGGATCTTGGTTGGCCAAGCTGTTAGATCCAGAAGAAACATCGTCCTTGTAGTTTTTGCCAGCTGCATAACAGGTAACAGCGACCGGTTAGTATATTTGAAGTACATCGGGCAGGTGATGCTGGACGGGTTTAAAGGTGACAAGTACCTAGGCCGTGGCGGGTGCTTGGCATCTCTCCAGACGGTGGGAATCAGGTTAGAAACGTCGAGGGTGATGACGCTGCGCTGGCTGTCGGGGTGCGGTAAGGAGATCTAGAACCGTCGAGTAGGGTGTTTGTGGAGCGGCTCCGGTAGGGTGCACTACGGTGTGGGCGAAGCGGATCTGTGGCCGTGGACGAGGGCGTAGGTGAAGCTGCTCCGATGGTTGGGTTAAGGATGGTGTCGATGACACGGATCTGCGGCCGTGGACGGGGCGCCGGAAGCTGCTCTGGTGGTTGGGTTAAGGATGGTGTCGACGATGCGGATCTGCGGCCGTGGACGGGGAGTCAGAAGCTGTTCTGATGGTTGGGTTAATGATGGTGCCGATGATGCAGATCTGCGGCCGTGGACGGGGCGTCAGAAGCTGCTCCGGTGGTTGGGTTAAGGGTGGTGTCGACGATGCGGATCTGCGGCCGTGGACGGGGCGTCAGAAGCTGCTCCGGTGGGTTGGATGAGGGTGCGAGGAAGCGGATCTGAGGCCGTGGACTTGTGAGTTGGCAAAGCGGCCCCGGTAGGGTTGGGAATGGTATAGGCGAAGCTACTCCGGTAGGATTGACGATGGTGTCGACGAAGCGGCTCCGGTAGGGTTGAGGAAGGTGTTGGCGAAGCGGCTCCGGTAGGGTTGAGGAAGGTGTCGGCGAAGAGGATCAGAGGCCGTCGACGGGGGCGTCGGTGGGGCGGCTCCGGGGGGTGTGGACGAAGCGTCTCCGGTGGGGAGTACGAATGAGCCGCTGCAGATGCGTGGCGGTTGACGAGAGTACCGGCGAAGCAGATCCGGCGCTGTGGACAAGGCTGGCACTGAATGGGCTGTGGTACAGTGGTGGATGAGTAGTCTACTTGTTTCTAGGGGAGGTGGGAGGGGTAGATGCGGCCGCAGAAGTAGATCCGGCGAGGTGGACGTCGCTGGCAGTGAATGGGCTATGGTACGCCGGTGGATGAGCAGTCTAGGGTTTCGAGAGGGGAGGGGAGAAAGGGCGATGAAGTACGGACGGCGTGATGTAAGATGCTCTGGTGCTGTGGAGTTAGTCGTTTTTGCGGGAGGGGGAGAGGAAATGGGGGTGCCGTGTAGTGGGGGAACCGGAAGTTACCAAAGCAGCCCCGACCTATCATGTAGATGAGGGCGGTATTGTAACTGTTGGTCTCCGTGCACCAAGGACAAAAGGGGGATTTCGCATGCTAAAGACTAAGGTGGCGGAAATTTTAGAAGGAGGCGGGAGATTTTGCCGCCCGCGGGATCGTTCGTATCCAGTTTCAACTAATTTTGGACCGTGCTAGCGGGAAGGTCATGCTAGACTGTGTACACGGGGCACGCGTCAGCAGTTAATAACTGGTGTGAAGTCCACCCCAGAAAAAAGACAATAACTCGGGATGATGCGCCGATAACTTGGACGTTCACACGGGCGCGGCCAATCGTACGGGTGTAGTGGCGCGTTCACAAAAAAGGGATCAAACGCTCAGCCTATGTATTTCTCGTGTAAATAGATAATTTAGTGCCATTGGTTATTTACTTTAAACATAATGCATTGACGTGTTAGTGTAGAGGCGCACAAAAAGAAATGGATATTGTAGTCAGCTACTTAAAAGTGTTACCTCATATGATTACATAGCCTCCATTTCATAAATTGCGTACCCGTTGAATTCATATATGAATATTACATATATTACTTCAAAATAGAAACTTAAATCATCCAAGACTAATGAATTTGAATGCAAGAGTAACAATGGTGCATATACATGATAGCTACATTGGTTGTTTGAAGAAACATCACTGTAACTTTGGCATGCACAACTGAAAAGGTTTATTTAAATAGAAAAAAATGTGATATGTGAGTGTCCAATCTTTATAGCGTTGAATCGATATTGTACCTTTGGCCACGATACGAAGTAGATATTGACTTATGTTCAAGCGATGCACGTCCACGATCGCTAGATAGTGATACGTGAATGAATTGTGCAATCTCTCTCACACGCATACATATCTCATTTCCCTGTGGGCATCGGAATCACACACGCGCACTTCGTGTATTTCTCTCCCTCCGTCAGGGTTAAATTCGTCTTTCTACCCCGTCCTACAAGTCTCTCACACAGAAACACACACGCTCTCTATGTCTAACACGCCCACCCCTTTAATTCCGCCCACCCACAGCCACTAATGTCTCAAAGTATAATAATGTCTCTCACACATATGCTATCTACCTATCCCTTAATATAGCTAGATATGTGTCACACAAACTCCTTCTCCCTACTAGCAAGATGCCCATGCGTTGCACGGAACATCAAGATGCATTTGTATGAGAAGTTTATCTTGTGGGAGAAAAGGATGAACGAGGGAATGCCTTATTTGCAAATGCGGAGAGGGGTGTGGGTATCTTTTTGCAAAATTGCCATAGTTTCCTTCCTGTCCGTCGGATATAAATCGGATGGCCTATATTGCAGGATGGCAGGAACACCATCATCACCAACTCTGTTTTTTATAAGAGTAGAGATATGTGAGTGTCACTGCCCCCCCCCACACACACCCACACTTCCCAACACCGAAGGAGTAGGGTGACACCTCGATCTTGATACTAATCTATCGACTGGCTTCTCTCTCAAACATACACACACACACTACCCGGCACCGAAGGAGTAGGGTGGCACATCGATCTTGATAATAATCTATCTACTCCTCTTTCAAACACACACACACACACACTCGCTAGTTGTGCCTCTGTGCCTACCGCGCACACTCTCGATACGTCTTTCTCTCCCTCCCCCCCCAACAATGACAGCAGAAGGGTGACAACTCGATCTGATCATAATCTGTCAATTGGTTTCTCTCTCAAACATTGTGTCTCGGTGCCTCGCTCGGTAGCCCCCTCGATATGTAGACTTCTCGCGCGCGCACAGCTGTAGTGACGATGACGCTGAACCCAGTGTGCCTTGTTTTTACCGGCCTCATGTGATAGTTTTCACCCTGTTTTCTGTTAATTAACAAGGCAACCTTTTCTTTGTTACTACTAGTGAATCTGAAATCATTCGGGGCAGACATAAAATATATCACTTCAACCCAATTATCGCAGCAACTATTTTAAAAGAAATTAGCTAGCTGCCCGTGCGTTGCACGGAACATCAAGATGCATTTGTATGAGTAGTTTATCTTGTGAGAGAAAAGGTTGAACGAGGGAAGGCCTTATTTGCGAACGTGGAGAGACGTGTGGGTATATTTTTGCAAAATTGCCATAGTTTCTTTCCTATCCGTTAGATATAAATCCGACGGCCTATATTGCAGGATGGCACGCACACCATCATCACCAACTCTGTTTTCTACTCCCTCCGTCCGAAAATACTTGTCATCAAAATGGATAAAAAGAGATGTATCTAAAACTAAAATACGTCTAGATACATTTCCTTTTATCCATTTTGATGACAAGTATTTCCGGACGGAGGGAGTATTTGTCTTTTTAGAGATTTCAACAAGTGACTATGACCGGACCTTACCAACATACTCAAAAAAGTAGTCCATAATTTTGATGTTACCCTCTTTTCTTGGCGGTGCAGTGCCATCTGGATACCTCATAAATAAATCAAGGACAAATCTGACCCCTTCCTGAAAAGACATACGGAGCAAAATGAGTGAATCTACACTCTAAAATATGTCTACATACACATCCGTATGTGGTAGTCCATTTGAAATCTGAAAAAGACAAATATTTAGGAACGAATGGAGTATATATAAGAGTAGACATGGAGATATATCTCCAGCATGGTCTACAACAAAAATGTGCTGGGCTGGTTAGCGCCGGATGCTCGCAACGCGATGACATGAGTTCGAATTCTGTCTTTTAACTTTATATTTTTATATTATATATTACTCTACTTATTTAATATATACTTCTTTCGCTACTGTACTGACAGTGGAACCCACAGAGTACTTAGAATACAAGATTAAGGATGGACTTGTTTCTTTTTAACTTTCTGTACGAAGCTGTAGCCACCCTGCAAGTCACGTGTACACTGTACATGCAATTAACTTTTTATAGAGGGACAATCATACAGGCAATTAACTCAAATGGATCGGATGTCACTCTATTATTTCCAGCATAAAGAGCATCTCCAACGGCAGCCGGCAAATTTCCTCCTGCTTCCTTAAGCGGAGGACGACATCAAACGCCAGCGGCATACATTTTTACAACTCTAACCAACCAGATGAAATTCGTGCAAACACGGACTGATTTCATATAAGCATGAAGGATTTCGTATAAAAAAGCTGGATCTTCATATAAACATGATGGATTTCATTACATTTACATGAACAAAGAGGTGCCAATCCGGCTCTCTTGTATAATTAATACTCCCTCCGTCCGGAAATACTTGTCCTAGAAATGGATGTATCTAGACTTATTTTAGTTCTAAATGGCCGCCCGCGGATCCCTTTGCCTTCCTCATGTCCGTCAGACACTTGCGGGGTCGACGAAGGTCCTCGGAAGAGACGAAGCAGCAAAGAAACCACCTGAATCCGCGGTCGTCGCCTCGGCGGTGGCCTTCATGGGTCCCAAGTGGTGGCGGCCTCCCGTGTTCTACTTCTCCTCGATGATGGCGGCGGACACGGAGAAGCTGGCCACCGACTCGTCGCTCTCCACGCACCCGGCTTCTGTCTCTGCCTGCATGGCACTGCCGCAGGCACAGGAGGCGCGCCCATAGACACGGGAGGCGCGGCCACCGCATACACTGGTCGCGCAGTACGACGCGGTAGCGACGGCGCCCGTACCGGCGTGCTAGCCGTTGTGCCGGCGTGGAGCAACTCACCACTCCTCATCGGGCTGAACTGGAGCGGCGAGTTGCTGAACCACGCACCTGCTTGGGGCGGCAACTGGCTCCGTTAGGCCAAGCGAGGTTGGTGAAGCACCGAGTGGCCTCGCCTGTATCCGGAGGGCTCGGCGGGCCACCCAGCCGGGTAATATGCCGGAGAACGGCTCATCGGAAGCCATCGGAAGAGTGGAGAAAATGGTGAAGGAGGAGATGGGGGAACGGCGGAGGGGTGCGATTCTTGCCCGCTATCTGTCTGGCCTCGTGTAAATAGAGGGCGGACGGTAGGAGCTTGGCCGGCGTCTGGCCTCGTTTAAACTGAGGGCGGACGGGAGGAGCTCGGCCGGTGTTGCGTTTAATTCCGGCCCGCTCATGAACGGACTGGCAGGAGTAGGATTCTCGGTTTGCATGCGGGTTTAACGGAGGGGTTTAATGGAGGCGCCGGGCGTGCAGCGGGCGGCGCAGTACTATTCGATTTGACAACAGTAATGAGCCGTCAAATCACAAAGGCCCTCGCCTCTCGTGAAACCGACCGAGCTAGACTGCCCCGCCCTCTAGCCTTTTAAAAAATGTATATACTCCACTTTTGTATAGTAGTAGTATCGATGGATTGCGCCATGGAGCAAAACTTATTAAAAAAAGGTGGTACATATAGAGAGCGCTCGTCGCCAAATTATGCATATAGTACTATTAAAAAGGCTTGTCACAATAATGGTGTCCAACACAAGTGCACAACCCACCCCTCAAATAAAACTAAGCACCCTGGAATTCTTTGACAAAACTAAGCACCCTAAAATTCTTTGACAACTAAACTGTTGGCTATATGATGTTGGCCATATATATTGTACGTATATAATGTGAAGAAACGAGTGGTAGTACTATACCAACTAAAAGATGAAATGTAAGAAATACTAGTATGTACGTACTGAAGAGTTAAAGTAACAAGAAGAAACATAACATAGTTCTGCCGGGGGCTCAGCACAACACACCCCTCAAATTAAATTAAGCACACCTGAAATTAAACTTTGCAACTATTCCGGTAGACACTGCATTAGAACCACCATGAGCACCGACACTGCCACCTTACTCGGAGTCCTCGTCCACGTCCTCGACTTCGTCCTTGTCCCTCTTCCTCTTGGCCAATACTTCTTTTCTTGAACCGCACACTTGGCTGTTGCTCTTCATCCAACCCTTGTAGATATTGAAGCAAAGGTAGCCATCCATTGCAGCGTAGTGGATGTGGTCTATATCTGGTACATTCTGCTGCCATGCATGACGATGAAACGTGTATGGAGGTTTCTCCAGTTTACCGTACGAAGGATGAACCATGGCTCCTGCCAGGGTCAGCATTGAAGGCTGACGAGAGGACACCAGCCGATTCTTCTGGAGGTCAAAGGTGTTGCCTACAACGAGGCCTATCCGACGCAGGACTTCTTTGTCGTTACCAAAGTCTACAGTAACGAATTTGACTAGGTTGCTCTCGAGGAAGTCCTTCAAATCATGGCACTCAACGTCGGCATGGCATATGTGGCAGACCAAGCATAAGTCATGCACGCAAACCTGGATCACGGCGGGCTTCTTCCTCTCTTTGTCCTTTAGATCCTTCTCTCGTCCGAGGACTGTGGTGTACTCAACATCTAGCCCAGCGACCCACTCATCATCTGAGTCTTCGAACATGCGTCTGAAGCGACAAAGGCATCCTTTCACCGTCGTGGAAGAACGGGTGTAGATGACATCGAACTCATCGCCGGTGATGGTTCTAACCTTGTACTCACCGCCGATCGGGGAGATTTGGGACGCCATGGATTTGGGAGGAGGGTTAGGATTAGTGGAATTGCCGTAATGTGAATGGACGGGACGACTAGGAGCGAACCGCCGTAGTATTGAAGGACGTGCGGGGACGAGTAGGAGTGAACTGCCAGCGTGCGAACGGCAGGGTAGTGGCTTTCCATTCTCCCATGATACGGGCTTCCGAGAGCCCTTGGATCTGAGATCGAACGGTTGCATGGCGTGATTCTAGACCTATGGGTGAATATCCTATCCTGGAGGGTTATTCTGCAAATTTTCAGCAACTTAGCATGCGACCGTTTGATCTCAGATCCAGGGCTGCTAGCAGCCCGTATCGTGGTCGTGCCTACCACGACCGTCGCGTCGCTCGTGCAGTCGCACCCTTGGAGATTTAACACGGTGCGTTAGGCTATCTGATGTTGGCATGTCATACATAGTCATCACTTAGTCACTCATACTACAACAAGGTTTTGGCTATAAGTGTATTTTTTTACTTCTCTCTCTCTCTTTCTTCGTACTCCCTCCGTCCCATAATATAAGAACGTTTTTGACACTAGTGTAGTGCCAAAAACGTTCTTATATTATGGGACACATGGAGTACTAGTATTTATTGCATTTACCAAGGAGTGACCTCTTCCAATGAAATGGTGTTGCTAAGTTTGCTTCATTTAATTAGCTATAAACTCAAAATTGTCTTTTCACCTAGGTACACGCGCTTAGCACTGTTTCTTCCTTGGGTCACCAAACTAGTCTCTCTCTTCTTGATTAACTTGCCACATCAGACTTAATGCCTATGTGGCAAGCTTAAGCACCTGTAGGACCAAGTAAGTACAATAGTGCGCTTTACATGGCATTTTTGCATATGTGGAGGAAAGAGAGGCAAGGAAAAAGTGGAGAAGTGGGCTCACATGCAAGAGCCAGCCTCTACTACATGGTGGAGCATTGGGAGAGGCACCTGTATGGAGGCGGTCAGGAATCAGGAGACTCACGCCGGTCGTAGCGCCGCAGTTAAAATGATAATGGCAAGTCAAATCATGGGGCCCCACCTGTCCAGCAGTAACTCGCTGTCAAATCACACATCCCTACGTTTGCAGCAGCCTACTCCCTCGTCTTCTCGCGTCTCTGTCGAACCGACTAGGCGGAACTGCCCCGCCTACCGCGCAGGAAAAGCCCGCGCAGTATACTCCCTCCGTCTAGGTGACCAAGGTGGAGAGGAAAACGAGAGAACTTAATGTTTAGTATTTGCCAAGGCTGGTTGTAATGGTACTAGCCTTAGCAATATCGATGAGGTGTCATAGAATTAAATGAAGAAAGAGAGAGAGTTGAGTACTATGTGTCATACATGGCAACAAATAAAGTACTACATGATTCTAATATATGATACTTGGCACAGGAGTACTAAGTATTATTAATACAGTTTTGCTAGAACTCATCTAGATGAGATATAGTTTGGTCTCATTCATCTTTTATAGCCATTGGATGTGATGCTATATAAGATGCGTGTGTGCTGACGTGGGTTGTATTTGTTCTTGTGCAACGAACTGACCACTGCATGTCATGTTTGATAGTCTCAAGTCATTAAAAGCATACAAGCCCCACATCTCTTCTTGGTTGATTCCTCTATTTATGTCAAAAAATAAGAAACAACGTGAGAGTTAATGCACCACGCCTATGTGTTTACTATTTGGTTTTCGTAAGATGACTTAATACTCACCTAGACGGAGGGAGTATTCGATTTGACAGTGGGCGGTGCGGTTCCCGATACGGCTTTAATGCAGACGAGGGAGGGAGTAGCGGTTCCCGATATGTTGAACGGCCAATGCATCCTCCTTCAATTAATGCATGAGGGAAGTAATGGGAGGAGGTCCGGGAAAAGAGGCTGCACGATGTGAATGCAACGCAGTTTGCCCTCATTGCCCTCATATAAAGGCGCCCCTCCATTCCAATGCATCTACCACATCGTACGCACCTAAGCATTTGCCTAAGCACCTTCACTAAGCGCACAAGAGCTCACTCCAGACCCATGGCGGCGATGCGCATGAGCGGCTAGCGGCTGCGCTAGATGGTCCACGACGCCGGCCTGCGGTATGGCGCCGAGGATCGTCTCCAGACGGTGTTGGAGACCGGCTGGTGGATGGCCGCCGTCGACGCCAACTACGACTCTCAATTGGACCAGATGATCGTTGCCACCAGCAACAAGTTCACCGTCCTCAAGAAGCTCGCGGACGACATCGCCGTACTCCTCCAGCCCGCGCGCCCGGGCTCCTCATTGCCTGCCACCCTAATCGGCCTCCATGGCCGGAACCTCTTTCAAGCACTGGTGGCCCTGCGACTGCCCGCCGACGCTACGAAGAATGTCCAGCTCGAGGTCGCGCTCGCCGCGAGGCGCCTCGCCCTGCAAGAATTCATCGACCTACACATCCACGTGTACGAGCAAATCGTGTACATAGGTATCTACAAGTCCAGTGAGGACGCTACGACGTTGGCCTTCCTCAACCGGCTGGAAGCCTTGGATGCCTTTGCTGAGAAGCACCTCGACCTCGCCACAAAAGCCGCCGCTCCTTAGCCGCCGGTCGGTGGCCCGGCGCACTAAGTTGAGGAGGAGGAGGTCATACGTTCGTGGATCCATCTTTCTTCTTGCCTTGTGTACCCACCACTACGATCGCATCATTGTGGCCTTAATTCTTATTGTGCTGTTGCATTCTCGTTCCAGTCAATACCGACATGTGTGATCCCTTTGCTTAATTATATGCATCACTGTAACTAGTACTCCATCCGTCAATTTATAAGTTGTGCTTACCTTTTCCATCAACTTCGTGCAACGCGCGGGCATCTTGCTAGAAACACTAGAATATGTCTATATAATCCGTATGTGATAGTCCATTTGAAATCTCAAAAAAGACAAATATTTAGGTACGGAGGGAGTAATATATTAGGAGTATATCAAAACAATAGTGATTTCTTTCAAGTTTGTGAACAAATACTACTATTCTACTACTTTGGATCCGTCGCAATGCACGGGCACATTGTTGGTAAAAGGAAAAGGCCTGCCGCGTTCGCGTCGCACCCGCACACGCCCGGGAATCGGGAGTACAACACGGCCCGTCCGGCACGACACATAGCTTAGGGAAGGTGTGTTGCCTAGCATTTTCACTTTCATGTGGGACCGCTGTTGAACAAACCGACACCCCGCCCGCCGCCGGGTTGGAAAACAGAAACGAGGGGAAGATATAGCTGTAGCACAGAAGCCAAGAAATTTGGTGTGAGACGGGGCTCATTGATAGAGTAGGAGCATTCCGTACTAGTACTACTCCTACTAGTGCCAAGTTTGTACTCCTAATACTATATTACTAGTACTACCACTATACAACTAGTAGGTACGTGCACGGCACAACATCATAGGAACAAAAAAGGGAAGATCTTGTTTTGGGTGATTTATCTTTTTTTCAATCAACGTAGTATGAATAATATGATGTGGGGGGCACCCATGAAGCTTATGTGGCTTGGTTGCATGGCTACGGAAGGTTAGAGAAAAATAAATAGATAATGTGTTTAGAGTGCACTCCACTAAATAGATATACTCTGGATCCATTGCAACGGACTGGCACATCTATATCTATACCCCCTATATAGTGTGTGAAAAACTTTGAAGTTGGTCGTTGGATGAAGCCAATCCGACGGTACAAACATGGCAAATCCGAGCACTACTGGTCGTTGGATATCATACACCAGATTCTGCCACATGTATAATCTAGAAGACTCCATGGTTGAACTTAATTCATGACTAACTTTGCCACAACTAAGCTTAGGCAAAGTTATTAGTTCTTCAAAATGAGAGCCACAAGTTGGCAAGCCTAAGGGAATCTTGCCACATTTTTTGTGTGTATGTCATGTGGGGCCTTAGTGTGGCTTGCCTAAGGTGTGGCTTGAACCAAACACTCACCTAAGTTAATCAAACTTGCATAACCTTACATTCCACCAGATTTTGCCACATGTTAGAATCCCGAAAGCTCCACATGTAGAAGCATAATGCACAAACCACCAGAATCTCATGCGTGCAATGCACGTGTACCTTACTAGTACTAGTTGGTAGTAGTAAGAAACAAATTCCAGTTTTGGCACGAACTCGTACTGCGGGGGCACCACAAGGCCTGCCGCATGAGTTACATTTCCCTCTCGGGGCCCACGGGACCGAACTTCAGTGGATTAGTGCCCGGCCTATGAGTCAATGACATGCGGACCTGAACTGCGGCTGGCCCACATGTCATTCTCATGGTGGTGGCGTGGTTCGCGACTCACTCGTTCGAGATGAATCGGCCGGTGGTGGCGTGGCCGTGGCGAGGGTGCACAGCTGGGCATCGGGGCGTTATGAGGCGTAGATGGCCACACTGGCGGGTACTACCTGTAGTACATAAGTACTCCAGCTGAGGATTGATGCTCGGGACGAAATGTGTCACAGCCGCTGGATGAAAATTCGATGGTGCGGAAGTACGGATCGGAGCACAGCAGCGGAGCAGGAAAACCGCGTCCAATCGGGTGTGTGTGTGGTAGAAAGTTGGTGGTCGCCGCAGTTCAGCTGGCCCGCATGTCATGCACACAAAGGCAGAGGAGCGGTGGGGCCGAGAGGGATGAGGGGCACGTCGGGGGGATGAGGATCCCCTGACGCGAACAATCCTACCATTCTGTCACTGACATGTGGGACCCATAAGCGTGGGTCCCACCTATCAGCGAAGGAAAGGCAGGGGCAAGGCAGTGATAGCCACGTCAGAGGATCCATGTCCACATCGGGGGACGTCATGCCGTGGGTTGGAGCGGCGTCGTGTGAATCGCGTGTGGGTGTGGCAGTGGTAGAAACAAGAAACGTGATGGTCGCCGTGGTTCAACTTCCATGGACAAGCTGTCATGTCTGCTGACACATGTATATCAAAACTAGAGTGTTTATATTTCAAGCACGTGAACAAGTATTATTCTACTACTTTGGATCCAACGCACGGGCCAGCACATTGGTAGTAGTAGTGTCCATCTCTATCTCTAGAGGCCTTTCTTCGTTCATCCTTTTCTCTCACAAGATAAACTACTCATACAAATGCATCTTGATGTTCCGTGGAACGCACGAGGATGTTTCCTTGGGGGTCTCTCCAGCGCGGCGTGGCCGTAGTTGCAAGTTGACGCCCCTTGAGATGCCGACGTTGAGGGGCACTCGGATTTCCTCCGATGAGCAGTAAGATGAGTTTGATCACGTAGTAAATGCATTCTAAAGACTACTTCCGTGTCCATTTCCTAATTCTCCCCCTGCCCACTGTTTCACAGGTTAGGCTCGGTGCGAGTGGAGATTGGCTTGCATATGTACGGGAGGGTACCAACATCAATTTGCATAACATTTACAGCGGTGACACCGTTCCGTAGAACCTTTGTCCAACATTCGGATCAACCATGCAACGGGCCACCGCATGAATTGGTACGATGGAACCACGGTGAGATTGAATAAGATAGCACGAACCTTGCACATGGCGGTCAAAGGCGGACCATGCTGTCTGCGGCCGATTTGTTGCCGTACGAGTAGGAAGACGCTGTGCTCCTTTCTAACCGCATCTTCGTGGTGACAAACCAGGGGACTTATTTTGTATGGGACACATCCTACGATATACTCCCTCTCTCCCAGTTTATTAGTTTTGAATCTTTTCGTTTTATAAGTTTCAAATTCAAATTTAGAGTTCCCCATCACATGTTGAGATTACAATGTCCATTAAATCGTTGCGTGCATGTATAGTAAAGAAACAAATCTCGAGTTTGGCACGAGTTCGTGCTGCGGGAGCACCACAAGCCCTGGCGCAAGAGTTACATTTCCCTCCCAGGGCCGTCGGGACTGAGCTTCAGCGCCTTACTACACGTACCTTTGAGTCAATAACATGTGGACCCGATAGGTGACTGGTCCACATGTAATGCTCCCGTAGGCAGAGGGGCAGTGGGGCCAAGAGGGGTGAGCCGCAGGTCGGGGGACGTGTGGTTTCATGGGTTTGAGCGGCGTCGTGGGAATCGCGGGTGGCTGTGGTAGAAACTTGATGCTCGCCGCATTTTAGGTGGCCCACATGTCATGCACACAAAGGCAGAGGGGCGGTGCGGCCGAGAGGGGTGAGGCGCACGTCGGGGGTGCGTGGTGCCATGGGTTGGAGAGGCGTCGTGGGAATCGTGAGATGAAACGTGATGGTCGCCATAGTTGAACTTCCATGGACAAGCTGTCATGTCTACGGACACATGCACTGCATACCGATCACTGGAAGGAGTAGCAGAGAAAGCTATATATGCAGATAAATAGTTCCTTATAGTCAAGCGGACCCATGCTACTACTCTGTTCCAAAGACATGCACACCATTGAAATAGTCCATCTATATCAATATACACCGAGAGGGAATAATTTTTTTTACAAGAGAGGAAATAGTTCATCCATCCATAATGCCCTCCTGCTGGTGCAGCCTTTTCTTCTTCTTCTTCTTCTTCTTCTTCTTCTTCTTCTTCTTCTTCTTCTTCTTGTTCTCATTCTCTGTGGGAGACGGCTTCGCAAGAAGCTCTTTGGACCTTGCAGCTATCTCAAAACTCACACAGGCATCGAGGGCAGCATATTTTATCCGCTCGTACGTCACGGGATAATTCTCCCATCCAGACGACCTTAATGCCACCGTCTCGTCACCCTTCTGAAGATTTGTACCAAGCACAAAATTTGCTACGTCGAATAGGGATGGTGTCTGTTTATCAAAATCTTCTACAGGAATTTTGATTCTGGTTTGTAGGTCAGGGATGCTTTTCAAATCAAGGTTGTACGGCTCCAGCTTCTGTTTGTCCCCTTCGATGGCTGCCCCACAGGAGTATACGTTCTCCCGAGACAAGAAATCGTGAAGCTCACCTGGTATGGAGGGCGAGTGTATGATGTGGTACACCAAAACATCATCTTCGAGGCACATCTGAAGGACGGCGGCGCGCTGGATCTTCCCAGGGGCACGCTCCGTGTACTCTGCGTCGAGACCGATGACCCTCGTCTCTACCTTTTCGAGGGAGTTGGATACATTGTTGATCGACTGCCGAAAAACCCTTGGGTGGACGGTGACGGTGGCAACTATGCGCATCGAGCCTTCGACGAGGATATGTTGGACGCTAAAAACCTGCATCTCGATCTCTTTCGCCATTTGGAACCGCTGGAACGGAGGGCGATGGTTTGGAGAATTAGGATTAGATGGCTAGTCTAACTGAAGTAGTAGATGATTATTTAAAGAGGTTAAAACAATGTGAACGCAGTGGGGTTTGGATGGAAATGAAGATGAAGGAGAGGTGAAGAAGCCGAGGAGAATCGGTTCCCAATGGAGAAGTAAACGGGAGAAGTGGCGTGCAGGCAGTTGATTAGACGGCTAGGTAGACTAAACGAAAAGGCTATGCGGGTAGACTGATGAGTCGTACATTTTCGTGTACGTGCCCATCCTTCCTGATAGGTGGGACCTATGCAAACAGATAAAAAAAATGTGTCGTAGTTTTTTTTTTGAGCGCGTGAGTGGGAGACACAACATTCTCTGGTTAAGGAATACTCCCTCCGTTTAGGTGAGTATAAGTCACCTTATGAAAATCAGGTTTTCCCAAAACCTTTAGGCGTGGAGCATTAACTTCCTGCTCGATCCCCTCCCAGCCTCGTTAGCCAGCGTTCTCTTCCGCTGCTGCCGCGTTCTACCTTTCAATTTTTCCTCTTCTCAAGTGTGGAACGATCTGCATGCCGTCCTTGATGCACCAGAACGACCACTGCATGCATCGCGGCAGGGTGTTGATTGGGCATGCACGAGAATTTGGTTCTGCTCGCAATATGGATGATACCTGAACGATGAAGTGAATATGCATGCTAGCACGGGAGACCTATTTCCGCTATACAATACTGGAGTACTCATGTTCCTACTAGTAGTAGTAGTAGTAGTAGTACAACTGTGGTACACTTGATGGTCAAAATACTATTCATCCAGTCCTCACAGTGAAGTGACAACACCCTGCGCCTGACACTAGACCAGGCGGCGTGTTCGGGTTACCAAAGTGAGCCTCACCCTGTGCACTGTGCAGTCTGTCACCGCCGATGTACAACACATTGGCGCCTCGCCTCGTCTCCCTCTCCGCTCCCATAGCACCACTCCATCTCCATCTCCTTCTCCGTCTCCGTCTCCATCTCACTATGCCCCCGTGTACCGTCGCCTCACTCGCTTCCCCCAGTACCACTATTCCCTCGCTAGCCGCTCCAGCACTGACATCCTTCTCCCCCGTAAATCAAACCCCCTTCCAAACTCCACCATGGCCGAACGCGAACCGCGCAACATCCATATGAGTCGCGATTGGAGCAATCTCCCCAGTGACATCCTCGACCTCTGTTGTTCGTGTATGGATATGTTGAGCGCCCTGCGGCTGGCTGCATGCTCAAGGGACATGCACACGGCCATCGTCGAAGCGAGGCCTAACCTTTCAAAACACCCTGCTTGCTGCTATCTGGTCTTGCGAGATTGGCTCACCATGATACGGAGGCTTGCATGATGCCGCTCGACTTCAATCCGATCTCCATTAGCCGAAACTTCTTTGCAGGTATGTAGTGGGTCGCCGTACATCATTTCCCTCGACATCGATCCGATCACCATCGCTCGAAACTTCTTGGCAGGTATGTACTGGGTCAGCATGAACTCCCACTAGATGGCTGCCTTCAGAGAAGACGGTAAAAAGTTGGTGCTCGTGAACTTCCAGACCTCCCATGAGATTATCCTTCCTCCGTTGGATTATATAGAGTATTACCATCGCGGTCCAAGTCATCTAGATTACTACGTCAGTTTGACGGACCTTGTTTTGCAGAAGATTGTAATCTGCCAAGTGCCCACACGACATGCGAATTACGCAGACTTCAAGCTAATTGCCTTGTTCGACCGCGGACTCGCCTATCTTAACGCCGGTGCCTTCTTTAGCTGGAGACAACTCGGCTCGCAGTGGATCATCGTCAAAGCTGATACACACTTCTGTGATGCTATTGAACACAATGGCATCATCTACGCGATCGACAAAGAAGATGGCACCACGAATTGCTGGGACGGCGCATGTAAGTTGTTTCCGTCTCATGTTAATGATGACGCCATGACACTGTTTGAACTTTTTGTGATGATTGGCATATCCCTGTTTGAGCAGAATTTGAGTAGAACTATGGCAATCTATTAGAGACGCCGTAAATCAACTATATTTGGAATGAGTTAATTCATGCGATTGTGACCATGTCATTACAGCCAATTTGTACCCTGAATAATCAAACGGTTAGGAATATATGGATATTATCCTTATTTTACAATAATCTATATACTACTACTAAATATGAGTGTGTATCAATGGCCATGTTAGTTTCCTCGTTTTCATGATGTAGAAACATGCACCACACTGTTGGTTTCATCTAACCATACATTAGGGAAGTAAATGTGCATATGGAGAACTCTATATTTGGAAGTAGTGAAATCCTGCAATGCTTACCATGTGTACATACCTATATTCGCCCTTCAGCAATCAATGGCTAGAATAATATCCTCACAAAAATTTTGCCCACAGAACACGAGTATATAACAATGCATGGTCTGTTAGTTACCTTGAAGAATTTGTTTGTGAGGACAGAACATGATTACTCCCTCCGTTCCTAAATATTTGTCTTTCTAGAGATTTTAACAAATGACTACATACGGAGCAAAATGAGTGAATCTACACTCTAAAATATGTCTACATACATCCGTATGTTGTGTCTATTTGAAATGCCTAGAAAGACAAATATTTGGGAACGGAGGGAGTACATAACATGCATGACATGGTAGTTTCCTGTGAAGAATCGATTGCGAGATAACATGAGTATAACCATGCATGGCACTTCTATATTTTCGAACCCAGTATACATTTCCCTGTATTTTCCTCCCAGTTCCAACAGGGAGACATCAATGCTGTTTCTTGCATTATCCTACTCATACTCTGAACAATGCTGATCTTACATTAACAATGCCTGTCCTTTTTGATATGATGCAGTGTCCCTACAGTTACTGCCCTTTGTAATCACACCACCTTTGCCAAAAACAGGGAAGCACAACTGGTTCCTCGCTCGATCATACGACGGCAAAAGACTGACGATCATTCGGACACATGAGCCAGAAAAGTTATATTGCAAAAACCCCACTGTATACAAGCACCGTGTAATACGTGAGTATCCGGACAATGGCTGTTACGTCTATGAGCAGGATACCAGCTTGTTGGGGCCTTTAGGATTTTTTAGTTGGAGGCGGGTAAACAGCCTTGGTTCACACTCTCTGTTTCTCGGACTCAATTATCCGATTAACCAGGAGATCACCGTTGGCAAGGACCTTGATGGCAGAGAGGCTCTGTTTGCTATGGAAAACTGTGTCTACACGGCGAGCCCTAGGAGTTCGGGAGCAAACTCCCCTGATTGTCAATGATACAGCCTGCAGCCAAAAGAAGGTGAGAATGACAAAGGCATCCGGATTAACTTTGATCCTTGGATGTCTCAATTATGACAGGCAGTGATGTGGTTCAAGCCTTCAGGTTGATAGGTAATTGGGCTGTTGCATCGAAAGGGTGGAGTACTGGTGTCTCCGGATCACTGGTCGCTGAAGCGGGGCTGCAAATTATGATGGTGTTGGATCATCTCTTCGAATGACTTTGTTGTCTTTGCTGCTGGTTCTGGATGGGTAGTTCTTTCTTTTGTTATGCATATTCCTTGTCATTTGGTCATCCTCGTCTATGTCACTCTTACTATGTAATAGTTGCTTCTGTTTAGAATGTCATTCTCGTCTGGATCACGAGAGTCTGAGCGCTGCAGATGGGTGCGTTTTGGTGCTGTAGCAAGACTTCTTATGAACTATCATGTCTTGCTGTTTATGTCAGTACTGGTCACTAGTCAGTGTTTGAATGTTGTATATATCTTTGTTTCGAACTGTTTATTGTCTCGAACTACTGGTGGGCTAAATGAGGGCATCACCATTCTCCAGTGTTCAGAGTATATCTCCTTTTTTCAAGTTATATAATTTGAGCTCAGTGTCTTTTCGATGATGTACACTTGTTTGGGCCAGTGAGGTGTCCTTGAATATGGGCCGAGTAGTAATGCAATGCCAAATAGGTCAATTATGACTCTCAGGCCGGGCTCTCAAAAGATCCTGAAAAAAAAGGCCGGGCTCTCCAAAAAAGAAAGAATAAGGACTCTTCGGCCGACATGTGGGCGCCACCTGTGTTTTCGTGCGCTTGCGCGCCGAGAGCATATTGGCGCGTGCTCGAAATTCATGCTACCTTTTCATCCCCAGTCTCCCGCCCCTCCCCCACCTCTGGAATCCCGATTCCTACTCCAGTTCCCCCAAATCCCCCTCCTGTACTCCCTGTACTCAAGCGCACTATCATGTCGCCGGTCAACACGGATGTAACACCCCGGATGTAACTTTCCATATTTGTAACTCCAACTCTTGCCATTTTCGGCTATGTGTTATGATATTCCCTTCGTGGTTGGGTTTTGTCTCTCGTTTTGCATTTTGTTCATGTCATGCATCTCATATCATGTCATCATGTGCATCTCATTTGCATACGTGTTCGTCTCAAGCATCCGAGCATTTTCCCCGTTGTCCGTTTTGCAATCCGGCACTCCCACCTCCTCCTGCGCACCCCTTTTGCAATCCGGGCCCCTGTTTGCAATTATGGAATGCCGTAGTATGACTCAAGATTGCTCTACTTTTGCTATAAAATGTTTCTGGCAGAATGTTAACATGATATTCAATTTTGCCAAGCTTGTTGTAGTTGATCCTTTCATGCTATGTACTTGATCTTGCCATGGATAGCTTCTTAAACATGCCATATTTCTGTAGGTATGCTTTTTTTGTCATGCATTGCTTGGTGGTGAGTGCATCAAGCTCACCAAGATGCCTTCATATTACTCTTTCTGCCATGCTCTGTTTTCTGCAAAGTCTGAAACCTGTTAACGAAACTTGCTATATTTACATGGTTGCCATCATATCTTCTGGTCCTTTTTGGCTCATGGTCATTAAGGGACTTTTGTTCTACGCATTTAGCAGATTCATGCCATTCCTTGTTTTGCTATGTTAAGTTCCTGTAGTATGTTGATTTCGTGCTCTGAACGTTGCTACCTGATGTTGTTTCAGCCATGTCCAGTAATTTCACCAAGTCTGTGAACCTGTTATCTTTTGCACTTTTGCCATGCTTGTTTGAACCTGTTATGTTGTGATCTAGCCGTAGCTCAGTGTTCATATTTTGTCAAGCATCTCCTGTAGATTACTGCCATATGCTTTGTTGCTTTGTTGGAGTTCTTTAGCATAGTTTCTTGTTGCATTCTAAGTGCTATCATGCTGTTAATCGCAGATTCGTGTCATTCTTGTTTTGCTTGCCATTTGCAAACCGTGCATCCGTTTCCGGTGATCTTTATATCAATTTCGACCGAAATCATCTCATCTTTCCAGTGGCATGATTGGTTTGCCAAGTTACTGCCTTGTTCATCATTTTTCTTCCGGAGCACGCATATGCATCGCATACCACATCTCGCATATCATACATGTTTTGCATCATGTTGCTTGTGCATTTCCCGTGATTGATTGTGGTTCCGTTGCTTGTGTTGTTGTTTTGGGTAGAGCCGGGAGACGAGTTCATGAACGAGGAACCTGTTGAGTACGCTTACGAGGATCAAGCTTTCGACAACTCTGAGAACCTTGCAGGCAAGATGACCATACCCTCGAAATCACTTCTATCTTTGCTTTGCTAGTTGTTCGTTCTATTGCCATGCTGCGCTACCTACCACTTGCTATATCATGTCTCCCATATTGCCATGTCAAGCCTCTAACCATCCTTTCCTAGCAAACCGTTGTTTGGCTAAGTTACCGCTTTTGCTCAGCCCTTCGTATAGCGTTGCTAGTTGCAGGTGAAGTTGAAGTTGGTCCCATGTTGGAACATGGATATTATTTTGGAATATCACAATATCTCTTATTTAATTAATGCATCTATATATTTGGTAAAGGGTGGAAGGCTCGGCCTTATGCCTGGTGTTTTGTTCCACTCTTGCCGCCCTAGTTTCCGTCATACCGGTTTTATATTCCTTGAGTTTGCGTTCCTTACGCGGTTGGGTGATTTATGGGACCCCCTTGACAGTTCGCTTTGAATAAAACTCCTCCAGCAAGGCCCAACCTTGGTTTTACCATTTGCCACCCAAGCCTTTTCCCTTGGGTTTTCGCGAGCCCGAGGGTCATCTTTATTTTAACCCCCCCGGGCCTGTGCTCCTTCGAGTGTTGGTCCGAACCGAGCAGCCTTCGGGGCCACCACGGGGAAACTCGAGGACTGGTTTTACTCGTAGCTTGACTTATCCGGTGTGCCCTGAGAACGAGATATGTGCAGCTCCTATCAGGATTTGTCGGCACATTCGGGCGGCTTTGCTGGTCTTGTTTTACCATTGTCGAAATGTCTTGTAAACCGGGATTCCGAGACTGATTGGGTCTTTCCGGGAGAAGGTTTATCCTTCGTTGACCGTGAGAGCTTATAATAGGCTAACTTGGGACACCCCTGCACGGTATTATCTTTCGAAAGCCGTGCCCGCGGTTATGAGGCAGATGGGAATTTGTTAATGTCCGGTTCTAGAGAACTTGTCACTTGACTTAATTAAAATACATCAACCGTGTGCGTAGCCGTGATGGTCTCTTCTCGGCGGAGTCCGGGAAGTGAACACGGTTTGAGTTATGCATGAACATAAGTAGTTTCAGGATCACTTCTTGATCATTTCTAGCTTCACGATCGTTGCGTTGCTTCTCTTCTCGCTCTCATTTGCGTATGGTAGCCACCATATATGCTTAGTGCCTGCTGCAGCTCCACCTCATTACACCATCCTTTTCCTATAAGCTTAAATAGTCTTGATCCCGCGGGTTTGAGATTGCTGAGTCCTCGTGACTCACAGATTCTATCAAAACAATTGCAGGTGCCGACGATGCCAGTGCAGATGATGCAACCGAGCTCAAGTGGGAGTTCGGTGAGGAACGTGGTCGTTACTATGTTTCTTTTCCTGATGATAAGTAGTGGAGCCCAGTTGGGACGACCGGGGATCTAGCATTTGGGGTTATCTTATTTTCATTTGGATCTTGACCGTAGTCGGTCTATGTGTGGATTTTGGATGATGTATGAATTATATTTATGTTTTGTGTGAAGTGGCGATTGTAAGCCAACTCTCGTTATCCCATTCTTGTTCATTACATGGGATTGTGTGAAGATGACCCTTCTTGCGACAAAACCACAATGCGGTTATGCCTCTAAGTCGTGCCTCGACACGTGGGAGATATAGCCGCATCGTGGGCGTTACAACAGATCTCCGAGCCGGAGATCCTGAGGTCCGTCCTGCCTGCAGTCGCTGCGTGTTGTCGCTCAACAGTGGCATGGCGGCGCTTGACGACCAGTTTGCCGGCAAAGTGCTGATGGTAACCATCAACGGCGACCGGCCTCCTATCTCGCCGGACGACCTTGTCAAAGCTCTTGGCATTGTGCACGGCATCCAAATAAGTGACTTGCTCGTCGAAGTCTGTCCGCCACCGGCTCATTTCTTCGTCAGGTTCCGGACAACTTTCGACTGCAGTCGTGTGTTCGAATCTTCCCGGCGTTTGTTCTGCGATGGCGCGCTGGTGAGCTTTGATCGGTGGCACCCAGGATGGGGCTCGGTGCCCTCTGAGCTTGAGTTTTTAACAAAGCTTACCTTCCACGGCATGCCTCGACGTGGTTGGAACAACGAGTCCATGAACGAGCTTATCAACGACCTTGGAGGTGAGCTCGTAAGTATGTTTCTTCCTCCAGACAGCTAGGCTCTGACGGTTATGGCATGGATGAAGAAGCCGTCGACCATACCGAAGGTGATTGGTGTTGAGATACCGGTGCAGGAACAGGGGTTGTACTACTCGTCGCCACCAAGGCCGCCGCGGACCACGTTAGGGATGTACCTGTATCGAGTGTTCGTGCATGTCGAAGAAGTGGTCAATCCATCAATCGAAGTCCTACCGCCGCCGCTGGTGCCAGGGTCCGTCGACGACGTCCATTACAGGAGTCAACGTCAGACTTTCCCCGTGTTGCTCGGAACGATGGATGGCACAGGGCCTACTCCATTGCGCGGCGGAGGCCACTGCTTCTTTGGGAGAAGAGGCAGGGCTAGCTGCCTGGATGTGCTCTAATTTGAGGTAACAACTGAACTTGTTAGATACTAGTTAAATCCGAGCTATGGGTGTGAAGCACTGATATGCCAGTACATTTGATTGTGACCTGTTCTAATTTTGTACCTGAACTTTTTTTAGAAAGGGTTGTACGTCAACTTAATGTGCTAGGAGAACTTATTGTGTTGTCTGTCTGTTTTCTTTGCACAACATTCAAGATATTTCCCCGTCATTGATAAAGATGATGAACCGTTATGTACGACTTCGTTGGTTTCAACATAGCCCTTCCCGTAGCGATCCACTGCTTCCATCCTGATTGTGCCGCCTGCGTGAAATTTTTGTATGCAAGTTCAGTGTGCTATGATGTTCTATATGATTGTGTCAACTATATAAGTTTTTACTGAGCATCAGCAATGCATATGGCTGAAAGATGTATTTACGAGCATCGACCGATGGGTCTCTCTCTCTATCTCTCTCTTTCTCTCTCACACACACACATGCACACACACGCGCACACGCACAAGTGGGACCCGTTGAATTATTTATTTGCTCGTGACAGCTTTTAATTAGGTTCCACTGTAATCTAACTTTTTTCTTAAGTTGTTAATTGAGCTCAGTGACTTCAAAAAGTTGTACAGAAGCCTTGTTTGGGCCTTTCCGGCATCGCTGAATGTGGGCCGAGTAACCATGTTAGGTTGTACTGTACTACACAGGCCTTTTTTTCAACATCAGCAATGCAACTGGGCCGACAGTTGTACACAATATCCGGGTCAACTTGTTATTCTCCGCCCCACTGGGCTGCAAACTTTCCTGGGAGGTATGCATTAGGCTTAACAAGAAAATGGACTTTAAGAAATAATAAATGGGATGTAATTATAATAACTGGACAGTTACTATGCACCAAACACGTAATTAGTTTGAACAATATATTATTTTTGGAATTTGAAAATTTTAATTTCATTACTTGTTGCGCGCGCAATATTTTGTTGGATTTTAACGTAATACAACTTTATTTTGAAATTATATTTAACCTGACTAGAAATTTCGGATAAAAATATTACAGATCCCATCAAAATATGGGAATTTTTTTTGAATTCTGTTTTGAGCGGTTGTTTGAAATTATTAATCGTTGTCCTAGCTAGAAGTTGGGCTCTACTTTTAACAAACTGTAAATGGGCTGTAGTAAATTCCATTAGAATTAAAAAATGGGCTGTACATTCTTACAAATCGCAAATGGGCTATATGTTCTCTGCCAAATCCGAGCTGTGGGCCTACTAAGTTGACGCGCACCAAGGGCTTTGTCAACTTAGTCAATATAAACGATTCTAGTTGTAGTGATCGTACGATGTCCATCCAACGGCCGTAGTGCTTCTTCAACCTCTGGTCTTCTTGCTCCAGCCGCCCAAAGCAGCGCCGGTTGTGTCGCGTGCTCCTGCCACCCGTGGCCGGCTGTGATGCCGCGGAGGCCTCACCGCCCCGTACTACTCCCACTACTGGCCAGGCCATCCCTCTACTCACCCACACCCCTTGTTATTCTATGGCGACGGGAGCCTCACACCGCAGCCGAACCAGTGAACCCTCGTACTCCTCTCCACGCGGGCTTCCACTACTGCGTCTTCCCCGGCTCCGCATCATCCCCTTCCTAGGCCTCGCCGTCGTCCAGACCACCGCCCTGGTGCTCTCAGCGCGGCGTGGTCAACGTGGTCCATGACCGACTTCCATCGGAAGAGTACTGTACATGGAGAGGCTGACAGCTGGGTCCAGGCGGCCGCAAGGAAGTGCCTCCTTATTACGCGCAAAATAATTATTCCTCCACCTCACAGCAGGGACCCACCGGACGGGCCAGCGTATTTTGCGAAAAAAACGTTCCCCCCGCAGTCAGCTCGGACCCACCGGAAGTGCCTCCTTATTACGCACAAAAAAATGAATACTCCCCCTACTAGCTGGGACCCACCATGGTGGGAGGTTGACTTGTGGGCCTACTAAGTTGACTGGGACAGGGGCCTTTGTCAACTTTAGTCAATATGAACGATTCTAGCTCCAGTGACCATACGATGTCCATCCAACGGTCGTACTGCTTCTTCAACCTGTGGTCTTCTTGCTCCAGCCGCCCAAAGCAGCGCCGGTCGTGCCTCGTGATCCTGCCTCCCGTGGCCAGCTGTGCTGCCGCGGAGGCCTCGGCGCCCCTACTATTCCCACCGCTGGCCAGGCCCTGCGGCGACGGCAGCCTCACACCGCAGCCGAACCAGTGAACCCTCGTACTCCTCTCCGCGCGGGCTTCCACTGTCGCGTCTTCCCCGGCTCCCCATCGTCCCCTTCCTAGGCCTCGCCGTCGTCCACCGCCCTGGTGCTCTCGGCACGGCGTGGTCAACGTGGTCAAGGAACGACTTCCATCGGACGTGGACGGTAAGTGGAGAGGCTGACAGCTGGGTCCAGGCGGCCGCAAGGAAGTGCCTCCTTATTACGCGCAAAATAATTATTACTCCACCTCACAGCAGGGACCCACCGGACGGGCCACCTTATTTCGCGAATAAAACGTTTCCCCTGACTGCTGGGACCCACCGGACGGGCCAGCGTATTTCGCGAAAAAAACGTTCACCCCGCTGTCAGCTCGGACCCACCGGAAGTGCCTCCTTATTACGCACAAAAAAATGAATACTCCCCCTGCTAGCTGGGACCCACCATGGTGGGAGGTTGACTTGTGGGCCTACTAAGTTGACTGGGACGGGGGCCTTTGTCAACTTTAGTCAATATGAACGATTCTAGCTCCAGTGACCATACGATGTCCATCCAACGGTCGTACTGCTTCTTCAACCTCTGGTCTTCTTGCTCCAGCCGCCCAAAGCAGCGCCGGTCGTGTCGCATACTCCTGCCTCCTGTGGCCAGCTGTGCTGCCGCGGAGGCCTCACCGCCCCTACTATTCCCACCGCTGGCCAGGCCCTGCAGCGACGGCAGCCTCACACCGCAGCCGAACAAGTGAACCCTCGTACTCCTCTCCGCGCGGGCTTCCACTGCCACATCTTCCCCGGCTCCCCGTCGTCCCCTTCCTAGGCCTCGCCGTCGTCCACCGCCCTGGTGCTCTCGGCACGGCGTGGTCAACGTGGTCAAGGAACAACTTCCATCGGACGTGGACTGTAAGTGGAGAGGCTGACAGCTGGGTCCATGGCCGCAGCAAGGAAGTGCCTCCTTATTACGCGGAAAATAATGATTCCTCCACCTGACAGCTGGGACCCACAGGACGGGCCACTATATTTCGCGAAAAAAATGTTTCCCCCTGACTGCTGGGACCCACCAGCTACATCTTCGCACGCAAGGAAGTGCGTCCGGGCAAAAAAAAACGATTCGCCCCCCTGACTGCTGGGACCCACCAGCTACATCTTCGCAGGCAAGGAAGTGCCTGACAGTCGGGACCCACCTGGTCAAAGCGTACGTAGCGTTGTCATTCTGGTCGCGAACATGTACGTACATATATACTGGTGGATGTAGAGGCGCGCACGTGTCGTAGTAGAGGCGCGTACATGTCGTAGTAGAGGCGCGCACGTAGCATGTACACGTACGTACAGCGGCCAGGGTGCAAGAAAGAAAATACGGCCACGTATGTGTACATACGGGCGGGGTCTCGAACGCCTACTCGCGCATACGTACGGCCAGGGCTCGTGTACATGGCTGGGTCGGAATGGAGAAACAGCGTCGTCGTCGTGTTCATAGGGAGGCAGCGTTGTCGTCGTGTTCATGGGGAGGCAACGGAATGCGTCGTGTTCATGGGGAGGCAACAGAATGCGCCGTGTTCATCAGGAGGCAATGGAACGCGTGGGAGCCAACCGGCTGGGTCGGAACGGAATGCGTGGTCGTGTTCAGCGGGAGGGCTTGGATGGAACACGCGATGGAAATGAGGCCTAGCATACCGCACAACGGAGGAAACAGACCTCCTACGTTCGGAACAGGGTCCTGTTGATCGGGAGGGGTCTGGCGTACCGCAAAACAGACGAAACGGACCTCCTACGGTCGAAACGGGGGTCCTGTTGATCGGGAGGGGTGTGGCGTACCGCAAAACGGACGAAACGGACCTCCTACGGTCGAAACGGGGGTCCTGTTCATCGGGAGGGGTGTGGCGTACCGCAAAACGG